>NW_022900947.1:4598062-4628308 GCF_012274545.1 Fukomys damarensis
AAAAAAAAAAAAAAAAAAAAGAACCCAGAGGGGTGGCCCCTGAGGGGAGCTAGCTTCAGCCTTGTTGTGGCTGGTGTCTTCTCGCTGTAGGCACACACAACCTTTCCTTCAGATCACATCACTCATACCCCCCTGCACTGGGGATCAAGCCTAGGGGCTTCTACCACTGAGCTACATCTTCAGCCCCTCTTCATTTTATTATTTTGAGATAGGGTCTCACTAAGTTGCCCAATCTGGCTTTGAATTTGTGATCCTCCTGCCTAAGCCTCTTGAGCAGCTAGGTTTATAAGCATGAGCCACTATGCTCAGCTAAACCTTCTCTTCTTCTAAGGATGCCAGTCCTGTGGGATTAGGCCACAGCTTGCTGGTTTTATTTAACCTCAGTAACCTCCCAAAAGCCTCATGAGGGGCTAGGTGCTCCAATATATGAGTTGGGGTGGGCACAATTCAGCCAATAGCAATATGTGACTTTGGGAACTTAACTGCTTACCAAAGTGTGGGAAGAAATCTTTACCCAGAGAAGTTTATTGTGAGGTTTTATCATAGTGAACAATCAAAACCATTTAAATGTCTAACTGCAGGAGAGAGGATAAATGACTGTGCATCTACACAGTGAATTATGAATTGTCAAAAAGTCCTTGACACTCAGAAAATGCTTAACAAACAAGTTGAAGAGCTGTGCTTGCAAAGAGATGCTAAGGATGTGGAGAAATGCTGAAGGGAGAGCATTAAGGGGAAAAAGTAGGATATAAGATGCCATTAAGATCCTCATCCTGACTATGTATGCAGCAAAATAAGTACATAGAGAAAAAGCTAGCGAAAAACAATTTTATCAGTGGTTGTCCTGGAATGAAGATTTTGATAGAAATTATATGTGTTGCTTTAAATACCTTTCTTTATTTTTCTGATTCTTTAAAACGAGCACATACTGCTTTTCAGAGGAAAAAGTCTGTGTCTGCCCATCAGAAACAGCACTGAAAAACTCACAGTGCCAAGTGACAGGAGAGGCCAGGGGCTGAGCGGGGTTCATGGAGGTGGCCACGGGCAGTCAAAGGACGAGACCAATGTGCATTCGAATCGCGGACTCTTAGAATGAGCAGTTTTGGTCAATTCACTTAGATTTCTCTGGTTTCCACACCTGCTACTCTTCTTCTGGTGAGTACCACAATGGGCATTTGGGAACATGTGTGGGGCATTCACTGAGTACAGTTTCATTCCTTCCCCATTGTCTGAGTTACTTTTCTCATTACTGGGGCAAAATACCCCACACCCAAAGTTAAAGGAGGAAAGGTTTATTTATCTCACAGTTTGTGGAGGTCAGCTGGCTCCAAGGCAGGGTGGCAGGGCAGAGGGGCTTCACGGGGGAGAAACGGTTCATGGTGGGCAGAAGGCAGCAAAGCAAAAGCAAGCAAAGAGTGGCCATACCTCTTTCTGTCCCTTTTATCTTGTCCAGGCTACTTAGGGTAGGTAGCGCTGACACTCTTAATTCTAGTGCCCTTGAGCCTGGCATTGAACCATGAATCAATCCCAGCATCACACACTGTAGATCCAGCCACCTCTGAGAAAGCCTAGCCTATGACCACAATGAGGCTTTGGGGGGCATCTAGACACAGCAGTGACACCCACCTTCCCTGTTTCCTTTCTTTCATCTACAGAGGGGCCTGGGCCTGAGCACTGTGGAGAGAATATGGCTGGAGCTCCGAGGTCAAGGGACTCAGGACAGAGCAGACACCTGGTGCAGGTGCACAGGTGACTGATCCCCTGGAAAGATGTAGGGAAGAGAGAGCAGCATTTCAAAGGTCCTGGGCTGGACTTGCTCTGGGTGTAACAGGCCCACCTCCAGGTAGAGTGAGTGGATGAGGACAGGAAGGCAGTACTTGGAGATGGCAAAGGGCTGGGTCTGGGAACCATTCCCCAAAAGGCTTTGTAGGTAGGATGGTGCAAGTCCATCTTTAACCCTGAAGGTAAGGGGAAGCCACCAAAGGGGAGACAAATTTCCTGAGTCACCCACAGCTCAATGAAGAGGCAGGATTGAGACCTGAGAAAGAAAGGAGCAAGGACAAGTGTTGGGAGCTGCTTTGTCCTAGAGGAAGCCCATAGGGTGGAAGGGAGCAGGGAGATTCCTCAGTTGGGACCAGCAGGGTGTGGGAGGAAGGAAAAGATCACCAGGATCCCCGGGTGGGAGCACAGTTTGGGGAGGGGCTCCTTTAAGCCAGGGTGGGATATGGGGCAGAGGAAGGAGAAGAGGAAGGACTGGAGGAGAAGGGAATTGTGAGAGGAAAGAAGAGAAGTAAGGGAGGGAGACAGGAGGAAAACCTGAACAGAGAAAAGAGATAAGAGAAGAGGGAGGAGGAGGGAGAGGAAGGATGGAGAGGAAGGCCAGGAGGAGTGGCACTAGCCTGGGGGGAGGGGAGAGGGAGAGCAGGGGCTGGTCCCCTCCTCAGGGGCAGCCCCGCCCAAGAAAAGGGGTCTCTCCTCCATGTCCTGGAGCCAGTCTCACTGCCCTTGGAGATCCGGCCAGGCTTAATAAGGGCCTGCGGTGCTCAGACTGCCCATTACGGAGCCGAGTTTATTTTGAAGTCCAAGACAGGAATGGCTGTGTCTCGACCAGGTATGTGTTTACACCTCAGGACAACAGGGCCAGAAATAAACACCCCATCATGGCCTCAGCATGGCGCTGAACGTCCAGAAGGAGGCTGGGCCCAGTCCACCCCCCAGACCCTGGGTCACAGGGGACCACTACTTGTGTTGCCCTGGGTGCTGTCAAATCCTGGGCGAGGCACTGGGAACTCCACCGTGAGGTTCAGGGGCCTGCCAGTGTCACCGGATGTTGGCGGCCTTGAGAAATGGGGAGACCTAGGGGCTGGGGACACAGAGAAGGCTCCCAGAGGGGAACATCCCTGCTGATCAGAGGATGTCAGTGTCCCCAGGACAAGTAGGGCCACTGAGTGCCATACTGAGCTGCACCTTCACTTCCTAGGGCCGCTGTAACCAAATGGTCACATTTGGAGGGTTTCAAATGACAGGGATTTTTTTTTTTCTCGTCATCGGCCAAGTCTTGAAAGCAGGTAGTAGCAGGACTGCGGTCCCTCTGAGGTTCTGGGGGAGGATCTGTCCTTGCCTCTTCCAGCTTCCGGTGGTCACTGACCACCCTTGGCTTGTAGATGTATCTTCAGCCTCTGCCTTCTCCCTCACCTGACCATCTTCTCCCTGTGCACCTCCTCTTCCTGCTCCTTGGAGAAGGACATCAGCCCTAGGCACGAGGCCCTCCTCACCCAGTATGGCCGCATTCTAATCCCATGCACAAAGAACCTATTTCCCAAGGTCACTTCTATAGGTCCCATGTGGATGCGAAGTTTGGGGGACCCTGTTCAGCCCCTTCCAAGTTGCGGGTGGCTCAGTGTGATGGAGACCATGGGGTGCTGGCGAGAGAAAAACAGAAAGAGGTAGGCAGATTCTGGGAGACCTGGAAGGCCATGCAGAGGCTTGGACCCGAAGTGGAAGTCGACAATCGCACATCCTCTTCCTGAGACGTGGGCTCGTGGGCCTCTGAGCACAGAGTGCTCGCAAACCAAGCAGAAGGAGGTAGGTGTTGGTTGCTGAGGGCTGTCTGGATTTGAGGGCCACCCTGGGCACTGTCCTCACCCCCGCTGCTGCATCCGCGCTGCTGACACCCTACAGATTTATTCCTCAGAGGCAATTAAGGTGGAGAAATGTTGCTGCAGCGGGGCTTCTATCCTGTGCCTGTGGCTGTTTTTCTTCTTGTTGTGGAGGATCTGTCTCTGAAAGACAGGGAGGCCCTGCTCACCTCCAGCCAAGACCCCTGTCTGTCCTGAGCCTCTCAGTCCCAGATCGCCATGGGCCAGGGAGCCCAGGGACACGAGGTCACCCTCGGTGAACGGGCTCCCACGCTCAGGCTTCTTGAAGGCAGCATGAGGCTTGAGCTGTGATTCCTCACTTCCTGGGTGCCCCGCCCTGTGCTCTGCGCCACCAAGTCTGTTAGCCCACCGCACACTGTGGACTTGCTCCTCCCCACTCTACAGAGGCAGGTGTCAAGGCCCAGCGAGTGTCAGCCACTCGCCTAGCTCACGCAGCCAGGGAGCAGCATGAATGTCACTCGGCCAAGCCATGGTACTCACCGGTTTGGTAAAACCCCAGGCCCAGCGCTGCTCTGATGAGATCAGCGGTTGGAGTCGGTGAACTCTGAGGGAAGCTGGTGGTCCTTCTCAGTGCAGGGGGCTGGTCCAATCAGACAAATTCCTAAGAATCCAGACAGAGGCTCCCCGAAGAAGAGGGAGGTCTCAGACCACAGTGGAGCAGGCCTATGTGGATTTCCAGCCTGCAGTTTGTACTCAAGACTTCAACATCCACTTTTTCCTGAGTTTTCCACCTCCCAACTGGTGTCATAGATTTCCAGCCCCTACCACTGCGTAGGCCAATTCCTTAAAATCTCTCCCTTTGCAGCTTTCTGATTTTGATGGATGTGTGTTTGTGTGTGTGTGTGTGTGTATGTGTGTGTGTGTGTGTGTGAGAGAGAGAGAGAGAGAGAGAGAGAGAGAGAGAGAGAGAGAGAGTGGGAGTTGAATGGCTATGTGAATGGCAAGTAGGTGGATGAATGTGAATAGTTGGCTGGGTGGGTGGGTGGACGGATGGGTAGGTGGACTGGTGAGTGGATAGGCAGATACGTGTACATCATATATACGCATGCATTTCATGCATTCCTAATACATTATACATGCATAGGTAGGAGAACAAGTTCCTGGATAGATGGATAGACAGGTAGATGTCCAGGTAATAGATGGACGGATGGACAGTAAGTATGTACAGACAGATGTACCTACATCATTCTTGGGTGGATGGGCAGGTGGATGGACAAGCAGATGGGCGGGTGATGGAAGGGCAGAGTAGACGTGGACAAACGTGTAGATATAGCCATGGTGCAGGGCGGATGGCTAGGTGGAGAGATGGATGGGTGGATGGCTGAATAGATGGGGGGATGCATGGAAGATGGGCAGAAGGAGAGATGGAAGGATGGACGGATGGATGGATGGACAGATGGACGGAAGGCTGGATGGAGAGATGGAGAGATGGAAGCATGGGCGGATGGGTGGACAGATGGATGATAAACAGTAAAACAGTGATTCCAACGCAGGACTGACGCAAAGCCGTTGTCCCAGCTTCTCCCTCCCACGGAGCCCGATTGATTCCAGCCAGGCACGCTGGGTCACTCCATCTTCACCATGCTCAGAAGTTCTGGGCGGTGCAGTATCTCAGCACTGGGAGGGGTGGGACGTGCTGGTCTCCGGCTGGTGCAGCCCGGTGAGATGAACAGAACACGGTCACAAGCCGGGGCAGCAGGGAGAGGAGCTCTTCTCCCTTCCTCGGCGGGATCCACCTTACCCAAAGCACTGTCCTGTGCTCACTGCTTGCTTTGCACCCGGTGGCCCTTACTGAACGCCAGTGGGCTGCTTGGTGTTCACATTTGGCCTTTCCATCCACCGTAGGTCTCATGTCCCGTCCAGACTTTTTCTTCTCAGTGCTGGGGATGGATCCAAGGCCTTGTGTGTGCAAGGCAAGTGCTCCACTACTGAGCTACAGCCCCAGCCCCAGCTCCAGACTACTCTTATTGCAGTAAAATATGCAGAAAACTTGCCATTTTAAACATTCTTGTACACACAGGTCAGTGGTATTAAATACATTCACATTCACCACCCTCCATCTCCAGAGCCTTTTCATCTTCCTCAAGTGACAGTGTCCCCGCTAAACTCTGGTCCCCATCTCCTCCCACCTGCCCGCCCATCCAGCCCTCTACTTCCTGTCTCTGTGAATTGGACTGCTCTGGGAGCTCATAGGAGTGGGATCCTGTAGACTTTACAGGTTTGTCCTGCGGTGACTGGCTTGTTTCACTCAGCATGGCATCCTCTATATTTGCCCAGAGTACAGCGCACCACGTGATATAATTTCCTTTTTAAGCCTGCGTAATATTCAGTTATGTGTATGTTCCAGGAGTGATTAAAAATGCAGGGAATGTTTAGATTTCAAATTTATTACAGTAAAAAGACACATTGTCATGAATCCCCTTCAAAACACTCTCCTTTGCCTGGACCACACTGATCTCCTCACTCTGGCCACTTCTGGAAGGTTCTGGAAGTCTTGCCTCCCAAGTGTCTTTACAAGTATGATAAAAAGCACAGTGAATGCTACTGCCACGTGCTGACGGGAGGAGAGGCAGGCCTGGAAAACATCACCCTGTGTCCTCACCCACCTCATTCACCAGATCTGGCACCACATGACTCTGGCTCCTCCTCAAAGTCAAAATGACCAGGAAAGGTCAATGTTTTGTATCCATCCAGAACATCCAGGCAGCCAGTAGACAGCGCAACTAAAGACTCCCAGGAAAGAGGACTCCAGAGCTTCTGCAGAAAGTGGCGAGGATGATGGGATGAGTATGTTTTGAGGACAACTAATGGCAATGAGTCTTCTACTGTAATGCTTTTCTTCCAATTTTTATTTTTTACTAGTCCGTGCTTGTAGTACATAATGACCACACTCCTTGTGGGGTGTTGGCACTTGTCTGCCACACCTCTGACCTTGTTTCACACCCTCTTTCCCTCCCCTCTCTCCTTCTGTCTCTTGGTGCCCTTCCCCTTTTGCAGAAGATCTATCTCCCTGTTTCTTATTATCTGTGTTTTAATTTGCTATTTATATTTTGGATTTCTGACATAGAGAAGCCACGTGATATTTAAGCTTGAGCGTCTGATTTATTTCACTCAACATTATGGCCTCAAGGTGCATCCATTTTCCCGCACATGACTCCAGTTTGTCCTTCTTGGTGGCAGAGCAGTGCTCCAGTGCGTGTAAACACCACGCTTTCCTTATCCATTCTTCTGTTGGTGGACATGTAGGCCATTTCCAAGATTTAGCTGTGGAGCTGTGCTGCTATAAACGGGTGTACATGGGTTCCTGGAATGTGATGTCTTCCAACTCTTTTGGGAAGATACTTAGAAGAGAAAGAGCTGGGTCCTACGGCGTGCCTCGTTTTAGTTTTTTGAGGCATCTCCATACCGATTTCCACTAGTGGCGCTTGTTTGCCTTCCCAGCAACTTGGAATGTAAACACACCACGTACTTTTCCCTCTCACCCCTTCCGTGCACACCCTTCACACCACGTTCACACCAGCTCTCACTTCCCCACGCACCGCTGGGCATTTGCAGTCGTTCTCCCCGTCCTTTGGCACTGGCCCAAGCCAGCTGCAGATGGAGGTGCACAGCACAAACACCCACTGGCGTTTCTGCTGCGAACCCTGTGGGTACATGCGGAAGTGGGATTTCTGCGCCCTAGGTTAATTCTTTTGGAGGAACAGCCATAGGGCTCCCCACAGTGATGGCAGCCTCTCTCCTCTCCCCAGCACAGGGGACTCGAGACCCCCCACGCCCTCGCCCACCTCACTCTCTGTTACTTCATCACAGCATCCTGCTGGGAATAAGGGGAGAGGTTTTGGAGCTCTTGACACAGAAGGAACGAATCATGCTTCTCTTCATGCATTGCACTGAGGCACTGTGCCATCCGAGCAGGGACCTGTGGCAGTGCACAGAAGGACAGAAGGAAGGAAGGAACGGGTGGACGGAGAAGGCCGACCCCAGGCAGGAACCACCTCACTCCACCGGGCTCTGCATTCCCATTTCCCGTTGTGGCTCCCCGTGAGAAGAGCAGATTCTTTCCTCCTCCGCGTTCTGGGAGTCCGGGGTGCTGTGGGGTGTGAGCAGCAGGCGGTGGCTCCTGGGCAGGCCGTCAGGACAGCGCTACTGCGAGAGACTCTGATTCAAAGTGGCCCCCCTCCCCACCGTAACTCTCCCCCGTGGAGTCATAGTTCCCAGCAGCTCACGATTCGTGGCAGCACGTGTGTGTGCTGGGTGTGTGACTTTCCATCCCCGTGGCTCCGGGTGGAGGGAGCTTAGGCCTTGGTGGGCAGAAAGGGGACCCTGAGCTTCATGAGACTTGGATTCCTCCCTTGTGGCCACCAGAATCCTGCCTGCCTGCTGGTTCTGAGGATACTGACCAGCAACACTTTCTTAATAATAGCAATGCTTCCTAGGTATGGAGCCATTTGAGTTGGGTGGTGTTGTCCCCAATTTACAGACGAGGAAACTGAAGCTGCTGAGGGCCGTTAACTTGCCCCAGGAGCCTGGCCCAGGTGGTGAGGTCCTGGGTCCACCCGCGTGAGCTCCCAGGAAGCCTGTGCAGTGGACGCTGTGGCTACACCATGCCCAGTGTGAGTGCCGGCCATGCAGAGAGGCCGAGTGTCTGCAGAGGGTCTTGCAGCTGGTGGGATCCGGCACAGGGGCTCAGACACAAAGCCGAAGCTGTTGGCCCTGGGTGAGGATGTGGCCGAGAGAGACACACGTGGCGTCCTTGCTGGGCAGTGTTGCCCACCTTGCTCCTGCATTAGATTTAAGAAAACCTCATTGCAGCCAAGCATGGCGGTACCCACCTGTCATCCCAGCACTCTGGGAGGCTGAGGCAGGAGGACTGCAAATTCAAATCTACTCTGGGCAAGTTAGCAGTTTAGCAAGATCCTGTCTCCATATTAAAAAAAAAAAAAAGAAAAGAAATAGGGCTGGGGATGCAGCTCTATGCAAAAGCTTGGATTCACTCTCAAGTAACCCCCCTTCCCCCAAAAGAGAAAAAACTCCACGGACTCCTGCACCCTGCTGACTTTCCCACCACTCTGGGAGATCCCACTGTCCCCAACGACTCTGTTGGGGGACGAGGGGAACGGTGAGCTAAGGTGCCTGCTAGGCAGACCCGGGCTAAGCGCTGGGCTGGAGTCATCTGCTCCCTGCCCAGAAAGCCTGGAACCCACCCAGCCCAGGCCCACAGCCTCCTTCCCTCCCTCAGTCCTCCCTCCCTCCCACCATGGTGCGGTTGTCATGGCAACCCCTTGGGCATCTCAGAGGCCTCTCCTTCCATAATCGGAGCCTCTGATCTCGGCAGGCCTGTAACGAAGGGACAGTTTGTAAGGGCTGACATAAACACTGGGGACTCGCTCTTGTCATCTCAGAAGTCAGCTCAGCCGCCAACAGCCTGACAAACTGTGAAGATATTTATTTGTTCAGCTTCCTATGGTGGAAACCAATGTTTGCGAGGCCAGTGTTTTTTGTAGTGGTGGTTTTTTCCCCTCCAGGAAAGAGCATCTCAGAACCTGGTCACAGGCTTTTTCATTTATTTTATGTTTTTCCTTCATTTAACTCTCTGTGAAGGTGAGCAGGCACCAGTGTCAGGGTAAACTGGGGGACACCGTCTGTCCCCGACCCCCTGATCTGCTCAGTAACACACATTTGGAGATGAAGCAGTTCTTGTCCCCACCTGCAGATGTGGAGGAAGAAAACAGAGTGCTTTAGTGACAGATCCAGTGTCACACAGCTAGTAAACATAGGATTTGCATCTAGCCAGAACTTTTTGTTTTGTGAGGCAAGATCTTGCTATGTAGTTCAGGCTGGCCTTGACCTCACAGCAATCGTCCTGCCTCAGCCTCCCCCCGGGTGCTCAGATCACAAGTGTGCACCATCTAGCATGCCTTTCTAAGAAATATCTGACTTCTTTCTGCCACTTTGCATTGGGGAAGAGGGAAGGCTGCAGATTCTAGGGTCACAGTGTGGCGGCCTCTGGGGCTCTGAGGCCCATATCTGGGGTCCCCTTGGTCATCCATCCTGGGCTTGGCTCTCCGGGTGACTTTCCATCTGGGTGGAGACTCACGCCCTGGTTTTGTCTCCCACCCGCTCTGTGACCTCAGGCACCACTTTGAGCCTCAATTTCCCCTCTGGGAAGGGAAGCTGGGGATCCCCCGGGGCACACAGAGGGATTCGGTGTGTGGAAAGTGCCGGCCCAGCACTAAGCTGTTTGCCTAGTGTGTGAGGCTGGGGAAAGAAACAAGGACTGTGGTGTGGATCAGGGCTGCTGAGCTGCGAGTCTGTGGTCACCTGGCGGGGCCTCTGCCTGCTCATTCGTTACCTGGCAACAGTCGGGCAGCCAGCTGTGTTCTTTCTTTGTTCATTTGTCAACTGCATTGTGTGTGTGTGTGTGTGTGTGTGTGTGTGGTACTGGGGGTTGAACCTAGGGCCTTCACATTGAGCTACATCCCAAGCTCTTTCTGTTAATTTTTTATTTCAACATAGGATCTCGCTAAGTCACAAAATTGCCCCAGCAGAACTGGGACTTCTGGTCTTTCTGCCTCAGCCTCCTAGAATGTTGCAATGAGCTGTGTGTATTTTGTGCTTCCTTACAACTGAGTCCCTGTACCCATTTGACAGAAGAGGAAAGTGAGGCTGGGCAAGGCGAATCACTAGGCCAAAGTCCCCCCACTGCCCCGTGGCAGATCTGCCCTCTGGACCCGGGTCTGCCTGGCTTCTCCTGCCTCGGTTTTTGGTGAAAAGCAAAACCCAGGTCCTATGGCAACAGTGGCAGCCAGCTGTGTTCTTTCTTTGTTCATTTGTCAACTGCATTGTGTGTGTGTGTGTGTGTGTGTGTGTGTGGTACTGGGGGTTGAACCTAGGGCCTTCACATTGAGCTACATCCCAAGCTCTTTCTGTTAATTTTTTATTTCAACATAGGATCTCGCTAAGTCACAAAATTGCCCCAGCAGAACTGGGACTTCTGGTCTTTCTGCCTCAGCCTCCTAGAATGTTGCAATGAGCTGTGTGTATTTTGTGCTTCCTTACAACTGAGTCCCTGTACCCATTTGACAGAAGAGGAAAGTGAGGCTGGGAGCTACATCCCAAGCTCTTTCTGTTAATTTTTTATTTCAACATAGGATCTCGCTAAGTCACAAAATTGCCCCAGCAGAACTGGGACTTCTGGTCTTTCTGCCTCAGCCTCCTAGAATGTTGCAATGAGCTGTGTGTATTTTGTGCTTCCTTACAACTGAGTCCCTGTACCCATTTGACAGAAGAGGAAAGTGAGGCTGGGCAAGGCGAATCACTAGGCCAAAGTCCCCCCACTGCCCCGTGGCAGATCTGCCCTCTGGACCCGGGTCTGCCTGGCTTCTCCTGCCTCGGTTTTTGGTGAAAAGCAAAACCCAGGTCCTCCCTTTGGCAGCTCATCCGTAAATGGGAAGCAAATGCCTCTCACCAAGGGCGAGGCGAACAGCAACATTTGTCAGGAGGAGTTCACCAGAGCTTTTAATCTTCCCCTCTCCACCCCTGGGGGCTCTCCTGCCCCCCAAATCAATGCACTTCCCTGCAGGTCAGAGCCAGCGGAGTTTGGAGCCCCGCTCAGCCAGGTGGTGCCCAGCGCTGGCCTCTGCCTGCCGTGGTCCGCAGCTGTCCCCTGGGGTCAGACTCATCACCACGACGCCCCTGCAGGCTGCACAGGATCAGGCGCGCGGAGCCCAGGGTCAGGGGCCCTGCCGCCGCGCGGGAGCCATATTTAATTTAATTAAGGCTGTCAACGCTATTGATTTCGGCAGTTTCAATTACTGGCCTGTTATGGTTTCTGGATCAACTGATCTGTGAGGCCTCCTATCAGCAAAGACACACATTGAGGAGACGGCCCTTCATCTCCTTTAAAACCTGACACGCGCCGCCACCGGCCGTAAGTTATTGCTTTTATCCCGCGCCGCTCCCCTTCCCTTCCTCATAATTAATTTCTCATTAGACAGCTCTTTATTGTTTAATTTGTGCAGTTTATAATCAAATTGGGCACATTAATTGTCGTTGAATTTAAGGCTAATGAAAAATAAAGGTTTTCAATAACTTACTCTTCCATTATTGGAGACAAGATAAAATAAAGCGCTCCGAGAAGTGTCAGCTTTTTACATTATAAATTAGGTTTTTTAAAGAGCATGGGCATTTAAGGAACAGTTATCACACATTTAGTAATTATAAATCCTATGCTGCAAACAATTATTAAGATATAATTGTGCTGCTTTACTCTCGGGCGGCCTGGAAGCTGGCTAAGGGTTCACGGCTTCCCCGTGGATGGGAAGAGGGGCTCCTGACGTCGCAGGAAGCTGAGCTACCACACACAGGACCTCTCTGCACTGCCCTTTGCTTGATCTGGGTGTGTGTCCGGTGGAGGTCCCCTCTGGTGCCGCCTACGTCTCTTCTGCGGGGCTGGCTTGCTGATCCTTGAGACAGCTGCCAGGCAGACGCAGGCCCAGACTGACGGACAGATGCACAGGCAGACAGAAGCACAGGCCAGCAGGCAGTAAACGAGGCTCGGTCAGATGTGCCTGTCGGGTCCCATATCTACCTCTGGGGAGAGCACGGCCTGAGGGTGGCAGGTCCGGCTGGGAGGTGCCGCGTGTCCGTGTGGGAATGGCCAAGTCCACAGGCCTCAGAGTGGTACACAGGAGTGAGGCTCATCCTCGGGAACCCAGGGGACAGCACCCAGAGCGAGCAGTGACACATCCGGGGGCCAGTCAGCCCGAAAGAACCCACACAGCCCAGCTCTGCTGCTGGCCTGGCCTTCCTCCTTCAGCCCTTCTGTGCCAGGCAGGCAGCACCTTCCTGTCTCCCACTGTCCCAGCCCCAGGCAGCACAGAGGTGGGGACATGTGCTCCCCTGTTACAGATGGGGAAGCCGAGGTAGGGGTTATCCAGGGCAGAGGCAAATCTATCCCGCTCTGTCCCTGCACATGGCCCAGGGACCCAGCACAAGGCTTCTGGGGAAACTTCCTGCTCAGCTCCGCTCTGGATTGAATTGCACCTCGGAATCATTTCCCTGGCACCCCCAGTTCTTGGGCACAGAAGTTCCCAGAAGGGAGAGACCACTGTAGGCAAGCGTGCTACATCCCCAGTCTTTTCGATTTTGCAGATCTTGAGATAAGGTCTCACTAAGTTGTCCAAGCTGACCTCAAACCTGTGATGCTCCTGCTTCCGCCTCTTGAGTGGCTGTGATTACAGGCGTGCGCTGCCTCACCCAGCTCGGGTCAGGAATCTGTGTGTTTCAGATCCTGCCCTTCATCTCCCAGACCTATTCCTTACACAGCCTACCAAACCCACAGACATTGTTTGTGCGGGTCGGGATTCTTTGGCTTTGTTTTCCTTTTGAAAGGATAACCCATTTCATTTGTCTGAAATGTCTAGATAATCAGGGTCTTTATAAAAACGCTTTCTCCTGCTCGAGTTTTGTAGATCCTTGCTTCATCATCCCATTTACGTCCAACTTCGGCTTCTCCGCTTGCTCTGCATGACAGCTTTTCAGGTGTGGGCCTTCAATCTGGGGCTCCCTCGTGGTGTGAGGGTGACATCTGCCTCTGCCGTGCTTGCATTTTTCATCCTGAAATCCTTCCTTGCCTCCCTGTGCATGCACCTTAGCTTTCAAATGCATCTTCACTATTTCTGTCATGATATCATCTAGAAAATGCCATGTAACTGGCATTTAAGTCTTGTTTTATTTTGCCAGGGTTTTTTTTTTTTTTCCTGCCTACCCGTGACATTTGCTAAGAAACTGATCAAATCTAGGGGAATAAAAGGCTTTGTCATGGACAGCAAATTTCACGAACACAGTAAATACCAGGGAAATACTTTTCACTGGAAGGAAATCCTTAGCGCAATCCCACCATCCAGGCACCCGCCGGCTGTGTTTAGGCTTCACATTAGTCTTGGTATAGTTTTCTGCTGCCTTCCTCCAACGTGCCCTCCCCAGACATGGTCAAGCTGTTCCAGGTCCGCTCCATGGCTGCTCTCCAGGGCCAGGAGAAGGCCACATGAGTCTCAGGGCCTGCCACCTGCAGATTCCCTGGGCTTTGAACTGGGGACCTGGCTTCCAGCTGGTCTCAACATTACCAGGAACTTCTGTGATGCCGGACAAGCTCTTACTGTCTGGGTCCATTCATTTATACACCATAGTTGTGAAATTATGCTTGGATGGTTCCTAAGAGCCTTCCCAGTTCCTATGAGCTGTTCTGACTCTCTTGCTCTCTCTTTCCTTCTCCCTCTCCCTCTTTCCATTTAGCGCAGGACTCGCCCTCTTAGCAAATACTCAGTCTTACCCTAGGAGGACACATCTCTTCCTCACTCTCCCCAGGAGGACGTGTCCCAAGGGCAAAGGCCCAGTGCCCTGTGGGGCTCTGCAGCGTGGAGGTAGACCCCTTCCCTGGTAAGAAAAACCCTTTCCCTACAGGGGACATGTGGGTCCTGTGTGGCTGCCCTCACACTATCTACAGAGAACAGATGGACCCAAGCTGACACATTTCGTGGTGCAGCTACCATGGCCTGCACAGCCTCGGGGGGCTCCAGGCTCTGGGGAAGCAGACAGCTCATGGGCACAAGGAGAAGATGCATTCAGGAGTAACAGCCAGAAGGCAGGGGACACGTGGGTCATTTGATGAGACCTGGGGCAGGGAGGAGGCCAGAGATGGAGGAGACCAGGGTGGGGAGGACTCGTGGAGAGGTGCAGAGCTGTTGAAGCCAACGGCCTGTGTGGAGCTGAGTAAATCGTTCCACCCCAGGGCCTTGGCTTCCCCACGGGGACAGTGGTGCTCACGGCCACAGGGCTGTCCCAAGGGCTGAACGAGGAGCATGTGCACCCAGGAAGTGTCAGCTGATGCTGCTATGACTGCAGGGTGTCCGGGAGGCCTTTCTGGGGTGATATTTGAGCTCCCTCGGGCCATTGTGGGAGCAGTTAGGGCAGCTGGAACAGAAGCATAAAGATGGAGTTGGAGCTGGCTGTGCCTGGACTCCGGAGGCGTGGAAGATGGGAACACAGCTCCGGGAAGGTCTGGCTGTACTGGCCGGGGCGGTGGGCAGAGGAGTCAAGGGCAGCCGAGCCTTTGACCTGAGCAAAGATGGAAGGCGGCAGTGTTTGCTGAGATGGGATGGGTGCACCCCGTGTCGGATGTGTCAGAGAGGAGGAGGCTGTGTGACTCTCAGAGGAGCAGTCACGGAAGCAGTTGAAACTGGAGTTCAAGGGTGAGGACGAGAGATGCCGACGTTAAGACAATTCTGAGAGAAGGGAGACCAGGAGGAAGGGAAGAAGGGAGGAAGAGCGAAGAGAGGGGACTCTAAGGCCTAGGAGGGGCTCCAGGGCCCTCTGACAGTGCAGCTGCCTTCAGGGACAGCGTTCAAAGGAAGGCCCTGAGCGGAGCAGAGAGGACTGGCGGTCCGGAGGCCCTTCTCTGGGCCAGGCATTCACCCTGTGTCTCAGGATTATGAGGGGCCCTGGGTTTCCCAGGCAAGGGTCCCTGGAGCGCGGCAGCCCTGGGGACTTGGAGCACAACTTCCCAGTCAGCACAAAGTCTCCTAATAGTTCCACAGCCAGGATCCTCATGCCAGGGTCTGCTGAAGATCGGCTGAAGACCTCTGTCAGGGGTGCAACCAGGCTCCACTGGGCTCTGTGGCTGCCAACTGGTCACTGCTTCCAGCTCCTGAATTTTCATTAAAATCCTGGGCATTTCCCCAGAGCTCAAAGGCGTCCGGATTAATTACAGGCAAGTGTTGGCTCTCCCCCCGGAAATCCATGGCCCCAGCCTGGCTCCGTCCCCTATGATTTTATTAAAATCCACCTTGCCAGCCGGGGCCCCGAGATTTATGGCCACAGCTAATAGGCTGCCCCCCCAGGAGACATAAATCTGGGGCCTGCCCAGGGAGCTGCTTGCTGCTAAGGGCCCGGTTAATTGTTCCACCTAGAGGGCTCTGCAGAGGAATGTTCAATTAGGGCCTCACAGAAAATTTGGAGCATTAAATAAGGCAAGCAGGGATTTGGGTGCCTTTATTTTGCCAATGAGGAAACATTTTTTTCACCCCCCTGGCCCCTGGGTTCCTCCTATCCCTTTGCAGGGCAACTGCCCAGGGTGCAAGACGGGGTTCCCAGTGGACAACTTGATACAAGTCGAGGCTGGTGTCCATCATCCCATAGAAGCCACTGAAACCTTCTCACAGGAAGTCAGCTACAGACTTGCCAACATGTCCATGGGTGAGGAGAGGGCCTGTTCCCAGGGTGTTACCCTTTCTCTCGGGTAGGTAGCACAGTCGTTTCCAGGCCACGATAGAGGCTCAGGACACTCTGGAGGATCAGATTCACTCATTCATCCATCCGTCCATTCACACATTATCCATTCAGCATTTGCAGAGGGGTGGCCTTCCTGTATTGGGCCATCTAAGCTTCTAGAACAGTGTAACAGACTGGGCCTCTGAAGCAACACCAACTTATTTCTCCCAGCTTTGGAGGGTTCAAAGTCCAAGATCAAGACACTGGCAGGTTCACTGACTAGTAAATGCCTGCTTTCTGGTTCACAGATGGCATCTCTTCACTGGGTCCTCACAAGGTAGAAGAAAAAGGGAGCTCTCTGGTGTCTCTTTAATAAAGGCAATAATCCCACTCATGAGGCTCCAGCCTCACAACCCAGCAGAACTCAAAGGCACCATCTCCAAGACCATCCAGTGGGGATTAAGATTTCAACATACGAATTTGAAGGAGACATAGATATTCAGTCCGGGCACCTCCCATGTGCCATATCTGTGGGTGGTGAGTCCAGGGGACAAGAGGTAAGATCCCTGCCCTCAAAGAGCTCTGGCGCTAAGGAAGGGAAGACAAAAGGACCCTGAAGACTGGATTCATAGAGGCTATAAGGTAGACATGGGAAATGTGGGACACCACCAGAGATGCCCAACTCAGCTGGAGCCTGGCATCCTTCTAGGAAGACTTCCCTATGTATGTGGGGCTAAACTCCGTGGTATCACCCAACATGTACCTTCATGGCATTCCTTTCTCAGAGGATGACTTCGAGTGCACTTCGGGTACACCTTGCTTTCACAAGTGAATGACATGAGCACGGGCATTGAATCCATTGCTATCTATTAGCAACCTGGCGCTCAGAGAGGGTAACAGGTGCATGGCCCCACAGCTGGCCAGCGGCGAAGCGGAGTGTGGAATCATCATGATCTGACCAGCCGTGATGGCTGAAGCCTCAGATCCCATTTTCTGCTGGGTCCCACCAGGGGGCGAGGCCTTTCCCTGAGTCACCACTTCTGGAGACCTAAATCCTGGCCAGCCCTTTACTTAACACCCTTTCCCTGACTCCATCTATCCACCAGCCTGTGACCTCGGTCCAACTTCCAGGCCATACAAGCTTGGTCAGTGGTGAGCACACCCATCTCTTCCGTGGGCTCACAGGCCTCCTCTTCCTCTCCAGTGTCCTGGGCTCCAGGCTGATCATCTTGGAAATAGTTTCACCCTCTAATCCTCCTTAAATGGCCATGCCTGAAATTACCCTCACTTTCCCACTGACTGCTGACTGGCATCAGTGCCAAACAAAATGTGGACTGGAAAATGTTCCCTAGGCTTGAGCTCAAACGATAATGTTATGGTTTCAATAAAATATAACCCCCTAAAAGTCTCCTGTGTTCCGGGAGCTTTTGGAAGGTGATGGATCGTGGGGACTCTATACTCATCATTGTCCATTGGTGAATTCAGAGCTGATATCCTGTTAAGAGGTGGGGCCTGGTTGGAGGAAGCAGGTGTGACCTGCAAAGCACACTGTAGTTTGTCCCTGGCTCCTCCTTCTGTCTCTCTTGCTGTCTCTTCCCCTGCTCTTTGCTTCTTGGCTGTCATGAGTTGAACGGCTTTGTTCCACCCCACCCTTCCCCCATGATGTTTCTGTTTGGAGCTAGATGACCATGGATTGAACCCTCTGAAACTGTGAAGCAAATAAACCCTTCATTTTTTTTAAAGTCGTGTGTGCCAGGTATTTTGTCCCAGCAATAAAATGTTGACCAATGCAGATGAGGGTACCAGTTCCAACTCTTTTTGGCCAGTCAGCTTTAAACTGATGTTTAAAACCCTTTGCCAACTCACCCAGTACCCTAACTAGATATTATATGCTGAGAGCTCCTCTCAAGATCCCAGGCCTTGCTTCTCTACAAAGATATTTGCAGAGTGGGAGAGTTGACGTTGAACCAATGGGCAGAGACTGAGTCCTGGTGACCCTTCTTTGCTCACCTGGGCCCTATGTGCCTCAGTTTCCTCTTCTGTCACTTGGAATAAAACAAGGAAAGGTTACTGTAGAGGTGTCACCATGCAGGATGGCTGGAAAATACTTTGCAAACAGAAGAATGCCAGGAGAACAGAAAGGATTAGCGTCGTGCTTTGCATTTTTATTTTTAACCTGCGTGAAATCCTGGAAACCATTGGCTGCCAAGAAATGCTAAGCTGTACTTTATGTTCCACGGGGAAATCGGGTTTATTTTAAGTGGGGAATTGCATAGTGCACAACTTATTTTTTTGGGAAACATGTACAGGTCCAAAGTGCTCCCAGCCACCTGGCTCTGTCTTTGACTTTGCCTCTTGGTGCACTACAGGTGGTTTGTTCACAGGTGAGGCATTTTCTGGAATCTAGGGACAGCTTGTTGTCTCCCATGGCTGCCACCTCCTTCACCTATCACCTGTTAGGACTGCTCAGTCTTGGATCCATGAGCACAGAGAACTATGAGGTAGGATTGAAAAATACAGTGAATATTTAAACTTTTAAAAAAATTACAGTAAAAACACATCATCACTGATCTCCCTCAATTTCCCTACACACACACACACACACACACACACACTTTGAACACATTTATCCCAACGTTTCTGCCACTTTCTGAAACAGTTCTGGAGTCCTCTCTCAGGAATGTCTCTAGTTGCGCTGTTGTGGCTTCCTCAAGGGCCTGAGTTGATTCAAAACATTTACTTTTCATGGTCATTTTGACTTCAGGGAAGAGTCAGAAATTGCATGGTGCCTGATCCAGTAAATAAGGTGGACAAAGACGATGCAGTGTCATATTTTATGAGCTGCCTTTCTGTTGAATGGCATTAGGCAGCAACATTCTCTGTACATTTTAATCTCACCTCATAAAATCCCTCAGTAAAATGAGCCCTTTGTAGATTTAGAGTCAATCGGGGCTTTGGTAAATGGTGGAGCTGGGATTTGAACTGAGGTCCCCTGGCTCCTGAGGAGGGTGTTCTCTACCCTGTGCAGCTCAGGGACACAGAGCTAAACACATGCTGTCAGCAGGCCCCATCTCTGGGCAGCACAGGAAGCCATGGAGCTGGAGAAAGCAGTCAAGAAAGTTGGCCAGCCATGGGGACCTCCAGGGACCTTCCCAGTCATCCTTCCTCCTCCACTTCCCCGAGGGGCCCAAGCTCTGGGTGACTGGTGCTGCCACTGTGCCTGGGCCACGTGGCACCTGTCACCGTCTTCCAGTGGAGAATGCACGGAACCAGGTCTGTTCAGCTGGGGAGATGGTTGCTTCCGGCACAGAGCAGGACTCTGGGAACAGCGTCCCCTGCTATGTCCCTGCCCAGACTCACTGTCCTTGAGAGAGATCAGACTACATATGAGGCACCATGACAAGTGCATGACAAAAGCCACACCGGGCAGGCCAGGGAGCCCTCTGGAGGTCAGAAGGCATGGGAATACAGAGGCCGGGGAGCAGCTGCTGGTCTACCTCCTCCCTTCTCTGCCCACCCCAGGTGCCCCAAGGCCTCACTCTCCAGCCCCAGCTTGCCCAGGACCTCACAGCTTTTTACCACTGGTACCCAGGGCCACCTCATCACAAACGCCCAGAGCCCCTCCTGTCTTCCCTAAGGGCAATTTAATGCAGAGCGTAGGAAGCTGGGAATCGAGGAGGGGGCTGGAAACAGCTACCCAGGGAAGGCCCATGGCTTCCAGAGTCAGGTCACCGGAAACTGGGGGCCCACAAGGCACCACTGGAACCTCTTGGGACAAGAGCGCATGTCACTGGGGAAAAGGGAGTGTTCCTAGTGAGACCAAGAGGTAGTTACATGCATGACCATGTCCGCACACAATTCATCAGGCACTCGCTTCTGGGCAGCTCCGCAGTAGGTTTGCTTAAAATGAATCATAGTTTTGGCTGCCCTGAGGAATAAGAGTGGGAATCAGGACTTCTTGCCCACAGACCGTACCCCTGGACACCGGCGAGGACAGAGGATGGGCCTTGCAGCAGAGTCCAGCCATGGCCTGAGCCCGGCAGCCAGCAGGTAGCTCATTTCAGTCAGCAGGAGGTGAAATCCAAGTAACTCAGACTGCAGAAACTTGGCCTGGCTGCGAGCAGGAAGCCGCCTGGAGCCAGGAAAGATGCTTGCTTCTGCTTTTGCCTCTGCTTGCCACGGCTGCAGCTGCACCTGCTCTGGGAATTGAATTTCTCAGAGCAGCTCTATGGGGTCCAGAGCTGTGGAGCAGGGAAATGATGTCTCATCTGGACACTTACAGCGGATCCCTGCTGATGCCTCTGCCCCCGCCTCCCCTCCACATTGCTACCAGGGACCCTTTGCCCCACATTAAGCTGAATAGCTCCCCTCTATTTAAAGCCCTTTCATGACTCCCCTCCTGGTGCCCAAAGAATCAAGTCCAGACTCTCCCGCCAGCCAGCAAAGCCAGCCCCACCAATGCAGGCACCGTGTCCTGCTGCCCTGCAATGTAGTTTCCTCCTCTGTGTTCTCCCATGCTTCTTCAAGGACAGAATCCTATTCAAGCATCAAAGCCCAGCCCAGAATTCATCCCCCAGCTGGGCTGAATCCTCTACTTATCCCTTCCTATGTACTTGTCCGTTTCCTCTCCAGACAGGCAGCTCTCAGAAGCCAGTGACTGTGACTTAGTCACCTGTGCAACCCTAGGACCCATGCCTGGTGCACTGGGCTGTCACAAAATGCTAGATGGACAGAATAGTGGGTAGACGGATAGATGGAGGGGTGGATGGATGGATGGAAGGGTGGGTGCCTGGTGGATGGGTGAATGGGTGGATGAGTGGGTGGATGGATGGATGGATGTGTAGATGGGTACATAGATGGTGGGTGGATGGATGGAGGTTTGGTCGGATGGGTGGATAGGTGGATAGATGGATAGATAAATATTTAAACCAAGTTCAAAGAATGGCAAGATGCCCACTGCAGCTAGAATTTAGGATTAATACATACTGGTGGATTTTTTTAAAACACAGACCTCCCAGCTTGATCCTGATCTTTGATGCTGTGAGGTATGTGGGGGGTTAGTTTTTCACTCCCATTTTACAGGTGAGAAACTGAGTCCAGGAGAAGCTTAGAAGCACAAAGGGGCAAATGCTAAAGCTGAGACCAGACACAGCCCCAGAAGCCGCACTCCGGCTGCTCAGCTGGCCCCAGGGCAGTGTGAAGTGCCGCAATTAAGTCTTCATGGAAAGGGACCTTTTGATCCAAATTATACGGCCCCTGTGCTCTGAAGCAATTAACGCTGGAGCCGCTGGATGGTGTTCACAGCTGGCGCGGCCGCGTGGGCGACAGGAGCCATTATTATCTGGTGCCAAGCTGCCTGCCCTGCCCTGGCCCTGACGGAAGGACCGCCAGTCCCGCACAGCTGGAGGAGGTGCAGGAGCTTGCGGGACGCCTGTTCCCTGTAGGCTGCAGACCTGGGCCTCAGGGCTGCAGTGCTGACTGCCTGGCTTTTGCCCTCCTGCCTTCTAGCTCTCTCCTTCTAGAATTGCCCACCCTGGCTTCCCTAGTTAAGCCCGAAGCCTTCCACACCACACACACACTCTTGAGCTCTGCAAGCAACTCTTTACCCTTAACCATGCTTTCCCAGCACTTTTTCAGAACCTCATGCAAGAGATGTTTGTTGAATGATTGAGTGAGTGTGTGAATGAATACTTCGTTGCTTGCTGGTAACTAGTGGTGTGACTTTCAGTGACTCACCTTACCCCTCCCGGGGCCTTGGCAGAAGTGGCAAAGGCCTGCTGATGTCACTCAGTGATTACCAGGCTTCTGGAGATAACAGGAAGATGTGCTTGGCCCAGGGCCTGGCACTTTGCAGAGTCTCAAAGCCTTTGTTTTGCTCCTCTGATTTGCAGGTGCCCCCGGCCCTGCCATTCCTGTTTGGCATCTGCTAGTCACGTAACGTGATGTCCCATCTCCAAGTGAAGGGCTGGCAGAGGCAAGGCCAGCAGGTTTCTAGTTCCCCTCTGCTGCCTACAAAACAGCCCATCCATTCTGTCATGATGGGGTGAGGGGTCAGTGCTGGCCAGGGTGTGCGGTGGGGTCACTTACAGACGTTCAGCAGGCAGCTGGCTGGGTGGGGCTGAAGGGATTTGCAGAGGGAGTCCGCCCACTGCAGGACAGCCCCACCCTCCTCATACGCATCCTGGCAGGTACAGGTGGTGGAAGGAAGCAAACATTTTCCTAACAGAGACTCACCAGGGGAGCGACCACTCACAATGCCATCCCAGCAAGCAGCTCTCTCTGCTCCACCCAGAATGCACCTGGCAAAGTGCAAGTCTGAAGCTTCCCGCTGACCCCAGAGGCCACCTGACTATCTGGACAGCAAGCACTGCAATCTTCTGTGTGCTGTGTGCTGTGTGCTGTCTTCCTGGGGGCTTCCGAGGAATCTCTTAAGTCCCGCATCGTGAGCGGTGTTAGGTCCTTACTGCAGAGAGCTGGGGCAGAGACACCGGAGAGGGAGCCCTGGAGCTGGGGAGAGAGCCTGTCTCACATCAAGCCTGATGGTGTGTTCTGGCGCTGACGGACCACACTGTGCAGGCAGCTGTCAGTCAGAGTTTCCACTGTGGCACAGATTGCCCAACACGCACAAGGAGGGAAAGTTTGGTTTGGTTCACCGTCTCAAGGGATTCAGGCTGTGGTTTCCTAACTCGCTTGTTGGCTCCGAGGCAGGAACGTCATGGAGGAAGGGTGTAGTGGACCAAAGCTGCTCAGTTCGTGGTGGTCAGGAAGCAGAGCAGTGGAGCGGTGCCACAGAGGGACAGGCCAGTGACCAGCTATAGACCCCCACGATCCACCCAGATGCCTCTCGGAGAAGTGGCTTCAGTGATCCCCTAGGTGGCTCCCAAGCCAATCAAGTTGACATCTGTCTTAGCCATCACAAAAGCCAACTGTGAAGTGCAGAGATGCATGACTTCCTAAAAGTGGCTAAAACTGAGAGTATTTGCATTAGATTCATTGGGCTGCTAGAACAGACGTCAAAAAAGGCAGTCATTTGAACTACACGTTATTGTCTTGCAGTTCTGGAGATCAGAAATCTATAACAGGTCTGACTGGGACTAAAATCAACGACTAGAAAAAGCTGTGTTCCTGGGAGCAGCAGTTGACTCCAGGCCAGCTCTGGTGTCCAGGCCACCTGATTACCGTAGGTCACTGTTCTTTCTTCCTCTGCAAAGTACACCCCTGGATCCTTCAGAACACTTACTGTTTGTGACTTTGGCCCTCCTGCCTCCTTCTCATGATGCTGGGCCCCCGAGATAGCCTAGGAGGACCACATATCTCAAGACCACATTTCACATTACCACACCTGCCCAGTTTCCTTTCCCACACAAGGAGACACATTCATAGGTCCCAGGATCAGGAAGTAGGCAGCCTTGGCACCTTTTTTCTGCCCACCACTCTATTTGTTAAGAGTTTTTTCTGTCACAAGCAGAACTGGGACAAATGAGGGTCTGGTGGAGTTAAATCTTTGAACATGACAGAAAGTGCCTTCTCTACCATGTTCAGCACCTGAACAATGAGGGGCTCTGGGGGCACCGGTGAGTGTCTCAGATGATGCACAAGATGGTGCTCTTGACTTGGTGCTTCCTGTCACCCTCCAATTTGTCAGGACCATCAGAAAGGACGATTCTTGTCTCTTGAAGGGTCCCAGGGATCAGTCCCCAGTTTTAATAGACTAAATGCTGTGAAATAGGATAAACTATGTTGCACACCTCAATTAGCCTTCTCCTGTCCCATGCTATTTACTGAGGACTTTTTGGTTCCTTTCCCAGAGTCCTGCATCCTTCACAGCCAGGCCCTGTCTGCAGCAGTCTCCATGGGGCACAGGATGGGGCCAGTTCTACCTGGGGGAGGCAGCCTAGGGACACTTGAGGGACACAGAGGAGCCAACCCTGAGATGAGGGGCTGGATCATCTGGCAAAATGAAGAAGGTGTCGAGTAGGATGGTCACAAGTAGGCAGATACAGAGTCATAAAACTGCCTAGCAGATTCTGGAAGGTTCTGGAACTCATAGTCCAAAGGAGTGCTGCAATAGTAAAGGTGCAGGGAAGAGGTGGAGGGAAAGAGTACTATAGTTCCAAGCATCGGGAGCAACAGAGATACGGAGGGAAAGGCATCAAAGGCTATGTCTAAGGCTTGACCACTTTTGAGCTGTTTGACTCTGGGCAAGCCACTCCACCTCTTTGTGCTTCCTCCTCATCACTGAAACAAGGACCACACAGTTTGCAACAGGCAGTGGGGTTCCCCTACCCCCACCTTGCACTCTGAGGCCAAGGTTTGGCCCAGGGACAGCACCCCACACCTCGCTTCCCAGTCCTCTTCCCAGAAACTCAGGTGCCTTCTGAACCACTGTCCTTACTTGGAAGGATGTCACATTTGGAATTTGCAACTCAGTTCTAAATGTTACCCATTATTTCAGCTTCTCTTTTTATCTTTAAAAAACAGCTTTAATAAGATACAACTGGCATGCATTAAAATGCACAATATTAATTAGTGCATCTATATGACCACACATCTGTTCTCACAGTGAAGTTAATTAACATCAAAGTCATCCCACATTTATTTTGGGGTCACTTTCTACTTCTCCCTGTATCCAAGGTCTTCTTTCTGTTACTAAACATTCTCTAGTTTTGTTTTGTTTCTTTTTTTTCAGTGTTGAGAACCAAACTCAGGGCTTTGTACTGAGCTACACCTCCTGCCCTTTTAATTAATTAATTTCCAAACAGGCCCTCATTAAGCCACTAAATTGTCCAAACTGAGTTCAAACTTGTGGTCCTCCCGCCTGAGCCTCCTGGAGTGCTGGGATTACAAGCGCACACCACGTAGTACCTGTGAGTTCCTTATCTTTGCCATTTTAAAATTACCCTCTTTAGTCCTAGTACTATTCTTAATGTGGAATCTACTTGGTCTGATATTAATATAATTGCTCTAGCCTTCTTTTTGTTAGTGTTAGTATGGTCCATTTCCATCTGTTTTTATAAAAATCAATTTGCATATGTATGCTTAGAGTAAGTCTCAAGTAGGCAATATAGAGTTGGGTTTTACTTCTTATTATCCAGTCTGATAATACCTACCTTTTAACTGGAGTGTTTAAATCATTTACATTTAATATAATCACTTAAATTGTTGGGTCTAAATCTACCTTCTTGCTGTTTTGCTTTTTAACTCTAATCTATTCTTTAATTTTATATTTTTTGTCCTCTGTTTTTATTTTTTGAAATTATCACAGCAGTTCATTTATTGACTTATTGGTTACAACTCTGGTTTTGTTAGTGGTAGCATGGCCTAATAGTACACATTTTAAACTCATTATAACTTACCTGTGAGTAGTATTTTACCACTGCACACATATGAAGCAACACCCTCCTGGCCTTTGGACTCTTGTCTTATGTTCAACTTGTACATGTTATAAACCACTTGATATATAATTAACTTTTGCTTTACATTTCAATTATATTTTAAGGAGATAAAAATAAGAATAAAAAAACCACTTTCATTAACCATCACACATCCACATTTACTATTTCTAGTGTTTTCCCCCTTTCTGATATTTTTTTCCTTCTGTCCGAATAACTTTCTTTTTGCAGGGGTACTGGGGATTGAATGCAGATCCTTGAGCTGGTGGAGTATGCAGCAGAACCACTAACTAAATCCCCAGCCCATGAATAACTTGGCTATTTCTTACAGTGCTGATCTGATGCTTTAAACTTTGTATTTCTCTTCCACTCCTTTTTAAAAATAAATATCACCTTCTCTTTTTTGGTACCAGGGATCAAACTCTGGACTTTGACCTTGCCAGGCAGGTGGCAAAACCACTGAGCTAAATCCCTGGCCCTCACCTTCATTTTTAAAGAAAATAAGTCTTTAATGTATATAAAATTTTTGTTGAGTTTTTTTGTTTGTTTGTTTGTTTTACATTTCCCCCCTTTACTACTTTAAAGATTTTGTTCTATTTATTTCTGGCTTGTGCAAGAAATCTGCAATTATTGTTATCATTTTTCCTCTATATAAAATGTACTTTTTGCTTTTTCAAACTGCTCATAAGACTTTGCATTTATTATTGCTTTTTAAGTGATTGCATTACAATGTGTCCTGATGAATTTTTCTTTGTGTTTCTTGTACTTTGAGGTTCACTGAATTCCCTGGCTCTGTGGGTTAAAGTTCCCAGCACAATTAAATGTGCTTGCTTAGCTTCTGTTTCTCCTGATATTATATTTATTCTTCCCTGTGCCTCCACTCCTTTGCAAACACAAATATTAGCATATATTAGCATACTGAAGGTTGATACATGTACGTGCATTACATGTGGTCATCTATGTTAACCTCCTGAAAGTGTACCACACATACTGATACTCTTCTCATTTTTCTGATCCTTTTCTCCATTTCCATTTTGAATAGTTTCTGTTACTGTGTCTTCAAATTCATTACCTCTTCCTTTTGTAATTTCTAATCTACTGTTAATCCCACAAAGTGTTTTGTTTTAAATCTCAGATACTGTAGCTTTCATTGCTAGAAGTTTGATTTTGTCCCTCTTCTTTCTTTCTTTCTTCCTTCCTTCCCTTCCCTGCCCTTTCTTTCTTTCCTTGGTACTGGGGGTTGAGCCCACAGCCTGTAGAATGACCTACATCCCCAGTCCTTTTTTGTTTGTTTTGGCCAGGACATTGCTAAATTGTCTAGGCTAGGCTCAAACTTACGATTCTCCTGCCTCAGCATCCTAGAGTGCTACGGTTACAGACAGGTGCCACATAGGTGCCTTTTGAATTTAACTCCTTCTGTTTTGTTGGGAGCCTTTGTGCAGTTATAGTCCTCAGTGCTCTCGTGAGTGTCATGGTTCGCTGTTTCCGCTGATTGACATCCTCGTGGTGGATTTCTTTTGACAGCTTCTTGGCATGCCTGGGAGCTTGTGCTGTGACTTTCATTTTTTTGTGTGCTGGATAAGTTTGTATTCTGTGTGTATGGCTTGAGCTTTTTCTGCAACACAAGTAATTTGGAAGCCACTTGTCCCTCTTGAGGTTTGTTTGACTTCTTTGTTGATGGAATCCTCAAGCCAGCCTTCTTTCTAGGGCTGTTTCACTGGTTCCTGAGGCAATACACACCCTACTGCACATCTTTCTGACCGTGAGATGTTTCCACTCAGGCTGCTGAAAACTCTATTCCAGGCCCATCTAGGACTTGCTCCCTCTGCTCCCTGAAGGTGGGTGTTTTGCTTACATGCACATGCTTATCAGCACTCAGTGGAAGACCCCAAAGGGACCCTTTGCAGATCTTTCCACCCCATGCTCACTCTTCCGATATTTTGCATGCACTGTAACCATCTCACAATCCCTGAAGCCCTAACTCTGCCTCCTGGGCTCACAGAGGCTGCCAAGTGCTTCTGAGTACCACCTCCCTGCCCTGCACTAATCTCAAGGCAATAAGCTGGGGCAGCTGCAGGGACCACCCTTTTTGCTCTCTTTGACTCAGGGTGGTGTCCTGCACTGCCTGGTGTCCAATGTCTGAAAGCTCCCTTTACACTTGTCTATGTTTTAGTTGCCTCGGGGGTAGGAAGGCTAAATCTGGCTAGTGTTACTACTTCTATGAATGGAGTGGAACTCCTCTTACATTTTGAGGTAGGTTTTTCTCCCACTCTTTAGCAGATGAAAGGGAAAAAACAGACCTAAGGTTGAGAGGGATTGTGGCTGGGAATCGGGTAATTTTTCTCTCGTTCTGCTGCCCGTCTCAACAGACTCCTCCGCTGCTCTGCACCCCATTTGCACTGGACTGAAAGGGCATCCGAATGGCCTTGCCCCTTTCACTCTCTCCCTGGAAAGCCGGCTGGAGACCTCCCACCCCAGCAAGTCCACGGACCTGAGCTTGACCTGAAGGTCAGCCTCCTCCACTACCACTCACCAGCGCCATTTCCCCTGTCTGTCCCCAGGAAGCAGGGGGAATCCAGGCTGGGGACTGAGCCATGGCTCAGGTACACAGCTGTTGGGGTCTGGGACTCAGAGGGACCTGGGGGGCTTCAAAGCCCTGCACCCTCCACAGTCACGTGGTGTGCCGGTGGCACCTTCCCGGGGGGCACTGGGATAATTAAAGGCAGTGAAGACTTAATCCGCTCAGGGTGCCGCACCTTGGACCCACATCCTGAGCACAGGGAGCTCAAGTGATGCTACAATGCTCTGTGCTTGGGCTGTGAATCCATTGGTGTCCCTGAGCCCCTTTCCTGCCCAGCCCTGTGCTTGGTGCCCACCATTCTCCTAGTCTTTAAAACTCCTAAGCAGATCGGAAAGTTCTTTTTGCTTCATCTTGTTTCATTTTTACCATATCTCTGCCAGCTAGAATTTATTATTTCCATTCCCCCCCCTTTTTTTTTCTGATACTGGAAATTGAGCCCAGAGCCTTCCCACTGAGTTGTATCCCCAACCCTTTCTTATTTTTAAAATCTTGAGTCAGGGCCTCACTAAGTCGCTGACTCCCCTGACTGGGTTCCAATTTGCAGTCCTCCTGCCTCAGCCTCCCACAGTGCAGGGGGGACAGGTGTGCACCACCACACCCAGCTTCCATTCCACTTTTCAATGAATGAGCAAATTGGCTGGGAGAGGTGAAGTCACTTTCCCAGAGTCACAGAGCTGGTCAGTCTGAGTGTCCGTCACAGTGTGGCCTTGCCCCGAGTTACTTACCCTGTTTACTCAGCGCAAAACAGTGATGCCTGGTCCTGCACTGCTCTGGAGTGGGCACTCTGTGTGCTTCAGAAGGTAGATGGGGGCCTAGGAACCTCACTGTTGGAGAAGGCAGGAAGGGAGTGGGAGCAGGAGCAAGAAGAAGAAGAGACGCAAGAGGAAGAGCAGGAGCAGAAGGGAGAGGAGGGGAAGGCATTCCAGGCAGAAGCAGCCGCACAGCAGAGCACAGAGGCAGGATTCAGCCCTGGTGTTCAGGGACGTAGATGGCCTAGGTAAGCACACCGAGACACTGGAGCTCCTAGTTCTCTGTTACTAGGAGCCACTGGAAATGTCTCAGCCCAAGGATGCTGTGACCTCCCCTGGGAGTGTGCGTCTGGCTGCTGGGGAAGTTGGGTGGGATCCTGGGGCAGAGAAACAGAGGGAGCGCATCAAAGTAAGACCCAAGAAAGTGGAGGCAGTGAGAGGGAGGTGGGAGCTTGTGAGAGGTGAGGAGCCCAGAGGCCGCAAGGAGGCCTGTGCTGTCACAGGTCCTTGGCATGGTGTGTCGGAGAGTTTCACTGGCATCTAAGGATTGGGACACAACCAGCAGTAGAAGGAGCAGTGTGGTGCTCCAGAGGGGACTGGGGAAGGGGATACTGATAGACTGGGAGCTGAATCCACTGTCCCCAGCCACATGACCCTCATCTGGGGGGGCACCAATTTCCTGACCTATAAATGGGAAGAGATGAAGGCAGTTCTCATCTCAAAAAAGTGGAAGATGCTCAGCACAACATGAGAGCACATCGTGTATTAGCTCAGTTGTGACAGTAACTGCTGTCACCATGATCCTGCCTCCACCACCACCATCACCACCATCGCCATCACCACCATCATCATCATCACCACCACCATCACCACCATCACCATCACCACCATCACCACCATCACCATCACCATCACCACCACCATCACCACCACCACCACCATCATCACCACCACCATCACCAACACCATCACCACCATCACCATCACCACCACCATCACCACCATCACCACCACCACCACCATCATCACCACCATCATCACCACCATCATCACCACCACCATCTCCATCACCATCACCATCACCACCATCACCATCACCACCACCATCACCATCAGCATCACCACCATCACCACCATCACCATCACCACCACCATCTCCATCACCATCACCACCATCACCATCACCACCATCACCACCATCACCATCACCACCACCATCACCATCAGCATCACCACCATCACCACCATCACCATCACCATCACCATCACCATCACCATCACCATCACCATCACCATCACCATCACCATCACCATCACCATCACCATCACCATCACCATCACCATCACCATCACCATCACCATCACCATCACCATCACCATCACCATCACCATCACCATCACCATCACCATCACCATCACCATCACCATCACCACCACCATCACCACCACCATCACCATCACCACCATCATCATCACCACCATCACCATCACCACCATCATCACCACCACCATCACCATCACCATCATCACCATCACCATCACCATCATCACCACCATCACCATCACCACCATCACCATCACCACCACCACCACCA
>NW_022900947.1:4628907-4701891 GCF_012274545.1 Fukomys damarensis
CACCACCATCTCCATCACCATCACCACCATCACCATCACCATCACCACCATCACCATCACCACCATCACCACCATCACCACCATCATCATCACCATCACCATCACCACCACCACCATCACCATCACCACCACCATCTCCAACACCATCACCACCATCACCATCACCATCACCACCATCTCCATCACCATCACCACCATCACCATCATCATCACCATCACCATCACCATCACCACCACCACCATCACCACCATCACCACCATCACCATCACCACCATCATCATCACCACCATCACCATCACCACCACCACCATCACCACCATCACCATCACCACCACCATCACCATCACCATCACCATCACCATCACCAACACCACCATCACCATCACCACCACCAAAAAAAACATCACCATCACCACCATCATCATCACCATCACCATCACCACCACCACCATCACCACCACCACCATCACCACCATCATCATCACCACCATCACCATCACCACCATCACCATCACCACCACCACCACCATCTCCATCACCATCACCACCATCACCATCACCACCATCCATCCCATCACATGGCAGAACCACAGGTTGCCCCCACTGGAGGAGCCCATGGAGGCTCTTCAGCCTAAACTTCATTTTACACAAGGGGAAACTGAGACTGAGAGCCTGGCCCAGACTTGCACAGAAATTGATGGCAGAGCTAGGAGCACACCCAGGGCTGTTGGCCCTGTTGTGCTGTCCCACACCACACCTTCTCCCGGAGACACATGGGAGCCAAGAAGGTCGAGTGTCCTCTCCGTGGTGCTGAATCTTTCACTTCCTGGCATTTCCATGTCCAGTCATGTCGCTTTCTGACCCTCCTGCAGTACCCAGAGTGAAACCAAGCAAGGGAAAAACAGCAGGAGCCGATTATCTTGGGTGCTTCCTCAGCAGTGACAGGAGGCAGGCGTTCTGACACAGGGGATACAGAAGGGTCGCAGCCCTCACTCCCACACATGATCGCAGCATGGGTGCTGTAAAAATTTCATGAAAACTACTCAGCACTGCTACCCGATCCTCCATGAATTCTCACAGAAATATCACGAATCATGGCCTGACTCCCACAGTAAATACAGTCATTCTGTACTGTAAACATTTACTAATGAAAAACAATAAATAGTATGGAATTCTCAACTAAGCTTTGTGGCATGCTAATAAAATTCCCATGAAATGTTCACAGAATTTGCATTAATGATTCTCCAAGGAATCAGGCAGAATTCTCTCAAGAGTCACAACTACCAAGGATGACGGGCCCCAGGTGGGGAGTCACTTCGAGGAAGGACACTAAGCACTGGTGTCTTTGCTCGGGGTGATGTGAAGGCAGGTTGTAGCCAGGTTGCCACTGCAGGTGCAGCTCCACACATACAAAGAGCTGGGCGTGGCAACACACACCTGTAATTTTGGCACTAGGGAGGCTGAAGCAGGAGAATCATGGTGAATTTGAGACCAGCCTGGGCTACACAGTGAGACCGTGTCTCAAAGAAAAAGCACTCTTCCCCCCAAAGTGAGGGCATTTCTCACCAAATCCTTCCACTTTGCCCTCTGCACTGCCACCCACCACAGGCACCTCCGTGCAGAATGCCCCGTAGGCCTTGGCATTATATGTCAGCTCTGCTCGGGAGCCCACTGTGGATGATGCCCCGATCATTAGTTAAGCCCAAGTCAATTAGGAGCGTGGCTGCTGGCACAGAACAGTGGGTGCCGTCTAGTGACGGAAGCCTGCTCTTTTCAAGCTGGAACACAGGCGTGTGGCTCTCCTCTGAGGCCCCTGGGCCTGCTGGTAGAGGACAATTGTAGGTCTGCACTCACACCGGCCTCCAAGAAACCAGTTCCCCGAGGGCTCAGCGCAAAAAGTGGCGGCCGGGGGGGCAGCCAGGCAGCACTGTCCAGTCTCGGTCCACAGGTGTCTGCCAAGGCTGGGCCAGCTCGGAATCAGCCTGGCCCTTCCCAACCTGGGCCTGGAAGGAGAGGCCACCGTGCTGTGACTGAGGCAGCACCGTATGGCCCGGCCTTCATTCCCTGCCTGCTGCGCAGCCTCGGTGAGATCTTCCCGCTCTGAGCCGAGCTGATTCCAGCTGCTTCCAAGGACTCACAACAGCTGCTCTCCAGGGAACAGCAGGCTAAGCTCTGTGCCCGGGCGTCGTCCATCACTGCACCTGGCATGGATGGCAACCCTAAGCCCCTGAGTGGGGGCCCCATCATCTGAGGTCTGCCTTCCCAGCAGGACCAGGGCCCTGCCTTTTCTTACTACCGACTCTATGGTCTGAGCGTCTGGTACACCTGTGAGTGGGTCGGTGTTTGCTGACTGAATGATCGGTGACAGCCCACATAACACAGCGCTGATGACAGCAGATACACTTATGGGACACGTGGCCATGCTAGCTGGGGCTACAGGAGCCATATTAGACCATGAGGTGAGCGATCAGACGGGAGGACAGGGCCCCTGATCTTGTGGGAAGCCAGGCCGACCCTTGAGTGTCACCGGAGAGGGAAATAAACATTCGTGTTGGTGTCACTGGCTTGTGTTTTCTTTCCTTTTTTGCTTTCTTTTGTTTTGCCGTTCACAATAAAACCTGCTCCTAATGTAACGCGCCAGAAGTATGTTTGAACCCGTATTGAGATGAAGGCCTAAATGATAATATTTAACAGATTTACTCATGTACCACCGATGTCGTTCGGGCCGCCAGTGAGGAATGCTTCCTCAGACACTGACATCTGGCATTTTAGTCTGTACTGGCTGCTGTGACAAGAATCTGAGTGTGACAAACTGAAGGGAGAAGAGGCTTATTCTGGCTGGCACTTGGGGAGATAAAGTCCATGGTGGGCTGGCTCTGAGGCAGAAACATGGCAGAAGGATGTGGTGGAGCAAAGCTTCTCAGTTCATGGCAGCTGGGAAGCAGGGCGTGGGGGAGAACGGAGAGGAAGGGACCAGGAATAAGACAGAACCCCAAGTTTCACACTCCCATGACCACTCCCTTCAACCAGACCCCACTTCCTGTTTCCCTCACCTCCCAAAAATGCCATCGGATTAGAACTCTGTCAGTGGATGAACCCATTATCTTAGCTCGGTTTGTAAACGTTTCAGTCCAGAGATGGCTGGCTTCAAGTCAGGGCACTATCACAAGAGGGGCAGAGCGGAGGAGGAACAGTCCGTGGCATGGCAGACAGGAGGCAGCATGGCCTTCCTTCGGGTTTCTTTTTTTTTAATTCCATCCAGGCTTCAAGTCTATTGGTGTCACCCACACTCGGGGTGGACCTTCTCTCTTCAGTAACTCTATCATGCTAAACCCATCAGTGGACTGACTCAGTATCACACACCCATGACCAGTCACTCCCAAAAGCCCCACTTGTAAGCACACGAGGATTTTGGAAACGTCTGGACATAAGCCATGACACCCACCGATGATGTTGTCAGAGTCTTCATGATCCAGGCACCATGGCCTTTGGGAGAGAACTTAGGTCCAAGCCATAATGTAGACTTAGACTATAAATGCTTGTCACTCACAGTGCTGGAGGCTACAAGTCCAGGTTGGGCGGCAGGAATGTTTGGTGAAGGCTCTTCTGGTTTGCAGTTTGTGAGCTTTTATTTGCTGTCTTCTTTCTCTAAGGGGCCACCTGCAGGACCTGTCTACCATCACTTCCTCCCTGGGCCTCCTCCAAGGACTGTCTGCGAGGGATCAGAGATTTAACAGGCGCGTCTTGGGATACATGAGCCTTCAGTCTGTAGCATCCTTTGTGCTAAGCTGTAGGCTAACGGCCCTGCTGGGGGGACTCATGGTGGAGGCCCAGCTGGGAGCTGGAGCCTGAAGGAACTTCTGTCCCTCTCCACAGCAGGAGCCTCAGAAACCAGGGGCTTGGACAACTGTGCTTTCTTTTCTCTTCCAAAGAGGGATCAGCCAGGGCCTTTGAGAGGGTGTGATTACATCTTCATTTGTGCTAATGGGATTAGCACCACATGGCGGGCCATCCCAGGCAATGCCAGGGGAGAGGAGCTCTGCGCTTGGGGAGGGGTGGTCCGGTCCAGGTGGACCCAGAGGACCACGAAATGGAATTAGCTCCCTGCTGTGTGCAGGGGCCTGGGGTGCTGACTCCTTGTGTGTGAGCGTGTGTGCATGCGTGTTGCAGTGTGGAGGTGCAAGCCCGCATCCCCCCAGGTCCTGTTCAGGACTCAGGAGAAGCCACAGGTCCAGCCCCCAACGCCATGTGCACAGAGCCCTGAGTGACCCGGTCCTTTGGTTCCCATGCACTGTGTCACTGTGTCACTGTGTGTACCACACCCGGCCAGGCCCCGCCCCAGGAAACAGGCTCAACCTGGGGCTGCCGGAAGCTGGAAAAGCCCTCAAAACTGTCACCAAGTCCCCCACCACACTCTGCAGCCACCCCAGACATTGATTAACATATTGTGTGATGTTTTAAACACTTTTTTCTCTTATAAAAATTCTAATGTAGTATAATTTTTGATTTTGAAAAATGTGAAACTCACTGCAAAATTGCTTGAATAATACAATGAACATCCATTTGCTTTTTACGTGATTCTTTTTTCCACTTCTGATGATTAAACCCCGATCTATTACTAATTCTCAGTCCACGTGCAGATCCCTCCAGTAACTCATCCTCATCCTTCAGAGCTTTGCTCTCCCTTGTAAATCCAGGTTGTAATCATACTCTGGCAGTCGGACCTTCCCCAGGGTCCTGTCCTCCCTGACACGCTGCCCTCTGCTAGTGCGGAAGAAGTCGTCACACAAAGGGAAGGGGACCGGTGGTACAGGGAGGGGAGGGAAAGGGGAGGAAAAAAGAACTGAGGGTGTGGCTGCCCCTTCCAGGTCTGTCTGGGCGTCCCCGGGGGCTTGGCTGGGCATCCTCCCCACAGGGCCCCTCCTCTCTCTCACCATCCAAACTCTGAGACCCAGTGTGAGCCATTCCCTAGGTTACAGTCCTGAATGGCCTGGGCCCTGTCTGGCTCTCCCATCAGCCTTTGCTGCATGCCTACTTCCCGGCTTCCCTTGCAGCCAGCGCTGGCCATGTGGGCAATCCGTCCAACTAGTGAGCTATACAGGAAGCCTTCTGAGATCTCTGCCTCAGGGACCTTTCTAGTTGGCTAATTTAAGAACAATGCTCTTTGCACTTCAGGAAATGTCCCTCCCCCTCCTTCCTTCCTGCTTCCTGCCTTTGAACTTGGCTGTGATGCCTGGAGCTGTAGCAGCCATTTGTGGCCATAAAGTACCAAGATTAGACAACAAAACAAAACAAAAACAAACAAACAAAAAAGCCAAAACAGTTGGCTGAGGAGGCCAGAGCAGAAACATGAAATGGTTTTGGCTTCACAATGCCGAGGTCAGCGGCTGCCCCCAGACTAAACTGCCACCTCCCACTTGTCCTTGTGGGAGAGGAGAATGTGTCCTTCCTGCTCAAGTGGCTGCTGAGATCATTGCTAACTGGTAGGGCTTCGAAGAAAAGAGGCAAACTGGGCAGGTGCATGGGACCAAGCACAACTGGGCTCAGAGAAAGAGGCTGCCTCTAACCAACCCTATGAACCAGGACATATTTTTTGAGTCCATATCTCCCAACTAGAATAAACGTGCATGCTCGCTCACGCATGTGTGTGAGCACACACACACACACACACACACACACACACACACACAATGTCTCAACTACAAAAAAAAAGTTCAAAACCAAAAATTTCCAATCCAAGTATAATGACACAGACCTGTAATCCCAGCAATCTGGGAGGCAGAGGCAGTATGATTACAAGTTCAAGCCCAGCCTGGCAAATTTTGAGACCCCACCTCAAAATAAAAAAAAATTTCAACCAAAAATTTCCAATCCAAGTATAATGACACAGACCTGTAATCCCAGCAATCTGGGAGGCAGAGGCAGTATGATTACAAGTTCAAGCCCAGCCTGGCAAATTTTGAGACCCCACCTCAAAATAAAAAATAAAAAGATTCGGTGGCCTGCCTGGCAAGTGCAAGGACCCGAGTTTGATCCCCGGTACCACAAAAATAAATAAATAAATAAATAAATAATAAATAAGTAAATAAATAAAAATAAAAAGAGCTCGGGATGTAGCTCAGGAAGAATGCCCTGGATTAAACCCCAGTACCTCAAAACACATAAATGTACAACAAGAACAACAATAACAAAACCCAAGAAATGCTGTAAAAACTGGAAAGACGTACTTCCTTACCTATATTTATTCAATTGTTCATTCAACAAATGTTTATTGAGCAGTTATTATGTGCCGTTCATCCAGTAAACTTTTCATGAGCACCTGTTATATTCTATGCACATTTTGAGGCATCAGCAAAAGAGGCTGAGTCCGTCCCCTTCTAAATTTATATTCTGAAGTTTTCTTCTGGCTTCCACTGAGTGCCAGCAACATCACTCAGCGGGTAAGATGATTTCCATATTCACAGACAGGAAACTAAGGCTTGTAGATGTGGTGTTGATCACAGGGCCCCCCGGCTTACCTGGGAGAAAGAACCCCAGTGTACTCCTGGCCCAGGGAACCACAGGACACAGCTCCAGCTGCTGTTTTGGGGTTGATCATGTGAAACATGAGTGAGCCACAGTGAGTTTGCAGCTAAAAAGCTCTGGAGGAGTCCAGTGGGATGGCGCACTCCTGTGATCCCAGCACATGGGAGGCTGAGGCAGGAGGATCACTGCAAGTGCAAAGCCAGCCAGGGCTACATAATGAGTTCAAGGTCAGCCTGAAGTGCGTGGTGAGACCCTGTCTCAAGAAACAAAAAAAGCTATGGAGGAAGGACAAGAGCATATCCAACTGTGCTGGAAAATGGGAAATGTGTTCTTAATTTTCACCCCACTTTATCCATTGCATAAACTGGATTAGGCAGACACCGGATGGCTCGGTGGCCCATTATCAGCCAATAACCTCCCCTCCCAACCTCTCAGATCTGATGGAATCACCCCTGGGAGAGCACTGGCCCCTCTCTGCACCTCCTGTTTATTTTTTATCATCACTTTTTTGTCAGCTATGCCAAGGGCTCAGGGACCCAAGTGCAATCTCCTTCCCCAGTTAAGGCAGAGCAGGGAGAACCCGCTGCTGGACGCTGGCTTAGTTGGGACTCACCGCCTCTGCCGGTTGCGTTCCATCTCCTACCGATTCTGAGATGTGCCTGCTTTGTTTACAGATGGAGAAACTGAGGCTGGAGGAGCGGCCCTTCAAGGTCACACGGCCTTGAGTGTGGGGCCGGGCTCAGGCTGAGGCCCGCTGCTACTGTGGACCCTTGACTTACGAACTCAATCCTTTCCCAAGGGCTGGTTGTAACTCAGGTTGGTCAGTGAAGGCCCAGGCTCCTCTGCACAGCCTTCAGAGTCTCTACTGAACACAGCAGATCTCAGCATCCTTAGAGAGACACCGGCCCAGGATTTCCCAGTGAGCCCCACACAGGAGAGGATGCTTCATGTTCCTGCCAGAACCCTTTAAGGGTTAGATCTGAGTCTGAGACCATCTGCAAGCACAAGTGGCCAGCATTCGGGTCATAACTCAAGACTTTGGTCATAAGTTAGAGCTAAAATTCTGGTTGTGACCCAAGTTGCTTGTATGTCCGGCTGGTTGTAACTTCCGGGGTGTGCGAGCTGAGGCTGGGGAAGATGCTGTCCCATCAGCATGGGCCGACTCAGCCTCTGCACCCTCATCCCGCTTGGACTCTGCTCTGTCCCAGACCCAGGGCCCAGATTTTGCCCCAGTTTCTGCCGCTGATCATTCCAGGAAGGAAGATCTTGCTGTCGTCCCTGTTTTCAGAGATGGCCCCTGGGATCTCCTGTGGGGCTTAGAGCAGGGGGTCCGTACTCAGGCTCTGCCGCCAGCGCCCAGCTCGGTTACCATAGCAATGTTACTGCACCTCTCTGAGCCCCACTTCTGCCAGGCTGTGAGCCTGTCCACCTGCCCTGTACGGTGGGGCAGAGGAAAGGCATGCAGTGGCTTCAGGCTGTGTCCCTCGGTGCCCTGTAGCTCCCAGAGCTGACCAGGGCTGGGCTGAACAGTCTGCTCAGTTTATTCTCCTCCTCCTCCTTTTCCACCTTCTGTCTACCTCCTCTTCTTCTCCTTCTTCCTCCTCCTTCCATCACTTCCCTGCCGGAAGTTGCAATATTGATTAGCCTAAAGCATGCTGTGAGCAGTGCAGGCTGCAGAGTTAAATCCTAGACGGCCTTACTTCAAGAAGTGAGGCTGACTGAAGCCAGAAGCCTCTCCTGAGCACTGTAGAGGCGCACAGGACAACAGGACCTCCCCACTAAGGGCCACAGCAGAGACCAGAGCACTGGCCTGTGAAGCTGTGGGACGGATATGTGACAGCATCCGCAGCTGAAGTCAGAGTAATTCGTACCCAAATTCCATTCCCACAGTTAGCGCCTTCACAGCTGGAAGGACAATTTTCTAATTACAACTGTATATTTTGTCGATCTTCTCATTTGAAAATGCTGTCTTCTCTTTAAAGCCTTGCCTGCGTTCGTTTCCATAGCAACTGCACGAACTGCACATCTGTTCACATAGATCCCCTTTACCCCAACTGATCAACAATAAGAACCAGTGGATGAGGCTGACCGGGGTCTTTGGCTGGGGATCCAGCAGTGGCTGTCTCAGCTCTCACCTGCTGTCTCAGTTCTGTTTTTATGTTTTTCCTTTAGCTTTGCATTGCAAACTGAGCAGGAGACTAGAACCTAACTGCGGGAGTCTCTAGCACTTCCTCCTCCTCCTCCTCCTCCTCTTCCTTTTATACTGGAGATTGAACCCAGGGCCTTCACACTGAGCTGCATCCCCAGGCCTTTTGTAAATTTTTCATTTTAAGACAGAGTCTTACTAAGTCACTACATTGCTCACGCTGGGCTCAAACCCCAGATCCTCCTGCTGAGCCTCCTAAGGTGCTGGCATTACAGACATGCACCACCACGCCTGATGCACTTTTCCGTTTTACAGGTGAGGAGGCCACTTCCTGGTGAGTCTGGTGACCATGCTAAGATGGAACCTACGGGTCCCCTGTCTTTAGACCATGATGGTGTCGGCCACACTGCCTGGCAGGCTATGGACAGGAGGCCACGGCTCCCCCAGAGCAGGACCGCAGGGTTCCCGTCTGCATCCCACGCATGGGCCAGTTCCTTTCAGTGCTCACTTGGGGCCATTGAATGACTGAATGACGAATGAATGAGGGATGCAGAATATGACAAAGATGAGGTCTCACCCAGGGCAGAGTCGTCCTTCTGCAGCACCCCTACTGCAGCTGCTCTAGCCAGGCTTGCACACCCCCGTGGATGAGGAGCTCACCCCTGCCCCACCTCCTCCCCACCTTTGGAGGGCCTGGGCTGCAGGAAAGACTCCCCATGCTCAGCCCGGTCTCTTTTGCTTTCTCCTCACTGGTAGGTCTCTTAGCTGCTCTTGGAGTGACTTGGCACAAACTTAGGGATGGGACCAGGCCCTTTCCCAGGCCCAGCCCATCGTCCGTCATCCTCGTCCTCCCTGGCCACGGATTGCGGGTCCTGATCCGTGATTGCCAGTTCGCTTCAGCTCTGGCAACGACCTTGGTAGGAAAAGCTGCCATAATACATAGCATTTCCCAAACTGCCCTCTGTGCGCTTGAGCAGTTGGATAAGGAGAGTATTTTTATAACCTTTTCATGTAATTTCTTGACGTTATGCACAACTTGACAAGTAGTAGCAGTATTTATCAGTTAGTGGCAATGAAGAATACTAAAGCAAACCAGTGAACATTTGTTCTTTGTCGAATGAAAATCTGTTCACCTGTCCTGTACTTTGAGTGCATCGTTTAAGCGTGACTTTGACACATCATGCATTCATCCATGAGAAGTGTTAGTTTACTGACTGACGAGATCTTCCATCTGCTGACACATTTCACTTTACAACATCCAAAAATTCACATTCACCACTATCACCATGGAAAATAAGTGTTAGGGAGCAAGATCAAAATGATGGATACAAGATCTTCAAAATTCTAAATTTTGACAAAAGCTTACATCTCATTGGCAAAAAAAATACAGCTGTTAGTTCACTTCAAAGTGTGAGGCTCACTTTGTTTATTTTCAAAAATGTCTACACAAAACACAAATCTTAAAAATCATGATTAACTGTCAATCATTCTTTCTGTCTTAGCTTTCCCATAGCTGGGACAAAATACCCAATACCCACAACTCAAAGGAGGAGAAATTTGTTTGCGCTCACAGTTTCAGTGGATTTGGTCCATGGTCAGCTAACTGAAAGGCAGAAATAGCATTAAAGAATGGCATGGTGGGGTGAGCTGCTTACCACATGGCGGCCAGGAAGCACAGAGAGGGAAGGAAGGAGCCAGGGATGAGAAGAGACTCTTTCAAGTCATCTTCACAGTGATCTGCCCCTTATGAGGTCTCACCTCTGAACATGAGGCTTTGGGAGGAGATTTAGATCTAAACCTTAACATTCAGCCCCTGGTATAATATGTCAATCTCATTGTGAAAATGTTTTAGTCCATCTCTGTAAGTCACCAAAGTCTTAACAAGTCCAGCATTGCTGAAAAGTCCAAAGTCTCCTCTGAGACTCAAGGCAAACTCTTAGCTATAGTCACCTGTAAAAAAACAAACAAAAGAAAGATAGATATTCCCAACATAAAATGGGGTAGGGTAAACATTCCTGTTCCGAAAGGGAATAGAGAAATAGATTGGACCAAAGCAAGACCGAAACCCAGCATGGCAAGCATTAAATCATGTAGCTCAGTGTTCAGCTGCTGCAGCAGACTGCTGTGAAATGTAAGCTCCAAAGGGCTTGGGAAGCCCGGTCCCTATGGCATCACCAGTTGCAGCCCACATGGCCTCTCTCTGAAATGGATTTGCTCACTGTCTGCTGTGTTCCTCAGCAAAAGAAAATCCACATTTCCGGCAACTCCACCTTCCTGGCTTTCTAGTGCACTTTTGTCATCACCTTCACAGCTTCGTGCACTACCCTCTCACTGGTTCCTAGCAGAGACTGTGGTTCTGCCACACATTTTAGCCTGGCTTCTGGCCTTCCTCTAAGCTCTGAGTGAGGACTTCTGTGACCCCATAACTTGCATTGTGCATGCCTGAAAAACCAGCAGCACCAGATGGATGTTGCCAAGGTTGGCTGATAGTTTGAGCAGTACTTGGGCCCATTTGGACCATGTCTGCAATGATTTCTGAGTGCTGGGATGGCTGAGCATGGTGAAATCAATCCCAGGGACCAAATTTCCTGGGAGGCCCTTCTCCCATAGGGACCCAGAGGTCTCTTCTCAAATGAAAGCTTTACACTTTTTAACCTTTAAGCCTGTGATACGGATTCCCTTGCTGCCTCCAAGCCATCTTTCCTATTGTCCTGATGCACAGTACTTGCTTCTTTTTAATGATAATCTTCTCAGTAAACAAGCTTTTCTCAGGCTTGTCTTTGCAGCACTTCCTTTCCAGTGAACCTGCAACTTTTCAAATCATTCACCTCTGCTACTTGCTCCTAATTTTCACTAAATCTGGGTAAAAGCAGCTAGCAGTACTCATGCCACAGCCTGAATGCTGAGATGCCTTAAAATTTCTTCTGCTAGATGAATTAGTCTGCCACTTCTAACCTCGACCTCCCACAAAGTCTTAGGACATGAGCCCGTTGTAGACAAATTTTATTCCCGAGTATAGCACAGATGACCTCTACTGCAACTGCCAGTGCAGTCTTATTCCCGACTGAAACCTTCTGAGCCCGGCCTTCACTATCTTACACCTAACAGCATTCGAGTCTCCTGAGCTCCAACTAGAATCTCCCATCAATCTCTGTTTATAGCATTTTAAGGCTTTTCTTAGCTGGCATCCCCAATCCTTCCAAACTCCTCCTCCAAACCAATTCCAAAGGGTTCCGAACCACATCGCAGTCACAGCAATGAGTGCACTTCTCTGGTACCAATATTCTATATTCTTCAACTTTCCGGACTTTGAGACAAAACACTTGACACTCACAACGTAAAGGAAGGAGGTTCATTTTGGATCACAGTTTTAATAGATCCCGTCCTTGGTCAGCTGGCTCCGTGGAAGAAATAGCACAGCAGAAAGGCATGGCAGAGGGGAGCTGCTCATCACATGGAACTAGAAAGCAGAGAGAAGGAAAGAGCCAGGGGTGAGAATACCTGCTTCCAGCACGTGCCACCGGAGATCTGCCCCTTCTGCCACGACCCCACCTCCAAAGGTGAGACTTTAGGGGGAGGATTTTAGGTCTAAACTATAACACTTTCAAATAGAAATGGTGTTCAGTGTAAAAAAACAATCATTTCAGCTTACAACTGCTATTAACCTATTTTCTGTTTTTATAATAAAATACCTGAGGCAGTGTACTTTACGAAGAAGACAGTTTTGGAAACTGAAGAATCCAGGCTCACATAGCCTTATCTGATTGGCCCCTAGTGAGGGGCTGGTAGCAGATGATGTCACAATGGCCCATGACATCACAGTGGCCAGTGGGATTCCCTGTCCTCCAAGGGCCCTGTGAGGTTGGCTTGTTCTGTTTGAGAGGCCTTTGCTATCCACACGGATTATACATGGAGAAAGCTGGGCTTGTGCAGTATGTGTCAGATACTCAGCTGCCAGATGCCCTGGGGCACAGCTCCAGCCTGGTCATGGCGCCTTTAAGGTTTCTGATGAGAACATTCCAGGATGCCAGTGGAAAATCCCAAAGCCGCATATCTGAGAACCATATTGGGAAGAAAGCAATTTTCTACTTGATTTTCTAAAACAATAAACCATGGAAAGAATGCCAGGGCAGTAGTTTTAACCACCACAAGCCAGGGAAAGTCAGCTTCGAGGTCAAAAAGCATCAAGCAGACTCCCCAGGGGAATTCTGTCACAAGGAGACAGCGGCAGCGTACCTGGGGGCCACGATGGTGGTGGTGGTGACGGTGAGGCTGATGGCGATGATGTCGGTGGTGATACTGACCACAGTGGTAGTGGGACCATCGCTCTGATGGTGACAGTGACTGCAGTGATGTGGGTGGTAACCATGGTGATGACAGCAATGACAGCTATTTTTGGAGCGTCATTTGCAAGGAACTGTGCCTAAGGCTGCTTTCTGGGTTTGTCCTCACATTTGATGAGGGGAGATACCTTCAGGGTAGGCCTATTACACTCAGTTTACAGATAAGAAAACAGCCCAGAGAGACAGGGGTTGGGGGGGTAATTGCCAAGGGACACACAGCTGCAGAGTGGCTGGGATGGAGCCTTCTCAACCATGCCTGTGGTGGCCGTGTTCTCTTATCTTCTTTTGCTTTCCTTATTTTGCTGGTGTGACTATTCGTAGGCTGGAAGTAGACTGATGTCAGAGTTTGGAGCTACAGAAAGAGGGAGCAGAAGGATGGGCCAAGGTCTGCGTGGCTTTATTAGCTTGGGGCCAGCCTGAAGCTGTGAGTTCTCACAGGAGGTGCCTGCAGGTGACTCTGGGGTGCCTCCCGGGGAGCCAGGGAAGGAAACGTGGCTGGGCCTGGGCCTCAAGCTCAGCATTTGTCCCCACCCTACCTGCTACTTAGCTCTTGGGTCACCCAGGCAGCAAAAGACAGAGTTGGGATTTGAACCCAAGCCATCCAGCTCTGGGCTCACATTCCTAACCATCAAGCTACACCGCTTTCCACTTCCCATGACAAGTAGCGTAGAATTGAGTCTTCATCAAGGCTTCCCAGGGCCTTTGCTTCCCTTGACTTCCACAAGCCAGCTGAGCAAAATTATGCCAGCCACAGGCCCTTTGCACCTACTGTATTCTCTGCCTGGAATGGGCTTCTTCTGGCCCTTCTACAAGGGGCTTCCTCTCACCATCCAGCCTCAGTTCCTAAGCCATCTGCCAATGGAAGCCTTCTCTGGACCTTGAGCTACTCCTCCCCAGCCCTCCAGAGTCCTCTGCCACCGTCCTGCTTCCCCTCTGCAGCACTGTCACTGCCTGGAGGAGCCTTGTCCTTCTCTGATGTCACAGCTACCCATGCCCACCTCTCTCTGGGACGGTTCTGTCTCGTTCATTCATGAATCCCCAGAGCTGCTGGCACACAGGAGGGCTCAGTTAATGCTCTGCTGATGAAAGTGGGATTTGGGGAGGTAGCACTGTCCCTGTGTTACAGACGAGGATAACAAGCAGGGGACAGCTGGCCCATTCCCTGGGATTTTCCCAGCTTTAGCACTGAAGTCCCTGGGCTCAGGAAACCCCTCGGTGCAGGGCAGACTGGTATGGTTGGTCCCTCTCCTCATCCCTGCCACATGGACTGTTAGGGAGGGAGGCCTGGAATGCTGAGAGGACAGCTCTCACCACCTCCTGGGAGGCTGCAAAGCAAAGTCAGAATGTCTCGATTCTCCCCTGACCCAAGATGCATGGTGCTGTCCCCATCTGCCCTGGACATGCTGAGGGTTGACCCTTTGGGAGCAGATTATTTGGCTCCAGTGGCAATGAGGACCTGAGCCTGGGCCTCCTGCTGCCTATACTGCCCCCATAGAGTCTGGTGCCTTCATCTGTGCCAACGCAGGGGCTGCTTCACTTCTGCAAGACGATGGGTATTGCTCATCAACACTGAGGTGGCTCCTGGTAAGCACCCACAGGGGGAAGACAGCACGGGGAGGAGACCTGCCGAGCAGAGCCACCAACTTGCCCCCATCTGCCTAGTACTCTCCTGGCTTCAGTATCCTTGGAGTCCCCTTGGTCCTGGGCTAATTGGGGTGGTTTGTGTCCTGTCTCCTGGCTGGAGAGTGACAGCTATGGAGTCAGGAACCTGTAACTCACCTATGTAATTCTCACAGATGCTATGGTGCTTCCTAGTTTGTAGCTAAGGATACAGAATGTTAGAGAGGCTCAGTCCTCTGCCCAGAGATGGAAGAAATAGGATTTGAACCCAGCTTTGTGGGTTGATGGCCCCCAAGCATCCCATAAAGATAAACTGTCCCCAGCCCTCCTCCTCCGCCTCCTCCTGAGGACCACAGTGCCTTTGTACAAAAAGGGAAGGTGAACTATTTCTCCAGTTTGCACACAGCTCACCAGTGTTGTTTTTCTGAAATAGTTTTTTTTTTCCTGAAGAGGGTGTTTTAGTCACTTTCGCATTGCTGAGACACACACAATACCTGACACCTGCAACTTAAAGGAAGAGAAGTTTTTTGGCTCACAGTTCCAGAGGGTCCAGTCCATGGTTGGGTGGCTCCAAAACAGAAATGGCTGGAAGGGACTAGAGGAGGAAAGCTGCTTACATAACGGTGACCAGGAAGCAGAGAGCAAGAAAGGAGGAACCAGGGCAAGAACACACCCTTCCAGGCCACAGCCCCAGTGACCACCTCCAACCAGGCCCACCTCCTGACAGCACATTCAGACATGAACTCCTCAATGGATGAATCCAGTGAAGAGTAAGTAACCAACTTGCAAAATCTCCACCTCTGAACAAAGGAGACTTTCGGAGAACACATTAGATCTAAACCACAACAAGGAGCATCCCTCAGAAGAGAGCCCCTGCCCTGGCAGTGGAAGAAACACAGCTCCTTCTTACTGACATTAAACTGTCAACCTAGACCCTCTGCTTTGACCAGGCTCAGGCACTGTCAGCTGACCTGAGACATGCTGTGCTCAGGGACGTCTGATGGGTTTGCCCAGCCTGTTACCCTGGGGAGCAGGTAGACACCTCCCTCCTAAGGGGCCTGGGAGGTGGGACGGAGGCGGACACCACTGGCCCCTTTGAGGGGAGCCTGGAAGAAGCAGGTAAGGGCTGAGGCACTAACGTCTGCCACTGCCAGTCTTAGCGAAGCATTCGTGGGCAGAAACCTTTGTCCCTCGCTGCCTTCTTGGCTTCTGATCTAAACAAGAACTTAGGATAAGGAAAGGGATCGGGGAGGGAAGCGAGGGGGGTGAAAGGATTGAAAATGATCAAGATCTGAGGTACATGTGCACACTCCCCACAACGAACGAAGCTATTATTTATTGCTAACATACACAAATAAATAATGAAAGAAAACAGAAGAGGATGGTCTCGTCTGTCTGGGGCTGTGTCACCATCTACCCCATCAGTGAGGGAGACGCCCTCAGCCCCACGTGACAGCCATTCTTTAGTCTCTGTTGATGGAGAAACGTACAGATTTGAATGTGGTAAAGCTTGTTCCTAATTTCTTACTTAGAAATAATTTCAAGCTTACAGCAAACTTCAGGAAGGGCATGAATAAACCATTTGCACAGCCTCCAGCCAGATTCAATGTTTCAGACCTTGTTTTCCCACATGCATGTAACTTTCTAGAACATTTGAGAGAAGGGGGCAGGTGTGTTGCCTTCAGCCCTGGACTCCATGGTGCTAGATGGCCTGCAAAGGCAGCTGCCACTAGCTTCTTGCATCCTACTCGTGTGACATTAGGAAGTGACATCTACTTCCCACCCGAGGGAGCTGGGGCACTAAGGACTTGCTTTGGCCAGTAGAATGTGGCAGCTTCTGTTTGGCCCTCCTGGGACCCAGAGGCCCTATAAAGAGTTTCCCATGAGCCTACCAGATGGGGTGGCCAGTACAGAGGTGGGATCCAGCCCCCAACAACATGCTGACCCTGCCAAGCTGCCAGCCAAGTGCTGCCACACGCCAGTCACCACTGCCTCAGGAGCAGAAGAACCGCCCAGCTGAGGCTCACCAGAGGCTCACAGCAGGTGAGGAATGATAAATGGTGGCTCTTTCAATTTCCCTTGTTTGGGGCATAGCAGATAACTGAACAAACCCCGGCCCAGTGCGCAGATTTCCAAAGAGCAAGCGTGTTCTCCTACACAACCATCACCCACCATCAGAGTGGGGATGCTTGACAAGAGCATCATAATATTGTCTAACCCACGTTACAGACTTCACTGATGGTCCCACGACGGCCTCGCAGCATTTCTCCCTCCAAGCAGGAAGGCTCTTGTTGAGTACATTTGCGCCTATTGGCCAGCAGCGTCCCCATCAGACCCAGAATAGTAGGGCGTGTTTTCAGGGTACTGTCTATCCCTACGATCAGAGGAAACAGGGAGCCTGCAGCCCCGAGAACCCTCATCCTGGAATCCCTAGCGGGACCAGAGGGACCCTTCTCAGGCTCACACAGTGAGGTCGGTTTGCTGCTCTGCACTCCAACACAGGACACCCACCCACCCCTGGCCTCAGATGTCCCCTGTAGAACTTCACCCAGCTTCTGTGCTGACCACGTGGGCCTGCTGGGGGCAGTGTGGGCAGGAGAGGCAGATGTCCTATCGGTGGGATTTCCGCCCTCCCTTTCCCACAGGTTATAAGTCTGTGGGTGGATGACAGAACTGCTCAGTACCCACGGGACGAAAAAACAAATGTTCAGCACTGAACAAAACAGCATGTTCCAGAGACCACACCGTCCTCCCCGTGTAAACACACATCTTTGGGGACCCAGGGAGGACCTCCTACCAACCCCAGAGCCACTGATTGACCGAAGTACAATCCTGCTGATGGTTTTAAGATAGACACAGGCCCAAGCGGCTGATACAGACGTTCCCGGTGAAGCCCTGCCTGGGCCCCAGGATCTAGCTCCCAGCCCCCTTGCTCCTGGATTTCCGCTATGCATTCACATTGGGGTTTAGCCTCTTCTGTCCTTCTCCTTCGTGGCCCCCTGACAGAGCTCACAAAGGATCCACAGGCTGCCCTGCCCTCCACAGCAGGGGACCAGCAGGAGGGCAGTGGGAAGATGGCAGTGACTGGGACCTTGGGACACTCTCCCGGCTTCAGAACCAGAGGTCACTCTGAGAACCTCAGGGAGGCACCAGGGGCTCCCAAACGACGCCTTGAGATGCACAGAATGGGCAAGAGGCGGGCTGAGGTGAGGGAGGCTGGCGCTGCCTGGCACAGTGCCCTCGTGCCTCCTGCTTCCCATGGTGCCTCACTCTCCCTCCATCCCCACCTTGTGTGATACCAAGGCCTCACCCGAAGCCAGAGTCACAGTCAGGGCTCAGGGAATGGGCTCTGGATTCAGATCCCAGCTGCAGCAGTCCTTGTATGACCCAGGGATTCGGGCCTCAGTTTCCCCACCTGTAAAATGGCGCTGTGGAGGGCAGCTCAGTGACACAGCTCAGCAGCAAAGGAGTTGGAAGGGGCTGAGGACCGGGCCTGCCCGAATGCAGGTGCCACCCTCTGCCCTCTCTTGGCCTTCAGCTGATGTGGTTTTCTCTTCACTGGGGAAAATTCACTTAGACAAAATGAACAATTCTAGAGCATAGAAGTCAGGGTCACCTTGGTCCATCGACATGTACACCCGCTTCCTCTGTTTCCGGACATTCCTACTTTCCTGAGGGAAAAGCCCCTCTCCTGCTCTCTGGTCCTCTCTGTTCTTCCCATCCCTGACCTGGCTATCACTAACCTGCTTCCATCTGCGTGGACTCGCCTGGGCGGGTTCTAGATGTTTCATACAAATGACTCATACACTATTTGCCCTCCCGCACGTGACCTCTCTCTCAGCCCAGTGTCGTCAAGACTCACCCACACAGCCACCAGAGGACTTATCAGTGTTCCACTCATCTTTGTGGCTGTATAATATTTCACGACACACTGCGCTGACCTGTTCATCAGCTGGCGGACGTCGTCGGTCCATCCTCACGGACACTGTGAACAGTGCTGCTGTGACTGTTTCCGCACAAGTCTTTGCGCAGACAGGGCTTCTCCTTTCTCTTAGGAATACAGGGGAGACTGTGGCATCCTGTGAGAACGCTATGGCTGCCATTGTGAGAAATCACCGAATTCTTCGCCCCAGTGCCTGCATCGTTTAACTTTCTCACTAGTCATGCACAGCATTCCAATTTTCCCCATGTCCTCACTGAGGTTTACTTGATCGTTTTCCTCTTTTCATTTGTTTGGTTGTGGTTTTATGAGACAGAGTCTTGCTATGTACCCAGGTTGGCCTCATACTGGCTAAGTTGCCTAGGCTGGGCTTGAACTTGAGCTCTTCCTGCCTCAGCCTCCCAAGTGCTGGGATTATAGGCATGTGCCGTTCTACCTGGCTCTGCCTTCTCTGATCACAGCCCCCCAGTAGGTGAATGAGTAACAGCGTGATTTTTCAATTAAGCTAAAAAGTCATTTCATAACACAAGCATTGGCCCCACTGCCTCCACCCACTGCGAGCTCAATGAAGAAACCAAGGATTTCCTCTCTCTGGCCCTCAGTGTCCTCCTCTGGGACATGACATTGTCATGGATTTGTGCTTCTCTAACGAGCCTTGTGGAAGTGGTGGGGAGAGGGTCCTGAGACCTTTGCGGCTGAGGTAGAGTTGTGAGCTCTTCCCTGAGTCCCAAGGCAGGAGGAGGAGCGATGGAGCCACCCTGACCTCAGTTTAGCTGGCTGGGATTATCTTCAGACCAAGCCCCCTTGAGCCCTGCCTTTCCCACCAGCCAGCAACACCCACTCCATTCTTGGATACCCCCCTGCATCCCCATGTTCTAACACTCTGTGAGCTGTCTCATGCCCTCTCCCCTGGCCAGCCTCCTCCACTGGGCTGTGACTTCCTGAGCAGGAACTGGGGATCTATGTCAGGTCCCTCGAACTCTTGGAGCCGGTGTCCGGGATGAGCGGTCCATCTTAGATGGTCAGGATCTGGCCTTCCAGGAGCCCTGTGCCAAGTTTTCCTCTGGGACCAAGCCCTTCCCTACTGCTCAGATTCAGGGTGCATGTCAGCTAGGGGTCTGACCCTCCTCGGCCATTATCCGGCGACTGGACCTAAGCTAGGACAAGCAGGTGCTCTGCTGGGAAATTCAGGCACCACAGAACAATGCGAGGGAAGGAGCAGTGGACACTGGGTGGTTCTCATCTCCTCTTCATTCTGGCCACACAGAAGCCCAGAGCCACCCCAGCCCCAGCCTCCTGCCTTGTGTCTTCCCAATCCTCTGTCCCCCAAGGCTGGCCACAGCCCATCTCTCTGTTCGCCTCCAGAGAACAGGGGCAGAGGCAGTGTGCCTGTAATTCTTTCCCAGACACACAGGCAGGCAGACCAGCAAGCAGAATCTCGAGGGAAGAGACAGCCAGTCCAATGGGAGGAAAGACGGAAGGACAGATGGAAGGCAGATCCTCTCCGGCAGAGGCCCAGCCTGAGTGAAGACCCGGCGAACAGAGTGAAGGCGGTGTCCTAACTACAAAACCCAGCAACCGGACAACACTGGGCCCAGCACCGGCCTGGAAATGGGATGCTGGCTCCTCTGTCCTGCACAGAGTATGGGCTTCGCTGCTCCCATCTCTGGGAAATGCTCGTCCCTGTGACACTTTCCCATCGTCCTGGCCTCCTTTTCTTCACATTCACTGTGGTTTAATACAAAGCAGAGAAGATGTCGCAGAAGCAGCTTGAGGTCATGGGAGTGGGAAAGAAGGAAAGGAGGCTTTGGTTGATGCTCCTCTTCCTCTTCCAGATGGAGAATCTGGGGCATACGACATTGCCCCACAGCTGAGATCCCTGCTGAGAAATCAAGGGTCCAATTCAGCGTTATCTTGCTTCAGTAAAAATCTACAAATCTAAAAATCTCCCTAAAGCCTTCCCAAAGATGGGCTCCAGAGGGATTAAATGTGTAAAATGATCAAACTAATCTAAGTAGACAAATGAAGATAGCTTTATGCGTAAAGAAGTCATAGAGACCTTCCCATTTCGAAAGACCCTAAAACACAAAATAGATGGAGGTAAAGGATGAGTTTCCATCCAAAGCGAGGATTCCCTTTCTCGAGACACTACAGACAAAGGCAGCAGATAGAGATGGCATGGGTTTGTATTTGCCAAGACTGAAATTGACCAACAGTTACTGCCTAGAAAGTACAAGGAACTCTTATGAAATGATAGGGAAAAGAAGACTGGTGGAAAAAAAAAGACAAAACAGACAAAGCTTGTGAAAAGGTAGAAGAAGTTTAAATGGTTCACAAGAACAGCAAGAGATGTTCAAGCTTGTTAGCAAAAACAGACAGTAGGGTTTTCCCCCTGTACTGGGGATTGAACTGGGCCTTTGTACTGAGCTACATCCTCAGCCCTTTAAAAATCAAGCGCTGCAAAGGTGTAGGGAAAGTGGGAAGGGTAGGGGAAAGGGAATAAGAGGAAAAAATATGAGAAAATGAAAAAAATGGAAATAAAGTGTTTGTAAATGGGGAGGGGAGGAGAGGGTGAAGGGAGGGCAGGGACAAGGGGAAAAAATGAGAACCAAGACCTGTCATGTGAAGGTACAAGATCCCAGTAATGAATGTAAGTGTACTGTATACCTAGATTGTACCAATAAACTCAATAAAAAGAAAAAAAAATCAAGTGCTGGGATGACCCGAGTGCACCACCACATCCAGGTTGGTAGCTTTCAAGGGAAGGCACTCCAGTTGGATGAGCTAATGCTGGCCTGACGTTGGGGAGCTGAGTGCTCTCATGCACTGCTGCTGTGACAGTCTTTTTAGCATAAAGAGAAGGGAGACCTGGGTACCCCATGTCTCTGAGACTCCACTCTTTGGAGTAATGGAGCAGGCAGCTGTCACACAGGTCCCTAGCAGGGTGGGGCACAGATGCCTGAGCGGTGCTGGTTATAGGAGCAAGGGCTGGGGACCCTTCACTAGGAAACACAGGTGGTCAAGGGGGAGCTGCAGGCGCACCCCACTCTGTGTAGAACGGGAAGTAAGGGGCACAAGGGGCTCAGTGAACATTGGTTCCCAGCTCTGAAAAGGTGGTGCCTGCGGGAAGACAAGGCTCATGCATAGGATACACCGGCCCCTGCTGCTCTGAGCCAGCCCCACAGCCAGGCAGGGTCCCCACAACCTGGTGGCACCAAGTTCTCCTCTCACTTTCCCTTCGTGGTCGCCTTCAGTGTCCCTCCTGGATGTGTTCGGAGCTGCACCTGTCCCCCACCCCACGAATCCTGCCACAGGAAGTGTGCAGGGCTGATCCTAGGGTCAGAGTGGCCCTCTGCAGTGGCTGTTCCTTCCGGCCCTCCCCTCCACCCCCCTCTGCTTGTTGGAGCTGTGATTACCCTGAGTATTGAATGACCCTGTGCCTCTTCCCCGCCCTGCCCTGCAAGGGTTAATCCGCCTTCCTGCAGCGCTGCTCGGAAGGAGGCAGCGGGCGGCCCAGAGGCAGGCGGCTTTCATTACTGTGATGGGTTACATGTGCGCGCGGCTTTATCTCCGGCCCTTTCTCCGTAATTCAGCGCTTGAACGTCTCAGCTGTCGGCCGATCTGCAGACAATTGCTCGGGGTAATACTATCCGGAAAAAGCTGATAAAACGCAGATGTGAGGAGGCCTCTGAAATTTGCGGTTTGCTAAGTGGTTTGCTGCGATACTTGCCCGCGGCCGGGGCGGCTTCCCTTCGAGGAGGCTGGGAACCAAGGGGTGGGAGTTGAACTTTTTTTAAGTGAAAGGTTGAGTAGAGGAAGTGACTGTAGAATTTTTCCCCCCTCTAATTAGGAAGATCGGGAAATAGGAGGCAGAGGGGATGGGACTGGAGCAGAGGGCTTGGCAAACTAATCTACCCCTGGGTTCCCCTCCTACCTGGGCTCTTTGGGGTTGGTGCTTCTCTAGAGACAGGCCAGCCTGGGCAGGGGACCCCCGGGGGAAAGCCTTCTGTGTGCAGTTCAGAGGCTGTGTGACCTTAGGCCAGTCCCGAGACCCTTCCACTCAGCTAACTGGACAGAAAAAGCAGCTGGCTACCGATCACGGCCCTGACCCGAGCAGATGCTCCAGGAACAGCTGGAGGGTTCCTTTACCTTTCCTTCATTTCCTCAGCTTCCCAAATGGCCCTGGCAAGGAAAATGATGACAGCGAGTCCTGTTGGGTGGCAGACAAGGGGCCAGGCTGTCCTTTCTTCCAAGGCCAGAGCCACTGGGTGGAACAAATAACCATGGTCTTCCTCAACCTACACCCCACACGTGCCCAAGTCACGGGGATCCTGTGACAACGTGGATTCCCGCCTGGCAGGCCCAAGACTTCGAGTTTTTCCAAAGACCCAGGGGCCAGGCTGCAGAGGAGGCCTTGGGCTCCTCCAGTCCCGCCTTCTGAGGCCCAGAGAGGACAGACAGTGTGGCTGATGTTGCCTGGCACGTACGGGGCGGACTGGGCCTGGGAGGGGACCTCCATGCTGGCTTGTGCTGTCCCCTCCAGCGTCCGGGACCACGCAGCTGGGAAGGCACAGTAGGGCCACAGGAAAGCCCCGAGACAGCACGCTCATTACACCCTTCCCAGCTCAGACGTGGGAGCGAGGACACGCGCTGCCACTGCCCTGCGCTGCCGGGGGGCCCAACATCAGAGACTCGGGACATCGAGCAGCAGGAGCAGCAGGCGCTGCGGTCCCTTCCCGTGCTCTGCGTCCCATCTTCGCGCGGCGACCAGGAGCCCGTCTGCGGAGTCTGCGGTGACGTCTGTATTGTGCCAAAGTCAGAGCAGCCAGAGGGCCCTAACCCTCTCCTCCCCCACTTCCCTCTCTCCACCTGGGGAGTAGCTCGGAGCCGGACGGTGAGGTGACCACACCCATTTTCAGCTGAGGAAAACTGAGGCCCAGAAAGGTTAAGTCACCCGCACAAAGTCTGTTGAGCCCGGGGTGGAGGCTCCCCACAAGCGTCTTTAGGAAGCCGGACTCTGCCCAGCCGGCGATGCTCCCTGCTCGGCAGCCACCCCCAACTTGAGGAGGCCGCAGATTCGCGCCTGGAAAAGGCGGCTCTGCGCCTAGAAGGTCTGTTTGCAGTTCCTGCCTTTCAAAGAAAGAGGGCGTCTCCCCCTGCTGGGGCTCGGGCGGAGCTGGTAGCAATTTTCCCACAATGTGTAAATTAGTCAATCTCCGAGTCTGTAAACGGGGCCTTTGAAGCGATCTTAATGAAGCACTCCATTAGGGCTTAATGGCCGCTGCCTGCAGCATTACTGCGTCGGCCGCCGAGGGCCTTTTGATGTCTTGGGGCGGCGGGTTGGAGGGCCAACTTATCTAAATGCCTGGGCAGGCTTAGAAGGGCAGGAAAAAAAAAAAAAAAAAAAAAAAAAAGGCAAAAACCCCCTTAGAGAAGCTGAAAAATTTTTAATGAAAAAAGTTAGTCCTGGCCTGACTGATGTTGGCACTTCAAAGCCCGTGTGGACTAAATTGCTGTAGACTGCTTAATTCAAAAGCGCTCCCTCGCGGGTGACAGCCCGGTGGTGACAAAATACAATTGGCAACAGGAGACTGGGAGATCAAAGGCTGGCTATTGTAATAGTTTTGTCCCATGAAGAATTGCTTATTGTCAGGAACTTTAAGCCTTTTTCTTTCTATTCCTCTCTCTCTCTCTCTCTCTCTCTCTCTCTCTCTCTCTCTCTCTCTCCATCCTACAATTCCCTGGTTCAGAGTCCGAGTATATAAATACTTGTAATTGCCTCCTTCTGTATGCAGTTCAGAGGCTGCGGCTGGCTGCCTGTCTTGTCTCTCTTCTGGGTCCACAGGGCTGTGCTGTTGGTTGGATTGTAAAAATTGTAAAAAACTATTTCTGTGTTTTCCATAAAAAGATCCTATGAGGCCCCTAGAGGGCAAATTAGGGCCGAGGAACTGCTCCTCATCATAAGGACTATTTTAGGATTTGCTTTCCATTAAACTGCCTGCCCGGACCCTCCAGGGGTGGCCAAGGGGAGGTGGCATCGGAGGACGGAGCCTTGGAGTCCCGGTTCTCCTATGATGACACCGACCTTCTCCCAGCCTAGGTTTCCCCACGCGTTGTCTAGCAGCTCATTTGCTCACGCTGCAAGGGTTTACTGAACTCTGACCTCAGGAACTCTGTCCTCTGTGGGGGTCACCAGGGACAGGCAGGAGAAACTGAGCAGAAGGGCACTCTGCGATCCTGAAGCTGCCTCCTCCTTCCCTGCCTCTTCCCTCTCGTCCTCCTGTTTCCAGTCTGCAGGGTTTACCGCTTCTGAGGCTGTGACCGTTCCCTAGGAACATGGACGCAAAACGAGAGGTTCTGAGCTACTTAGAAACTTCTTCTCCGGGGAGGGGGTGAGGGTGGAAGGGGTGTGAGTTTCGGGAATGGAGTCCTCGCTTGTCTCTCCCCCTGAGAAATGGGTCTTCAGCCAGTTACTTTACCTGCCCTGCCAATTCTAGTGCTTTTCCTTGGTGTGACACAAGGCTCAGACAACGACAAGAAGGCATGAGTTCCAGAAGTCCGCACACATCACAACATTCTTCAACAAGCAGGAGGACCTGGGCGGTTCTGGGCTAGGACAACTGGGGACCATTAAGAAGCAAGAATGTTAAAGCCCCTTTTATGGCCTCTAATATTAGTCACCAGGAAGCTGCCCCACGATGGGTACAGGCTCATATCATTTACTTGTCTTGAATTAATTAAGAAGCCTCGTATGGGGACAATTACAGACCCTTAGGCTGATGACATCTCATCTCCCCGTGATGGAATTTGCTTCTGCATCCCTTGGCCTGCCCCGAGTCCCCCAGATATTGGTGGCTTTGTTTTTTCCCAAGGAGCCCGGCCGGATTTGTAATTCTACCAATGTCTCAGGGCAGACAGCCCTGTACCCTGGTCCTGTGGATCTGCTTGTTTCTATCAACCCCGGGGCCTGTGCTTCTACCTTCTGTGCACCATCCCTTCTCCTGCCTTTCTCTCCTGCCCCCGGCCCACCAACAGTTCTGTGTCCTTTGCTTTTAAATTCCCACACATTACAAGTGAAGTTTCCACGACCCTTCAGGACCACTCCAGGTGGCCTTGAGCTCACACCAGCACTTCAGCGGTTCAATCGCCAACTTTCTACAAGAGTTGTCCAAATGTTCACGGGCTGTGCAAGGCCCACGGTGACTCCACGTCCCTCCTGCTAACCACTGGCCACAGCCCCGCCTGCTGCCCATAATCACACGTAAGTATGCATCAGCCCAGCTGGGCAATTATGAATAATTAAATCCATTAGAGACAGTCTAGCACCGGGCGCAGTCCTCTGTAATATTTAACAGTAAATGCAAGCGCCCTGGAGCGGGCTGGCGGGGAGAAAGGAACAAAAGCGTGTCCAGATACCAAGCCGTGTTGCTGGGTGACCCTCCTCCGGGGTCCCAGCAGCCTTCCCAGGGAAAACAATGGCAATGAAATGCCAATAAAATATTTTGAGGGCAAGTATGAAAGCTTCAAAATGAGTTAATTAAAAACGGATAAAATGCAAGTCTCCGAAAGTATGCAGAGTAAATTTTGTGCTTGAAATTTGACAGAAGGAAAAGTTTTTCTGGTACAGAGCAGAACTTTAAGTGGCAGACCTGGACCACTGGCTCATTTTCTTCAGCCGGGGAGGCCTCAGAAGGGATCTGAGGCATCCACGGTGGCACAGAGCAGCCGAGCAGCTCTTGAAGGCTGGGCCAGGACTGGGCCAGTTAGAGATCAGCTCTGGATGTGGACAGCAGACAGGGAGGGCAGTGCTGAATTCTTAAGGCACTGGCAGGACCGGGGATTGAGCCCAGCCCTTTTTTTTTTCTTTCCTGAGCTACATCCCCAGTCCTTTTTTTCTTTCTTATTTTGAAACAGGATCTTCTTAAATCACTAAATCCGAGCTGGGTTCTGCTCAAACTTGGGATCCTCCTGCCTTAGTCTCCCACAGTGCTGAGATTACAGGCATGCACCATGCCTGAATTTATACACTCCTTGGCCCATCCTCAGCCCTCGGTGAAGATGGAACAGGTGACAGACAGCAGCCTTGCTGTGACTCACTTCCCTGGAAAGAGACCGGCAAGACCAGAGGATCAGAGGCCACTCCCAAGGGACGAGGTCTCCTCGCCCGCCTCCCTGCCATGCTGATTGCCTCCCCAGGGACCTGGAAGTGACTGATCTCATTGTGGAAAGGGTAGCCCGTGGGCCTAGGATGGGTGTGATGGTGTCAACAAGGACATAATCCCTGTCCTATTTTCTGTGCTAGAGACTAGAATAAATGGCCTGTGTTGGCCTAGCAGAAACCTGAATCAAATACTTCCAACAACAAAGCAAGCACTTCCAGGGACAAAGGGCAACGTGCCTTGAGTGTTCCAGGTCCAGATGTGATAAGGAGGCCCTAAAGGTCCTACAGGGACCAGGCAGGGACGCCAAGCATGCCTCGGGCCCTCCAGATCGGCCTCTGCGTTTGTTGTGTCTGTGCTGAGTCAGTGATGTCGTCTCTTAGTATCCTTGGGTTCGATGAAGCCCTGCATGCTCAGAGAGGTCAAGCAACCTGCTCAAGGTCCCCACAACCAGGCCCAGACTCTGTGCAGCTGCGGCACGAAAGCCCAGCATTGGCATCTGGCCTTCTCAGAGCGTGCGTGGTGAGCATAGTGCTGATAACCTTTGGGTGTAAAGACGAGCTCCACCCAACTGATGTGCACCAGGCCCTCCTAATTCTGCAGTGTGGCAAGAGGATGAGCAGCCACCCTGCTGTACAAACCCACTCTGCCCCAGGCCTGCGTAATCTGGAGTATGCTGGCTCCCATGCTCTCCCTGAGCTGAGAGTCCCATCCCCTTGGCCTTGAGGCTCATTTCCTGAAGACACAAGTACCCAGCAGGCTCTCAGCTGTCCAGACAAGGACCTGAGCCTGCTCAGGACAATCCTCCAGCTGTGCACAAAGAGCTCTGCCTGCACCACGCCGAGCCCTCTCCCGCTGTGCACACAGCCTGCTTCCCACTGAACGTGCATGACCACAGGACTAGAGTCACCAACGGCCAAGTGGACCAAGCCTAGCCTCTGCCCGGATGATCCTTTGATGACAAAAAGATCAGCACACATGTTGGGGTGTGACAGTGGAGGAGGAGGTGGATGAGCCCTAGTGGGACCCTGCAGGATGGGCATAGGCAGCCTCATCACAGGGCATCTCTGCAGGACAGATAACTAAGAGGCCTGGAGCTGCTGCCGGCTTTTCCACATTTTTGGGGTGACCAGGAGGAGGCAGGGCCAGAAGGAGACAGGCTGCTAGCTTCCCCTGTGGGTGCAGGTGGGCATCACTGCCCTTCTGCCAGGCAGTGAATCCCAGGCTGAGTCCCATCCTTGCGGTCCCACATGCCAGGTAGGACTGGGACTTGGAGGAATGGCGTGGCGGGAAGGCCAGAGCAACATGGAAACCCAAATCTTCTCTACCTGCTGTTTTGTCCAGGACCAATGCTAACCTGGTGGCACAGCCGCTTGCCCATTCTGCACCATGACTGTTCTGTGCCCAGCTGCAGACAGGTGAAAGCACAACCGGGTGGGAATCAGGGCTCCTTGGCCCATGGGGTCACCGTGACGTGGGGTGACCCTCATGCTGGCATGACTTTCCCACCGGAATGGGGGAAGGAGCAAATGCCAAGACCAATAAAAGACACAGCGCAGGCTGGAAAATGGGTTGGAGGGGCTGGGACACCCTCGGGAGTCACACAGGGCAGGTGAAAGGGGGCGCAGGTGGCTGCCTCAGGCCTCCCAGCTCAGCTTGGCCCTTCAAGGCTAAGATTTAAATACAAGAAAGAGACTTCTGAAAGCTACAGCTCAAGATGACCTAGTGTCTGGGACTTCTGGGGAGACAGACTCCCCCAAGTCACCCAGGCGGGACAGGCAGGGCTGCTGCGAGGCAGCCAGCTGAGGCAGAGGCCATGCACCTGGCCAAATAACAAGGAAAAACAAATCCCATCTCCCCAGGAGGTGACAATGCCACACAGAGCCCCTGGGACAGAGGTGCGCCTGGCCTCCTATCTGCTCAGTGCTGCCACGTCCCCATCCCTCTGTCTGACTGGCACCACACCCCTCTCCAGCCTCAGTTTCTCCATCTGCACCAGGAGGGGGTGGACTGGACAGTCCATCCTGTGAGCCCTGCCACCCTCACCAGGTCCCTGATGCCCTCTTCCTGCCACCCTGGGTGCTTCCGGCAGCCCTTGTGGCCAAAGCCACTACAGATCCGGACCTCCCCTCTGCCCCTGCCAGAGCCTAGCGGGCCACCGCAGCAAGCGGCAAGGCAAGCAGAAAGCAACAATGTTTTCATTTACCCGATTAAATCGCCATGTGGACAGAGGCTTGCAGAGGAATCTGCTCTACAGAACTTTCCATTTAATAGAATTAGTTGAAACCAGATCAGCCGAGCCCCGTTCCTGCAGGCCATCTGCCCAGACGGGGAAGCGGCTGCCCTAAACAGAACCCCATGCTGCTGGGGGCCGCCTCGCCAGAGCCAGCAGGGATCCGCCCCCTGCACCCGCCTGTCTGTCCCGGTGGCTTCAAAGTCCTCCCTCTGGGGCCCTCGGCACGCTCGCGTCCACTTGCGGCCCTGGGTTGGGATTTTAATCAAATTCACATTCGGCTCCACCTGTGAAAGACTCGTGCCAAAGCCGGGGACCGCTGGAAGGAGACGCCAACCTAGAGCCTTTTAATTCAGAAAAGAGGGCTGGCTGTCCAGCCATCCCCCTGGACTCCTTATGAAAATTAGATAAACTAACATTTACTCAACATTTTAGCATTTCCCAAGGAGTTTCCCACATGTTTTATTTAATCCTTGTGACATTCCTGCAGGAGGGCTCAGAGAGGTTTAGTAACTGGCTGAAGGCCACACAGCTAGGAGTGCAAAGTCAGGCAATGGAACTGTAAAAGAGTGATGATGCATGCTCATCATCCTAGCACTCTGGGAGGCTGAGGCAGGGGACTCCCAAGTCTGAGCCCAGCCAGGGCAATGTAGGAACTTAGCAAGACTGTGCCTCAAGATAAAAAATGAAAAGGGCTGGGCATATAGTGATAATTACATATGCAAGGCCTTCAGTCTGAGGCTAACGGCGTGTGTCACCGCGTGCCTCCAGTGCGGTAGGCTTCTCTCTTGCCCTCTCCTGTGCACTTGAGCTCAGAGATGCTCAGAGACACCTCTTTCTCGGAGTCACATGAGATGATGAATGGAAACCACACACTGCTGAGGCCCTGCAGGCCCCAGGGGCCAGCCCGGTGGATGAACTCCTGCCCGAGTTCAAACTTGACCTACCTGCTTTGCCAATAAAGTTTTATTGGCACAGCCACACCCATTCAGTCACATATCATCTGCGCCTGTTTCCACCCTATAACAGCAGAGTTAGAGGCTGGGACAAAAAACTAGCAGCTGAAAAGCCTAAAATATTTACTGCTTGGCCCTTTGCAGTAATTTGCCAAATCTTGATCCAGAGTGGGAGAGTCATGCAGTGGCACCCCCACCCCCAAAGCAAGGCAGCAGGGGGGCAAGAGGGAAGTGGCCTAGGGCACCTGTTCTCCTAACTGTTGACCAGTGTGGGTAACCTCATGGGCACGGCCCTATTCCCCCATCCTGGAAACCACAGTGGACTGGTAGAACGCAAGTGTTCCAATGTGGCTTTCCTGTTTGCAGAAGACGTGAATGTGCCCTGATCCGTCTGTTCTGGGGATTTGCAAGAAGGGAGATGGGGTGGGGACGTGCTGCTCTGTCATCAACAGCTGCTTCGGGAGCCTGCAGCTTCCCCTGCAGGGAGTGGCTGCTGTATGGAATCGATACACTTGGAGATTTATAAGGTCAAGTTTTATGGGCCTACAGATCTCGCGGTGTATTACCACATCCTTATTACGAGCTCATGGTGCTGTCCAGTTAAACTTGCGGAGCTAATATATTACTCCTTGCCTGCCTAGGCTGCAGACATGAAGGAAACAGTGCAAATAAAATACAGCCTCTGGGAATCGATCGTGTCCTGTTTTTTTCTGCACAAGTGACTTTGGTTGCTTTTCTCTTCTCCCTAACCCGCCTCAGAACCAGAGGTGTGGTACAGCTGGTGCACCCGGGACCAGCCCCGGACAGCGGCCAGAAACCCTGAGAGGGCTCAGGGAAGGAGAAGCAGTCCTGGATAGGACGAGGCTCCATCAGAGGGCGACCACACAGGACCCTGCCAGACTGGGCCCAAAGGAGGTGGCCGGTTCCACCGCTCTCCCGCTGACTCGACTGTAAGGACACAGTAAGCCTGCAGCAGACTGCACCCAGCTGGCTGGTGGCTCTGGGCGTCTGTCCCCTCTCCACGCTCCGCACTCCTTGCACTGGGGAGGGCCCGGCATGCACAGGGTCCCAGGCAAGCTCAGGGAAGCAGAGGCAAGGGACTTCATGATCACTCACTGTGCCTGGGGAATCCAGCCCCTACCCCAAACTGCAGCACCACACATAGCAACGAGTTCCAATCCCTGTCTGCTATGACCCTTGGTCAGAATCTGCTTCTTTACCCATCTTTGGAATAAAGGAATCCATCTACACACACACACACACACACACACACACACACACACACACACACAGACGCACTCACAAAGCTAGTGTGGAAAATGACTAGCCAGGAGCCAGGAGTCTCGGCCTCCACAGCACCCCACCCACCCCTGCCACCTGCCACCCCCATCCCAGGGCCATGAGAGCCCTGGCCCAGCAAACCCTGGGCTCGCGGTCTCCGTGCCAGTGGCCAGTCATGCCTGCCCTTGCATTGTGACTACAACAAATCCCAGTCAGTCTCCAGGCCTCGTTTCTTCATCCCTCTGGTAAAAGTTCATTTCTACAGAAGCAGTTTGTCTTTCTATATAAAGTGTCTCAATGGTGATTTGGGAATAATTCCACATCTGGAAACTCATCTTCTGGAGATAATGAGATAGCTCCATAATCATAATCCATTCCCAGAGTAAAGATTAAGGACAAAAATATCCACAATAGTATTAGTTATATTAGAAGACTGGAAATAACATAGTCCTCCCAGCCACAGGGGTCTCGTCAAATGAACTAAGGGTCCCGCGGTCAGTGCAGTGCATAGCGGACATTCTCCGTCTGTCTCTGTGCTCAACCTGCAGGAAAGCCGGCCCCATGCTGACAGACAAAGAAGGTTGCAAGGACCCTGACCCTGCAAAACAGGGAAATGCTGGGCTCTGTCCTGGATATCAGTCCTGCACCTGCACACCAGAGCCATTGCATCCAGCAGATCCGCCAGGAAGGCAGGGCTTCTGGGGTCTTAGGGAACAGGGCAGCGCATGAGGAGTCTGTTCATGCAGCCCGACCTGGGAGGACACAGGTGCTGAAGGCACAGCTGGGGAGTCCGAGGCACAGTCACAGAGGCCCAGCACTGGCTGAGCAGCCTGCAGGAGGACCACAGACACGGTGTCGGGACCAGCCGCCAAAGGGAGGGCCACCTGCAGGCCCCCACTGGCGGGCCTGGGTCACCAATGATCAACGAGACATCAGCCAGGAAGAGGAGCAGGAGAGCAGGGCAAGCCCAGGCCATCACATAGCCCTGCAGCTGCCACTAAGTCCTCAAAGGGCTCTGCTTCCCTCCCACTCCCACAGCTTCTCAGGCCTATGTCCGGCCATCCTAACCCAGGACCATCCAGGGAAGGGCATTCTGGGAAAATGCAGTTCTCCCTCCCACAGAAGGAATGTGAGCGCCGAGCTGCCACATGACGGCCATCCCTCCTCACCTGAGACGACTGGTGCTCAGAGAGCTTGTGCGATTCACCCAAGGTCACAGAGCAAATCCGGGTCAGGTGTCCGTCACAGGGAATCCTCCCTCCACTGAGCTCCACCGCCAGGCACTTAGCACAGATGCCCTTTGGGCCCACTTGGTTTGTTGTTCATCTTTGGCACTCTCTCTGTGCAAAATGGGATCAGGTAGATGGGTAAACCAGAGTGGGGTCACAGGTGAGCGCAGAGAACTCATCTAGGTGTGTCCTCATCCCCTGTCCCGTCTTGCTATGGGCACGTTATACACATGGTAAAGGTAGCATTCGTGCGGGGAGTGGCTCACCAGCAGCAAGAGTCTCTGGCATAGCTGCCTGGCCAACTCCCAGCTTGGGCACCTGGTCCCAGGAAGAGAAAGGCAGAGACGTCACTTCTGCCCCCCCGCCGGGGAAGGGGGTGTGGCTTTCTCCCTTGCCTATTCCATCGGCCAGTGCCTGTCACATGACCCATGGGACCCACCCACTCCCAGGGGCAGGGCAGTGTGGACTGCAGGATTCACCAGGCAAGGTGGCATCCTGGTAATGACTCCGAACTGTTCAGAAGTATCTCAAGCCTGGAACAAAGTCAAACTCATACTCCAAAGACGAGGTCTCCAAACTCAGGGACCTCTCATTTCTGCTTATTGTGTTCCAGGTACAGAGGCTCCTGGGAATTCCTACTTCACGGCTCCAGACACAGTGTCCCACCCACTAACCACACCTTGCTGTCTGTCAGCACCAGGCCTGGTTTAGCCTCTTCCTCTGGTTGAGAAATTCTCCGCATTAAAGCAGCCAGTTGGAAGCTGATCTCAAGCCCGGGGGCCCCTTTCTGAGGACTTCCTGAGCAGACATTTATGTGTGTGTGTGTGTGTGTGTGTGTGTTTATACATGTGTGTAATTATTTTTAAATTAATTATTTTTGCCATACTAGGCCTTGAACAAAGGTCGTCACACTGAGCTACATCCCCAGCCCTGTTATCATCATCATCATCATCATCATCATCATCATCATTATTATTATTATTATTATTACTGCTGCTGCTCTTGTTGTTGTTATTTTGAGACAGGCTCTCCTTGTTAAATTCCTACATTGCCCAGGCTGGCCTAGAACTTGGTATCTTCCTGCGTTAGCCTCCTAGAGTGCCGAGATTACAGGCATGCACCACCACCACGCCCAGCTTGAGCAGATGTTGATTTTTGTCTTACAAACTTGGTGAGGCTGGCTTTCAATCTTGTTTGCCTCTTTTCCTTGGCCACCAGGAATCACAGATTCATCCTGGCAATTCTCATGTGACAGATCCTCCACCACTGAAAGAAAAAAACTCAGCCTTGTCTCTATTTTATTTTCCTACCCCTGTTCTCCACATGCACCCAATGCCCTCCACCTTTTCCTTTCTTATTGAATTAAATGTATTCTAGCCCTTTGTTTCAAAATCCTTTATAAATGAGGCCGAGTCTCAAAATAGAGAATATAAGTAAGTCAGTTAAAGCCGCCTGCCCTGAGAGTCTCTTCCCAGTCCTCCTGCCTGATGGTTCCCCTAACAAATTTTCTGGGGAGATAAATCAGGTTTTTAAGCAGTCAACGTTAGGCCGGGCACGCAGGGGGATGTGGATGCAGGAGGGCCATGTTGGATGACCGTGGCACTCACCAAGACCCTCGTGACCATCCCGGGAGACTTCTGCAGTTCCATCTTAACCCTAAAATGACACAAAGAGTCTAGAAAATTCCAGCCGCCACTCAGTTCTCCTCCTGTCACCAAGGTCACCATCTGACACCAAAAGTGGCTCCTTCTCAGTGGTTCCCACTGCTGCCAGCCCACCCTTCCTTGCCTGGGCATCATCAAGGACTAGGGGAACATGGCCACAGGAGAAGGGAACCAGGGAGCAGGAAAGTGGGTGCTCCATTGCTGGTACACTTAAGGCCTCCAAGAAGCCCACCTTGTTCATTTCTGGGGACTTCCTTTCAACCATGGGACTGTCACAGATTAGAGGGGGGCTCCTAGCCAACCTTCGTGCCTGCTGCAAAGAGCTGATTTAACCCCTGTCTATGGCATCGACTTTGCCATCCAAAGTGCAGCCTCATAGTAACCGGATTGCAGGACAGAGGTTCCACATGAACCCACAAGGGCTGAGGGGCTCCATGGCTTCCTGGCACTTTGGTTCTGGCTATCAAGTCCCACCCAGGCCAGGAAGCTGGGTGACCTCTGTCTTCACCTGGGTGAGAGGACCCAGGAGACCCCTTTCTGGAGGTAGGAAGTCTGCACAGAATGCCCTCTGGTGCCCTCTGTCCTGCACAGTCTGGGTCACGCCCCTCCTAAACACCAGCGCTCACTGTGTCGTGGGGCAGTGTGGATCCCAAGGTTGGAATGCTGATGGAAAAATGTCCTCGGTGTTTTTGCCACCTGTCACCCCTGTCTCATTTCAAAGACTAGAAACTGAGGTCTGGAAGAGTAGAGAGACATGCCTATGACTGGTTGTGCCTCCTGGCCGCCCTTCACTTGTCCAGCACAAGCTGGGCACTTCTGCTCTGGCCCACATTCCAGATCGGGCCAGGCCCAGGCTCAGAGCCTGCGCCACTCAAATCTGTTTTGTGTTTAGTGCTGCAAATTACACCAGGTCCACCAACCCAGGGCACTTAACATTCCATTCGAGGGCAGTTTGGAAAAACTATTTGCTTCATCATTTTTCTGCTGTGGTCATTCAGATGCCAGTACCCCCAGAGCAGGCTGAAACCCCAGGGAAGGTTGGCAAGGCCACAAAGCATGGGGCCCCCAGAGAAAGGCCTCCTCCTCCCTCCTCACTCTTCTCCTTCTCTGCCTTGGCCTTGGGGAGGTTCAGCCCAAACCTGGATTCTAGACAGGCCCGCTCAAGCCTAGAAGGCAAACTCCTCAATTCTTAACCCCAGTCTTATACTCTGGGCCCTGGGAAACAAACCCAGGCTTCCAACGTATCAAGGTACATGATTAGTGTGGTGGTTCACCTTCCTTGTCAACTGGATGAGAGTTTTGGGAGATTAGTAAAACACCCTTCTGAGTGCTTCTGGGATGGGCACTCTGTTTGATTCCTGGCTCCTGGCTCCTTCCTGTTCCCCTGCACCCACTATGAAGTAAGCAGCTTGGCCCCACCACATCCTTCCCCCATCATGTTTCTGCATTGGAGCCAGCAAACCATGGACTGAATGCTCTGAAACCATGAGTCAAATTAAATCTCTCATCCTTTAAGTTGTGAGCATTGGGTATTTTGTTCTAGTGGTGGGAAAGTTGGTTTGATCTCCCAACAGGCTCATGGGATGGGGAAAGTTTTAGAAGTGTCATGTCCTCTTTGAGGGCAGAAATCCTGGACCATGAGGTAGGAGTGTGTGGAAAACTACCTTGAGCCATACTGGGGGGGTAGCGACTTGGTCACCAGGGGTTAGGAGGAAACTAAGCTGGGCAAAGTGGGCTCAGCAAAAGGCACTAGGAACTGGTGGGGACCCCAAGAACTGAGGAGCCAAGCTGTGTCCAGAGCCACTGCTTCTTAGCTCTGGCTGAGTACAGCCAGGAACAATGCAGGTCCAACGTGGCCAGCCCTTCTGTTTGACAAAAGAAGTGCAAAGTCTAGGCTTCTGGTGAAATTGTTTGATTTTCAAATGTTGCTCGGTAATTCATATTTTTTGAAAAGCAAGAAGCACATTCTGGGTATTGGACAGCTCTGCGGCCACCACGTGAGAGCCCCCCAGTCTCCCCCTCTGCCCTCAGTCCTGCAGGAATGGAAGAGGCTCACGCCGCACCCCACCCTCATCTCCCACCTGCCTCTGCAGCTTCCCCTCCTTCACATCCACGGCTGCTCCCTGCTGCCTGGCTTCATCCCATCTGTGGCTTTGGGTACCCACACATGCTCCCCAACCTGTCTCTCCAGTCCTGGTGTCCCCAACTTTCTGCCTGATATTCATACTTATGTCCGATAGTTCTCTCCATCCCAACAGGTCCTCCACCCGGCCCCAAGGCTCCCTGTCCCCTAAGCCTGTTTTTTCCACCTCTGTTGATGCCAACTCTACCTGGAACATCTGGCTGGGCCAGCCTAGCTCAGCCCCTTCTAGCCACCACGCTTGTTATTTGAATCACTGGCTTTGGGGACGACCTGTCACACAGCAGCAGCCAGCAGGCACGGTCTTTGTGCAGAAGATCCCTTCCCTCTGCCACGACCCTCCTCCCTGCTATAATTTTCAACAAATTGCTTAGCTCTGGGCAAAAAGCAAGAGCTCAGCTCAAGCAGAGCTATACACAAGCCTGGGGCGGTGCAGACTGGCTCAGAGGAGAAGAAGCTGTTGGCCCCTCAGGGCCGGGTCATTTGAGATGCCCACGCGGCTGGCTGATGCGCGTGGATGTGATACTGAGTCTGCACTTTCTACTTAAAGTGGCGACTTTTCCTGCTCGTTATTTTATTTAGGAAAAATATTATACATTACTCAGACATAAATATGATTTTTTAAAAAATAAATACTGGCTAAGGCTTTGGAGTGGTGTGAGACACCACTGGGCGGTCTGTGTGTCCCCCTCAAGCAGCGTCCTCCTGGGAAGATTACATGGGTGGCTTCCAGAACAGGTACTGGTGTTGCCTCCACGCTATGACACCGCCCATGATAAGAAGCGTTGTGGGTCCGTAGCAGCTTTCTTGGGGGAAAGAAGAAAGGACGTCCATGGACATCTGGAGCCGGGCACCCAAGTTCAGCAGCCTTATATTGTGACCACCGGGGGATGCTCGTCCTAAGCCAATTTAAACACCCGTCCCCCTGCCTTCCTGCCAACCGTGTCCGAAAGTACTCCTGGCTTCCTGTCCTCACTCTCATGGCGTGGCCTGGCATCCTACTTCCAGCCACTCTACTTGGCACGTGGTAGTACTCATTGTGGCAGAGTTTGCTTTTCTTTAAGGATCAATAATCTTTTAAAATGCTGTTTTCCCTCTGTTTGTAGATTCTCTGACCTGCGGAGTTTGATGTGTGTTAGCTATTGGTCTTGTTTTTATGCCAACAGCACACTGTCTTATGGTATCTTTATAATGATTGCTGAAATCAAGTAGTAGTAGGTTCCATTTGTAGAAAAAGTTTTGGTGAGTCTAGACCCCTTGCAGTTCTGCATCAATTTTAGAATCCAAACGGCTTCTGGGATTTTTGACTAAGGCTGCCCTGAATCTTTAGACCACTTCAGGGAGAACTAATCCTAATGATCTTGAGTTTTAATCCATGAATCTATCTCTCCATTTATTGATCTCTTTTTTCATCTCCCTGACAATGTCTTGTGGTTTTTAATGGGTAGGGCTCACACATCTTTTTGTCAAATGCAGAAAGGTTACACTTCTTTGCTACTGCATATGGCAGAGATTGGCAAAGTATGGCCAAGAGGCCACATTTGGCTCAATGCCCTTTTTTTTGTTTTGTTCTGTTTTGTTTTGTTGAGACAGGAGCTCACTGTGTAGTTGAGACTGATCTGAAACTCACTATGTAGCCCAGGCTGGTCTTGAACTCACAGCGATCCTCCTGCCTCAGCCTCCCGAGTGCTGGGATAACAGGTGTGAGCCACCACACCCAGCTTGCTCACTGCCCATTTTTACAAATAAAGTTTTATTAGAACACAGGCATGCACAATCATTTAATGTTATCCATATTGCTTTGGCCTGTGTTTTTACATTGCCTAAACGTTTTACCATCTGACCCTTTACAGAAAAGGACAGCTAACTCCTGATACCTAGTATTCTTTTGTTATTTCAATTTCCAAGTGTTCGTTGCTGGCATACCTTTGAAACACAACTAATTGATATATATTCATCCTGTAATCTAAAAAGTTTCCAAACTTACTTATCAACTCTAGTGGCTTTTGTGTAGATTCCATCGAATTTTCTACATAGATGATTATGATATCTGGGAATAAAGTGTTTAAATTCTCCCTTTCTGGTCTGAACGCCTTCCATTTTTTTCTTACTTTATTACAGTAGCTGAGTCTACTGCACAGTGTGAGATAGGAAAGATGAGAACAGTCACTCTGGCCCTTGTCCTGATCTTAGTGGGAAAACATTCATTTCCTCTTCCTCCATCCTGCATGACATTAGCTCCGGGTCTTTTGTAGATGCATTTTATCAAGTTGAGCTGCTATTCCTAGTCTGCTGAGACAATCTAAACACGAATTATCACACAATGCACTACTATTAGTAACATACATATGAGGAAACAGGCAAGCAAGAGTACTGGAAACTTGCCGGAGGTCTATAAGCAGGAGTTTTGATCCACACTGAAATGAGTGATTAGGATGAGCTCACTTCTGGCATTCAAATTTTAAGAGTTTGGATCAGTTATAAACATAATAGGCTGCAAGGACCTGAATACCCAGATTAATTTAAACTGTAGGGAACTCTCGTTGTTTCCCATAAGAATTTTGATGGGAGAAATATAGGGTTAATACTGCAACCCAAAGGAGCCATGGAGAATGCAGGTTCTCTTCTCTGAAGACTTCTTCTCTACAATTTCCAGCTTGTTTTCATTTTCTTGCTTATTGCCTCAGAATTACAAGGTAGCTACTATAGGTCCAGACGTCACAACTGCAATTGAAGACTATAAGCAGTTTGTGCACCTGTGTGTTTGGAAAATGTAGGAAGGAGCAAAAAAGAGATTTTTCTCAAAATGCTTTTACTAAGTTTCTCTCCTTTGTCTTATTGACCATTTCTGATGAATGAATGGAATCACTAAGAGACTGGATGTATCAAAGTAAGTCTGAATCACTTCCAGCGAGTTGCTTCAGTCTGACTCAGCTTCCTCATTTGTAAAATGGAGAGGATAATATTTGCCTCACAAGTGTCTTGTGAGAGAGGAACTTTAGAAATTTTTATAAACGTGATTTTGAACTAAGTACCTAATGGATGCGAGTTGCTTTTGGGCCAGTGGTGAGGTAGAACTTCATAGAGTGGACCATGTGGTGGCCCATTAGGCTCATCTGGTGGCCAAAAAGTGCAGGGAGAGAGGAAAAGGTCCAGGTCCCAAGATCCCCTGCAGGGCACATCCGCAGTGATCCAGGGTCCCCACCTTCTAAACGTTTTGTCACCTCCCAACAGCTTGGTGATGGCTACCAAGCCTTTAATAGTGTGGCCTTTGGAACTCATCTGAGATCCAGACCTCACAATCCCACAGAGTCCCTGCAGACCACACTGCCACGGGCACAGCCCCACGGAGAGAGCTGCCTAACCTCTTGGCAAGGTGGTGAAAGGGGCATTAAAAAAAAAACTAGCGTCATCAGTGCTCTTTGCATTGTAAGCAACAGTAGCCAAAGGAACCGTTTAGACAGAAGGAAAGGCACTGCCTCTCAGGACCAAAGGAGGATGTGGCCCCTAGTGCAGGCAGCCAGTGGGCCCTCTCCCCAACAGAAGTGGTCTCTCCCTTTCTTTCTGATTTTAGTCTGTGCTTCCCGCATCAACCCCACTGTGAGGCGCTCCACAGAGAACAGGAAACAGCCTCTGAGGCAAACAGACTGCAGGAAAAATGGCCCACTGCAATTTTAAAAGGAAACAGCCTGAGGCAAAGAGACTGCAGGAAAAATGGCCCACTGCAATTTTAATGAATCCTACTGGAGGTTGTTGATTGGCCAGACTTGATCACGGGACAACCAAGGACCAATCAACAAGAGGGGATGAGGAGTCACGTGAGGGGAGGGGCTGGCTGCCTCTGGAAATTTGAGTTCAGGATGCAAGGAAAAGAAAACTTTTCGGAAGTGCCCCCGTGCTGCTCCAAGAGGTAAGTGGGCAGAGCAAAGGGAGGGCTGCCGGGGCTGTACACCTACTGTGTGCCTCGATAATCATTTCAAGACAGTAACAATCACTTGCTTATGAAATATTCACTGTTTTGCTGCCAGTGTTGCTGTTGCCTTCTGACAGCTCTGGGCAGCATTAGTGTGGCTGCTTGTCCAGCATCACGCGGCACAGTCGGCCTTGATGTCCTTTGCAGCCGAGGAAATGCTGGTTCTGAGAGATGAGACAGTGTACCCAAGGCCCCCACTGTGTCCGGTGTAGCCAGAGTTCCTTCTCTGCCCACAATGCTGCTGTGCTTCCTGCTGCTTTCGTTTCAGCAGCGCGGAGAAGCCGGGGAAGCGCCTGGATTTGTGAGGCTCAGTCCCTGCAGTGCCCTCTGCACCTGTCCTACACCCTCAGCCTTGCAGCCCTCCTGCAGGAAGCTGCCCCTGACCTCAAACTGAACTGTCCTTCGCTCACCCTAGTGCCTGCCTCCTCCCAGAGCCAGTGAAGAGAGACGGGCTCTGACCAGGGATTCGAATCCCAGCCTCCTGCTCGCTCCCTAGAAGAAAAGCTCCGCCTGATCTCCAGGTGCCATCTCCAAAGCGAGGCCAGGATGCTTGAAGGGTGGAGGCCCAGAACCGAGGGTGGAAGGCTGGAAGGCTGGGGCTGTAGCTCCACAGCAGAGCACTGGCCTAACACACATGAGATCCTGGACTGAGTTCCCCAGCAGTGCAAAAACAGATCCGGGGGACAGGCCCCGGGGATTGCCCTACCTGCCCCAGCATGCTACATGCACTAGTCCTGTTCTTGGATCCTGACTCCAGAATTCGGGTCCTTGAAGGGGACTGAAGGATTAGTGTGGCTGCATTCACAGCTGCTGGGCTCAGCCGCCTCTGATGGCACTGAGTGGCCTCTGGCCCCCAGCAGCACAGGAGTCCCATCCTCTGGACTGTCCACCCTCCCAGCATCCACCGGTGGACCGAAAGCAGAGTCTGGCTTCTTCTCCACCTTCCACCCTCTGCAGATGGACTTCCCTCCCTGCGCATCCCTGGCTGTCCTGAGCTGACTGCTGCTCACCATCCTGGCTTCTCTGCACTCACTCCAGGCCCAGCCTGCAGCTGCGTCTTGGCTCCCTAAGCACATGCTCCAGCTGGTGGGCCAAGTGACACTTTCCTTTCTCAACCTTAAGAAAAGAGATGGAAAGACAGCACAATGCGAGAACTTTCCATGTAGCACAATGGCCTGGGGACCCTTCCAGGGGTTATCGCAGGCCCCTCAGCGGCTGACCGATAAAGGGGACAGACGCTGTGTAAGTATATAATGTATCAGGCTGCTGGGAATTGGCAATGGAGGTTCCAACTTATTTGCAGCCCTGTAAATAAGTAGAGACCTTGAGTTCACATCTTCTTGGGCCGCTGCCAGCCTCCACTTTTGATAATTTATTTATTTTTTAGATTTTTGTTTTGATTTGTTTTGAGACAGGGTCTCACTAATGGTTCAGGCTGGCTTTGAACTCGCTGTATAGCCCAGGCTGAGGATCCTCCTGCCTCAGCCTCCTGGGTGCTGGGATTACAGGCATGCGCCACCACGCCGGCTCCATTCTCTTCCGTGAAATGGGTGCAGTCCTTGAGTGAAACCCCCTCCACCCTGGGACTGGGGATGCATGGAGCACCCCGTCCATCCATCTTCCCCCACTGAGCAAAATTGAAAACACAAACAGCAAAGAAATGAGCACAAGTTTATGAGCAGCCAGCAGGACACCAATAAACCCCAAGGATGATTACTGCAGAGGGAGCTGAGATGCTACTGCCTGGCCTCATCCGCTGGGTGAGGGTCAGCAGCCTCGTCTCAGAGCTTCTTGCAGCTCCGCGGAGCAAAACTACATGAAATAAATGGTTCCTCTAATGTGGGGCCATCTGGCGATTTGATAAAGGTATTGGGTTTCTCAAGGCGGCCTGAGCGCTCCCTGGGCGCCACCGTTTACGGCTTAAATAGGACTCGCATGTGCAGCCCGCCTTACAAATGGGAAACAGCAGCTCCAGAGCTTGTTCCCTAATGGGGCCCTTTCATCGCCCAGTTACCCTTAAGCGTCTCCCTTCCTATTGTAATTGGCCCTAAATGAAAAGCATTAGTCCCGTCAATAAAAACTAATGGTTCTACTTACTAGGAAGAAGGGGTGGGGACAAGGGGAGCGGTCTCTTTAAAAGGCAGGAAGGGGCTGGCGGCGCCTCCCTTCCGGAACTTCGGGGCTTGATACTAGGGTGCAGAGGGCCCTGCTGGGGAAAGCGGTCCTGCCAGAAATCAGCTTGCAGGCTCCCCATCCTGCCTGCGCTGTGTGACACTCCATGGGTCGCTGTCCCTCTCTGGGCTTCCCAAGGTGGGGGTTAAATTGAATACAAGATTCGCTCATAGCAAGGCTGGTTTCAAGGATCAGAGGGGAAGTTGGGCGTAATAGGACGGACCATGAGAATTATAAAGGGCTTGTACCAGACCAAGCAGGCTCTCCCCGTGGGAGGCGCAGGCTGGTGTGATCAACAAATACCGTGAATGTGTAGCTTTGTTTTTTTTTACAAGATTTCTTACAGGAAAAGATGTGCGCTGCTATCACCCCCTCAAAATCCCCCCTCTTGCTTCGCTAGTACTCATCCTGTCGTCCTTGCCCCTTCAGCAGCAGCTCTGCTGTCCTCTTTCCTAAGGGTCTTCAGTTGTGCTGTCATGGCTGCCTCAATGTCTGGAACCATTGCAAAGCGTTTCCCCTTCGTGAACATTTTGACTTTGGGGCAGAGCCAGAAGTCACACGGTGCCAGATCTGGTGAATGAGGTGGACGAGGACGCAGGCTGGTGTTTTTATTTGACAGAAATCGACTCGAATGTGGTCCATCAAGGGGGTGAGCAAAATCTACAGTGAATGCATACATTAAAAAATGTACCACAGTGAAAGACACTTGGCCATGAACCCTTCCAAATCCTCCCCTTCAGGGATACACACCCATTCTGTCATTTTTGGCAATGTGTCTTTTACTACATTGAACTTTTTAAATTTAAACTTTTGTCGCATGTTTCGATCGCCCTGTGTACTCCTTCTCTGGCTGGGGCCTCCCAGAATACGGCTCATCCCCTCTTGTCCCTGGCGCACCTGAGTGGCAGAGGCACGTCATCAGGAAGCACAGCACTGAGATGGCAATTTCAGTGCCCAGGCTGCAGACGGTCGCTCTGAGCTGCCGTGTCCCAGCCTCGCAAGTGGCAGAGGCGTCATCAGGAAGCACAGCACTGAGAGTCCGGACGATGGCAATTTCAGTGCCCAGGCTGCAGACGGTCGCTCTGAGCTGCCGTGTCCCAGCCTCGCAGAGCAGCAGTGCCCAAGGTGGCAGCTGTGGGAAGCCCCGTGTCCCCACATCCCTGGGGAGGAAACTGAAGCTCATTCCTGTAAAGTGACGGGATAGTCATGCAGGAGCGAGGCTGATCCAGCGGCCGACACAGCACCTTCAGGACGGAGTGGGAAGGTTCCCGGCCGGGCTGCAGGGCAGACCTGTGTGTCACACCTGCCTCTCTCCCCTCTCCCTTGCCATTTCGGAACTCACTGCCCTGTGGCCCAAGGCCAAGGCTTCTCTGGCCACCACCGGAGAAGCGGGAGGGTCAGGAACGCGATGGCACAGGGCTGGATTTGTGGTGCCCAGGGTATAAATGCCACAGCTCCCTCTCCCCCCAGTGGCCTGTTTACAAGATGCTTACCCTGGCAGGCATCGACACAAACCTGGGTCATAACACGTTCTCCTCTCCCCTCCTCTCCCCTCCCCTCCTCTCCTCTGCCAATCTCAGGTCCCACCTCTGGGAGAATCCAGACTAAGACGCGTAGGATGGGGCTGCGGAGCAGACCTGATGCTGGGGTGTCTCATGCCAGGTCTGTGGGAGCCCACACCAAGGTAAAAACCCATTCGTTCATTCAGTCGTTCAACAAAAATTGATCACAGGCATTTGACAGACCAGGTGTAGAGCTCTCCGTGAGACAAAGCAGAGACAATCTCTGACCCCATGGAAATCACAGCCAGATGGGAGGGTCCCTCAGTGGGCACTAAAGGAGATAAACTATGGGAAGAGGCACAAGTGTGGGCAGACATGAGAGGACAGGAGGCTCAAAAATGGGAAGACCAGCCAGGCTGAGAAAGGGTACCCCAGGAGCACCAACTGCAATTCACTGGAGCGATGCCCGGAGTTAGATCGCACTTGTGTTGTGTGGGTTTGTAGGGCTTGATGGACAGAGGAGGACTCTGGTTCCCAAGTCACTGACAACCTCATGCAACCTGACTGAAGTACAAAAGGGAAAATGTCACCCTAGGGCCAGGTAGAGATCTGGCACAACTGTAAGCAGAGATCAAACAGGGTCTTCTGTGCTGCTTTTCCCCACCATCTTCCTGGATCTCTCCTTTCTGCAGAATCTGTCCTCAGGCAGACGTTCCCCTTTGGCTGCAGAGTGCCTGCTTGGTGCACCCAAGTTCAGCAAAAGGCTGAAGACTCCTTCCAATGGACCATGAGGCCGCGGGAGGCACTCACACCCAGCCAATTGCTGCACCAGTGCAAAACAATGCAGAGCAATGATTGGCTAAGACCTGGGTCATGTGCTTTCCCTGGGAATGGTGGGTTCCTCTGAAAAGCAATGTCTGTGTCCAAGGACAGGGGAAAGCTCCCAGAATATGGGAATGACTAAATTAAAAACTGACAACACCAAGTGCTGACGAGGATGTGGAGCAACAGGAACACTCCCTGTGCTTCTAATACAATGACGTAGGGGAAATGCCTGACATTTCCTACTAAAGCTCAGCATACGTAGACATGTGACTCAGCACCCCACCAAAAAGTGCTATGTCTTTCGAAGAGATGTGTCCAAGATTGCTCACGGTGGTTGTATGTAAAACAGCTGCAAGGTGGAAATGGTCCAAATATCCATCACCGCGAAAATGAATAGGCCCAGCACATGATGGTACAGGAGAAAATACACAGCAGTGGCCAAGAGCAGCCAGCAGCCACGTGTACTAACCTGGACGGATGTTGCTGATGTAATGGGGAGAGTTACGGTTCACACTTGGGTGTCCCCCCAAAGCCTCATGCACTCACGGGTGTGGCTTTTAAAAGGGAACTGGATCATGAGGGCACTGTAGCTGGCTTGCCGTTAGTCGTTGGGACCTGCCCGGAAGCACTGGGTCACAGAGGGTGTGACCTGGAAGGCCTATGTCCCACCCTGCCTCCTCACTTCCTGGCCGCCATGGTGGGAGCAGCTTTTCCTCTGCTATGCCCTTGGACCATGCTGCAGGTCACATAAGGACTGAACCTCCTAAACATGTGAGTCAAACATCAACCCCTCCTTCCTTATGCTGTGGGTGGCGAGTGTTTTGTCCCAGCAATGAGGAAAGTAAGACAGGAGGAAATAAGGCAGACACGAGAGGCCATACCATGCGACGCCATTTACATGAAGTTGGAAAGGCAGGCACAGTTACACACCACCGGACGAGTGTGAATAGTGGTTACCTCTTCAGTGTGGGACTGACTGGAGAGGGAAGGCCCGCGGGCTGTTCAGGGTGCTCTGCTCCTCTCCTGGTGGTGTTTACCTGGGTAAATACATGTGGGAAAAGCCACGGAGCTGAGCTTAACGTTTTTGTACTTAGCATACATTTATGCGGTAAATATTTTTAAAATTAACAGGGTGTCACATACATATTTCTGTGTACCATCTTTTCTCCAGGTTCATTCTGTTATTCTACTCTTGTTGTCCCTTCTCCCTGATTTCTTATCCTCCTTATTCGTACGCTGTCATATTGTGTTTCTGTAAACAATCGCAAACTCTTTCGCCTTGAGAGAAGTTAAGAATTTAAGAAGAAAAGAAAGCTGGGATAGGCGTCTGCTTTTTGAACTTAATGAAAGTGATTCTCCTTTTATTGCCTTAGCTTTGTTGTGTTTAGTCTTAAATCAAGATTTGCCTGTGTCTGCCAATTTGCAAATGAACCAATTTCTACCAATTGGCCTTAACATATACAAATCAGTCTCCTACATAAAAACAAAAGTTTTCCAGCTGACACAGCTTGGGTTTTCTGTCTCCAGACCTCCACCTCATGGTGTTATTCTGGCAGCCAAACAAGAGCCTGCACCTCCTCTCCTCTCCGTGCGCCACGCCTGTCATCTTTCCCTGGTTAAGACGCCACCGCCACCGGCTGCCCGAGCAGCCCTCAGATCCACTCTGCCAGATTCCTCAGTAATCTGCCTCTGGCGGGGACAGAGCCGCCATTAGCAGGCTGGGCACTAAATGATCTTGCAATCCTGGCCAGAGATCCTGTGACGCAGGGAAGGAGCGCACCCCCTGGACCCACTGCAGCCCAGGAGTAGACGTTGTTTCGGGCACACTGGACCCGCGTGTGGCCCTGCTCACCCTGCGCGAGCCTGCGGTGGCTGCTGCTGCTGCACAGGGTGCCCTGGGCAGTCCAGCACAGCCCTGGCACATGGCAAGGACAGAACAGACACAGGGATGGCACCGACGAGTTGGCCGTGGGGCAGAGGAATGGGGAAGACCAGAATAAGGCGGCAGCAGGAGGATGTAAAACTGACCTGAGGTGGTGCCCAACCTGAGAGGAAGCAGAGAGGCCAGGCGGGCACCGAGTCAGACTGGAGAAACCACCCCCAGACCCGCACATCCGGAGGGAGAGCCTGGCTCCAGCAGCAATGCAGCGTCTTCTCCCTGTCTGCTTGGTGCACTGCCTCGGTTCACAGGAGCTGTGCACATACCCTGCAGCCTGCCACAGAGGTGAACAGGCATCAGGAACTGCAGAGCAAGCTGAGCAGCCAGGGAGAATACTGGACTCACAGATGCAGAAAAGCTGCATGAAATCCAGCCCTCTCAACACTTCCCTGTGCCAGGATGGGCACCTCCTGATTTCGTGATTTGAGGGACTTTCTGCTGTGACCCTCACCATCCTGTGGGAAGTAAAACCAATTTCCCATTGCTGCTGAAAAACACCAATGTCAGGATTTGAACATGGGAGGCCGAGACTAGAGCTCACATGCCAAACTTGGGCCCCTGGCACTGCTTGAGCGGAGTCTGGGACCAGCTGGATTCACAAAGCTGCCCTAGGGAGGGACCTAGAGCCTCAGTAACTGCCACATGCCCTGCCAGCTCAGACCCCAGGGGAGTGCTCAGTTCCAGCCATCCAGCGTGAGTGAGGCTGTGGAACTGTAGGGCCTTGAGACGGGTGTTCTACTGTCTCCCAGAAATGGAGCATTCCTCTGTGTGTCCTAAGATCTGTGCCTCAGGACTAAGAAATACTCACACCGCGCATTCGCTGCCTCTTCACTTCTGATGCTGCAACTGGCTCCCTGGTGTAGTGTGGGCAGAAGTCACTGCCCCTGTCAGAGGGAGAAATGAGGTGCGAGGAGAAAGGATTTCTGATACTGCCAGACTTCTAACTAAAGAACATCTATTGTTTACGTTCTACAATGTAGTAAAAGGCACATGGCATGAATCCCCTGAGAACGCCCTCCCTCGCTTTGAACACGCTCGTCCCACCCTTCGCACTTTCTGAAGCAGTTCTGAAGTTCTCTTTCGTGAGTGTCTTTCTAAGTATGATCAAAAGTACAGCCGGTGCTGCTGCCCAGTGCCGTCCAGTGGAAAGGCTGTTTGTAAACATGACCGGATCTGGTACCACATGACTTCTGGTTCTTTCCCAAAGTCAAAGTGACCATGAAAGGTAAATGCTTTGAATCGATTCAGCACGTGGAAGCAGCCACAACAGCGCAACCAAAGACGCTCAGGAAAGGGGACTCCAGAGCATGTCTTTCTATATGATCAAAAGTACAGCCGGTGCTGCTGCCCAGTGCCGTCCAGTGGAAAGGCTGTTTGTAAACATGACCGGATCTGGTACCACATGACTTCTGGTTCTTTCCCAAAGTCAAAGTGACCATGAAAGGTAAATGCTTTGAATCGATTCAGCACGTGGAAGCAGCCACAACAGCGTGACCAAAGACGCTCAGGAAAGGGGACTCCAGAGCTGCTGCAGAAAGCGGCAAGAACAATGGGATGAGCGCATTCGAAGCAAGGGAGAGAATGTTGAGGATTAATGGCCATGTGCCTTTTAATGTAATACATTAAAAAATGTAAACACCACGGGCCTGAGATTTGGCTCCGTCGTTCCACCACCCGCCTCGCAAGTGCAAGGACCCGAGTTCAATCCCCGCTACCAAAAAAAAAAAAAAAAAAAAAAAAAATTTAAACACTGCATTTTTATCACATTGCTTATGCAAAGATTATCTCATTGGAATAAGATTTTATTTGGGATGATGTGTGTAAAGAAAAATTTTTGATGAGTGTGAAGTGTTCTGTGGTTTTAGTTTAAGGAAGCTATTCAGAATTGTAAGGCTTTTCCTTTTCAAAACCGACTCACGAGGGCTTTGGTCTTCCTGCCCAGTTCTCTGTGGCGAGACCTCCACAGGCTCCCTGTGGAGGCCTGCGGCACGGAAGGAGGAGGCCTGGCCTCAGAGAGCAGCCCAGGGCTTTCTCCAGATTGCCACAAGGCGAGAGGGAACTTTTCCACCATCTTGTCATTGCGTATTGCCGGTAACTGAGCCGTGAAAAACCATCAGACTCCTCTTCTTCCTGGGCCTCTGAGAGGAACTCCTGAAAGCAAACGGTTGTGGAGAAATACTGTGTGCATGCCAAGGAGCTGCTGGGAGGTCAGGGAACAGTCCTGTGCTTCCTAAGAAAGTACCCAAGAATCCACTGGTTTCAGGGTCGGCTCAGCATGGGAATCTGCTCCTTTTCAGTTCCGATGTTCCTGGGAATTGTGGCCATGGATACAGTGCTGTGCCTTGGTTTCCCCACACGGCATAGCGCCACCTTCTAGAGTGGTTCCCAGAGGTCAGCATGTGTCCTGCTGTCCTTGCTTCAGGGGCACTGTCATGGCTGCAAAAGGTCATTGCTGCAAGAGGCTCAGTGTCGCCTGGCCACCACCTGTCACTGTGATACCCCTGTCTATTGGGCTCTCACGGCCCCCACACTGAGCACCAACAGCACAGGTCTTGCGGGGTGCACTCCCACGTCCCCACACTCAGCTGCTATCTCTCAGGGGATGCACAGAGCTGGTGGGTGGGCCCAGGAGCATCTTCAGGATGGGTCTCAGATTCTGCCCAAACCCACCCACCCGGGAACCCGGTGATGGCTCATTTTCTGTGCCATTGTGGCTGGGTGGTTGTGCTGCGGTGTCCAGATATTGGTCAGAGAGCCAGGCATTTCTTCCCGGCTGCTCTTGCAAGATCAGCATCTAGCTTGGTGGCCTCTGAGCAGAGTCTGCTGATCTCCACAGCGAAGCATGGCCAGGCTGTGCAGTCTCCTGAGCTGTCAGCGAGGCCCCTCTCCCCAGACCACAGGCCTCCTCCTGGTCCCACTCGTCTGCAGAGACCTGGCCTGGGCTCTGCCTCTGCTCGCTGCCCAACAAGTTATGCTTGGACCCCAGTGTGTCTTCCTGTGGGTGGAAGGAAGTCCACAGATCTCTCACTGTGTGGCCTTGCACTAACAGTGATCCTCCTGTCTCAGTTGCCTGGTGCTGGGATGGCAGGCATGTGCCACCACGCTGTGCTTTCCTGTGGATCTTGATCAGGTGAGCTTGTCTTCAGAAAGCAGACCCTGGGTGCCTAAGTTCTCTGAGCCCTCCCCTACTGTCTGAAAAATGAGGCCTGTTTGCCACTCGTACAACCCGGAGAGACCCGGGATGGTCTGGTCCTTTGTGGTTTATCCACCAAGTGCATCCTGTGTACCTGGCCTGCAGCTCAGGTCCTCTCGCCTCCTGCGGGGAGGCTGCTGTCACACAGAGGACACCAGATGAGTTCACTCCTGCAGGTAACTGGGCCAGTCAGGGGCAAAGCTGCTATGTCCCTCATGGTGCAAACAATGTTTTAATGGAAGTGTGATTTTTTAATAGAAAAGTAGAATTGGATTTGTGCCTTGATCTTCAGCCTGCTGTAGCCATCGTGGGGCCAGCCTGGACTCTAAACTTTTAAAACCATTTTTGAGTTGATTCGCAGGGAACAGACCCATGTGCTCCACGCTGCCGAGCTATCAACTCCGGCCCGAGTGGACGCAGTGTGGAAGGGAGCCTGATAGCATCTATGACTTATCACATTGGTCCCGTCGTCCCTTTATGAAAACGTGGACACGAGCCCAGGAACCCTAATTGCTATGCTTCTCCCAGATGGGAAAAATAATAATTTTTCTCTGTTCTGCCTTTTTTGTATTTGAGTAAAATTTATGGGGAGCTCAGAGTTTATTCCATCTGGTTGTTACGGGAAAGCAAAAAATTTGGACCACGTCCCAAATCTTTGGGCTCCAGCTACCGTGAACTACAAAGATGGCATTTGCTGGCCAGCTCCAGAACACCTTGAGTCAGATGACCCAGCAGCCTCTGGCTCTGCACGTCCCCTGGGGTTCGGCCAGGGCAAAGGATGCGGGGGGAGCCGGGGCTGACGCCGGCCAACACAGTAACGCCTTCAGTCAGAGCCGTTATGAGCCCCGAATGCTGCTGCTGGCTCCACACCATTGGCTGCAGAATCTTGGACAAGTCATTTACTGTCTTGGCCGTTCCTTATCTGCACTGCCACATTGGTAAGGTAGAGATGATATTGTGGGGCCAAAGCTTACCATAAAAACACAGAGTGGCTTCATCCAAAAGGTTCCAAAGCCGTGCTTTACCGAGGGGACCACTTGGGACCCAGGCTGGCTGGCCCCTCTCCGGGAGCTTGACCACTGCAAGGTGTCTGTGCAAAGCCTGCCCCCAGCCGTGCCAGCTCTAGGCCACTGAGGGGCCTCTTGCCAAGATCCGTGTCACTGATCCAAGAGGAGGGTCGTGTGATGAGCCAGGGAAAGGGAGAGTCACCACCTGCCAAAGTACTAGGTGTCCAGCCTCTGCTGCTCCTGACACATATCTGAAACCCCAAATGTCCCTTGTCCGGGAGCTTGGGGCACAAAAAGGCCTAAGTTGGCAAAGAATTATTTAGATCCACTCTCCAGATCAACACGGATCCTCCCAGTGCCCTGCTCCACACACCTCACCGGCAGCCAGAGAAAAGGAGATCAGAAAAGGAAAAGAAGTGTGGCCAGCAGGGCTAGGTCTAGGGTGGCAGGGTTAGGACAGCATAGTCCCGGCCAATAACTCAGCAAGCCTGAAGAATGCGCACACATTCAAAAGTCAGCAGTGCCTTTCCGGCCCCAGCAAACCACACTGACCTGAGGGTGGGAGAGGCATCTTTAAAACCAGGACACCCTCAGCTCGTGGCTCTTCCCTTCCCGCGCCCATCTCCTACTTACTGCAGAACAAGCACCACCAGCCAGTCTCGCATGAGGAAGCCCATTCTCAGTACGAATGTTTGTATGAACAAATTTGCAAAAATAAAGACTTAGGCTGTGTAAATGGCTGTCCCTACTGTTCTGTGAGCGAACCAATAAGAAGTTTTTATTTTATAGCCTGTAGATGTTTGTGCAGCTTAGATGGAGGCAATGAAAGCCAAGGCAGAGCCAGGACCCAAGGGGCAGACTGAAGTATGTCTCCTGACTTCTGGCTTGAACCAGCTGGATAATGACATTGGGTCTTAGATGGGGAGGGGCAGTGGCCGGGATGGGAGAGGAAGTCACGAGTTGAGTTTGGGGCTTTCCAAACTTTCAGGGCCCATCGCTAGCGGGCAGTTAATCTGGTGTTCCACATTTATGGGGCATGAAATGCAGTTGTAGAACTGCAGGGTCTACTGGCTGTGTAATACTAAACCCCAGGTAGACGGAGAAGAATTTGGTAGAAAGGAGAGAATCCAGAGTCCGGGAGAACTGAACCAGGGCAGCTGCATTCTAAACCGGGCTGACTGAGTCCCCTTGAACTGGCAAGAGCTTACGGCCAACCAGGGAACAGATGGTCACTGCACAGCGCTGGGTGGTGGAAGAAAATGCTTGTTACCGAGCTCCTCCCTTCCAGGGACAGAGAAAAGGGAGAGCAAGTTGGCAGACCGAGTCACTCAGACCTCGTCACTGAAATGGAGCTCAAAGCGTCCTCACCCTCTCATCCCACGGAGAAGTCCACCGTGGGCTCCAAAATGCTCCTCTCAAATGTGAAAATATGGTGCTTATCAAATGAATTTTAATTTTGAAGGGTAAATGTGTCGGTTGACCTAGGAAAGTGTTTTGCTATCATTTCCTCTTCCATTTACTCTGATGAGACACTCATTTAGGGAAACAAGTTTGGACTGTTAATGTGTGTCCACTGATTTCTTTATAAATTCCGTGCACGTCCTCCTGTCAGTAGCTTATGCCCCAAGACGCAATAGGACGCAGGGCACGATTTACAGCAAAACTATGGAGGCAAAGGATCAACAGTTGGCAGAGGCTGGGGGTGGGGAAGGCACAGAGGGTGAAGGGGGACAGTGAAACTATTCGGGGGGACACTAGGCTGTCATTACACGCACCCCAACCTCTAGAGTGTAGCCCTTGAAGAATGAGCTTCAGTGTAAACCGTAAGCAGTTGCAGTGTTGGCTCCGACTGTAGCAAATGTGGCCTGGAACCAAGATGGTAATAATAAGGGAAACTCGGGTGGGGGTGGGGCCCACGGAACTCTCCCTGTTTTCCATTCAATTTCTCTAACCTAAAACTGCTCTAAAAAAACCAAAACCTATTAATTAAAAAAAAAAGTCTTGCTGGCAAACAGTTTCATTCGTGAACTGCGTGTCATTTTTAAACATGTCGAACTGGATCCGAAGTGTTCTGGGCAGCTCCGGTCAAGTGAACGTGACCATCATCTTCGTTTGAGGGCAAAGCCGGAGGTCGGCTCTTCCTGGATCCCGAATCCCGCAGGTGGCTCCATGGCCACGTTGTGGAAATCCGTTTCTCAGAATCCCCTCTGTCCCTGGGTGAATTTGATACGCCTGCCTTTCATCAGCTGAGGGGGTGGTCCCGGGTCCTTTTTGTTATTTCTGGAGTTTGAAAGAAGCTTCTTGTTGTTATGGTTGAGAGGCAGGGACATGAAAAGCTTAACGGGTTTCATTTCATGTTCCAGAATTCGAATATTTCAAAATCAATTATGCAGCTTTTCGCTGGAGTCTTCAAAACAGGTCCTCTAAGTCATAACAGAGGGAGCTGCCCGGCGGGGGAGGGCTCTCTTCTTTGTCGTCATTTCCCCTGGCCAATCCAGCCTGCACATCTGCCCCGGTGGGAGGCACTTTCTCCACTTTGGGCGCAGCTGTGTCCCCTCCCTTCTCTCCTGTAGTCCCCTCAGAACACGTGAGCAGATCCACCCCAGCCTCCCTGCAGCGTCCTCCCTCCCGCCCACCCTGTCCCGACCCTGGGGGACACCCGGAAAGAGGTGGCAGCCCTGGGAGGAGCCTGTGGCCCCCGGACCCTGCCCTGAGGACGTCCATGGATTGTGTCAATCACGCAGCAAACATCTCAAGGCTGGATGTTGTCAGGACTCCACTGTCCAGATGAGGAAACTGAGGCCAGAGACAGGCTTTAAAAAACGAGCACAATGTTAAGTGAAATGAATCAGTCACAAGAGTTTAAGTGTTGCGTGGCTTCTCTTATAGGAGAAATCCAAAGTATTAATAATTTAAAAAGCAAAATAAAGATAAATAATAGGAAATAGGGCCACCAATCTTTTGCAAATGGGAAGGAGATTAAGTGATGGTCTGGAGAAGAGGGCAGGGGGACATAACAAGAATTAAGATGCGTTATGTGCATGTGCCAAATCCCTGCGATGGACAGTACTGCAAACGTGTACTAAGAAAAATAAAAAAGAAAGAAAGAAAATTAAGTAGCAAGCATGGTGGCACATGCCTGTAATCTCAGCACTCTGAGAAGCTGAAGCAGGAAGATTCCAAGTTCGAGCTTACCCTGGGTAACTCGGCCACTTAGCGAGACCGTGACTCAAAATTAAAAAATGAAAGTTAAGAGGGTTTGGGATGTCACTCAGTGCAAAGGTCCTGGGTTCAATCTCCGGTACCTCAAACAAGTAAATAAACAAAATCAAAAAAGGATGCACTCACCACATGCACGCTGGCTTTATGCTTGGTCCTGTGCTGGTGGACAGGAACAAAACAGGGGTTTGGGGTGCAGTCCGAGGCCCTGGAAGGGGTGAGAGCAGTGGCCAGAGCTCCTCTGCCTCCTGGTCAAACTTTAACCCCTTTTCTTGATGCTGGAGAGACAGCAGAGCACTCGGAAGCCCTGGACCTTCAGGGAGGAAAGCCAAAATAGGCGCCTTGGGAAGGCGATGAAGTAGGATGACCCCCGGACCATTAGAAAGCAGAGTCCCGCATGCTTCAGGATGTGTGCTCAGCCAAAGCCCCCTGCTCAGACCATCGCGGCCCACTCCCTGTGCCACCCCTGGTTTAATGCTCTCATCTCCATCCTAATCCTGAGTACCTTTTTATGTTTATGAGTCCACGTTTGCAGTACATAGTGACTATATTCACCTGGGGAGTTGGCACACAAATACAACGCAGCTTAATTCTTCTTGCTCCCCTTCCCCTCCCCTCCTTGCCTCCTCCCTCCACCTCTTGGTCCCCTTCCCTTTTGCAAAAGCTCTATCTCCCTGTTTCCTATTATCTTTCTCTGATTTTGCTCTTTACTTTATTTATACTTTGGGTTTCTCCTATAAGAGAAACCATGTGAAATGTAAGCTTGTGCGTCTGATTCGTTTCACTTAACATTACGGTCTCAGGGTGCATCGTTTTCCTACAAATGATTCCTAAGTACTTTTTGAAGAGGGGACCCCTTATTTTTATTTTGCCTTGGGCCCTACCAATTACAGAGCCTATCCTGGCTCCAGCACCTGATAGAAATGACCCTAGAGTGTGGTGGCAAACCTTTTAGGGACCGGGCGTCCAAACTGCTGGTGACGTCATTACCTTGTGAGGCTACTCCTTTCTGAGCATGCGCATAGCGCCCTGCTCTCTGGCTGCTGGGTATGTGCTGGGGCCATGCTGGGGTGAGGCGGCTCCCCTGCTGACACAGAGGGCTCTGTGTGCCCACTGTGGAACATGTGCCATAGGTTAGGCTGTTCTTAGGTATCAGATGCCCTCATGGCTACATCCAGAAGCAAGAGGGAGGGCAGGAGCCTGGTTATTCTGTTCATTCACAAGTGGAGGACAAAAGCCCACAGAGGACAACGGACTCGGCTCCAAATTGGAGCCTAGTCCCAGGCTGTTGTTGCCCCTTGTGAATTATGACTGGCCTTCAGACTTGCTGGGGTCCAGGAAGTTCCACCTTTGTGCTATGGTAGGGTGTATCTCCAGTCTGCATCTGGAAGGTCCCCCAGGCCCACATGTGAAACACTGGCTTCCTCTCTGTAGCATGGCTGGGACGTGGTGGGTCCTTTAAGGGTTGGAGCCTAATGCCAAGAAGTGAGGTCACTGGGTGGGGTCTCAACGAGACCACTGCTTCCTTCTTTTTCTGTCTTTGCTTCCTGGCTGCCGTGAGTTGAATAGTGTCCTCCACGTATGTGCCACGATTCCCCCTGCCTCCCCACAGGCCAAAGCAACAGAGCCCACAACCACAGCCTAGAACTTAGAAACCATGAGCAAAATAAACCTTTTCCTTTGTTGGTCATCTCAGTCATTTCGTCACAGACGTGGAAAGCTGGATAACACATGCATGATGGGAGAGGACAAAGCCTGCATTTGAGAAATGTGCAAGCAATCTTCCCCAAGTCAGGAACCTGCTGGTGCATCCCCAGCACCCCAAGCTGCCCTGCGGGTGGACACCCCCAGTTGTGAGAACTCAGAAGCCTCAGGCAGGGAAATGGAATGTTCCATGCTGGGGTGGGGGCCTGGGAGTTCCTGAAATCATCCACCACAGCCACAGGCAAGCTCAGAAGGACCACAAGTGGCACTGGCCCGTGGGCGACTGGCTCCTCAGGGTGGTGAGACCCGTGCAGGTGAGGGGAGGAGTACAGCAGCTGTGCACTTACCTTAGAGAGGACGCAGTCCCTGCCTACACAAGCTGTGGCTCAGGATTGCTCAATGAGCCCTGGCAGGAGCAAGGCACCCGGGGTTGGTGACACTGGGAAGGGCTGGTGGCCAGGTACACCAGGAGACCTGCTCCAGGGTGCCAGTCAGATCCTTATGTCTTGGAGGCTGCCAGTCATGCTTCCTGAATGTTGTACTGATGTCAGTCCTGTTTCTGAACTGAAGGAAATAAGCAGACCCTATGTCCCCACAGCGCCACCATGATAGGAGAGCTGGGCTCCCAAGACAGGGAGGAGCCCTTCCCGCTGATGCGCTGGACTCAGGCAGGAAAGGGCTTAAAGTCCAGTTGAACTCTGAGGATGAATTAAAGTGCACCAGGAGGAGAAGCTGAGGAGAGGGTACACCTGGGGGTGGCAGACGCAAAGGCGGGGAGACCTGAAGTCCAGTGCCCCGCCGTCGTCTCTTCCTCCTGCAGTGCAGGCACAGTGGCATTTGCGTCTTTCTCCCACTCTGAAGTTCCCCGAGGCAAGGGCCAGGCCTGGCTTGTCCCTGGGTCCCAGCCTTTGAGAGCAGACCAGGTACATGGTGAGGCCTCCTTCATGTGGCACGAGAGGGTCCCTCTGCCTCTGACCAAAGCCTGAAGGTGGGGCCTGAGGAGGAGCACAGTCTGCCAGGCAGGCTGGGACTGGGGCTGGCCTTCCTGCGCCTTACTGTTCCTGGTCTCCAGGCCGGGTTGTCTCGTGCCTCCTCCCAGGAGTGCCTTTGTAGACAGGATTCCAGTGGTCCCTGTGCCCCTTTCACCATGTGAGGAAGCAGAAAGATGGCGGCCATTTTTGAACCAGGAATTGGGCCCTCTCTGAAAATTGCTCTTATCAGTTTCCAGAATTGTGAGTGAAACCTTCCTATTGTGTACACTCCTCTCAGCCCAAACAGGCTAAGATGTGACCTTATTTAGGTGAATTCCCGTGCAGAGCAGGCTCCCCCGGCCACCCTCAGGTGTACCCTCTCCTCAGCTCTTCCTGATGAACTTTAACTCATTCTCAGGGTTCAACTGGACTTTTCCCCCTTCCCTGCCTCTGAGATTTGGATACAGGAAATACCTGCAGGGTCAGTCCATGTGAAGGAGTGAAGAAAGTGGGATTGTGCAGGGAGAGAAGCTTTCTTGCAATCTCATCCCAGAAAATGCCTCAGGAGATCCTGAGGATGAAGCGCGGGAGTTGGATCCATTTGTCTGTGAGCCCTGGGACTCTGCATTGTCCACTGAGCATCCCTTAGGGTTTGTGGTCCAGAGCTTATTCTGAACCACTTCCCTATCTGACTCACACAACTGTCAGGTTTCCCTGCCCTAAATCAGCCCAGCTCCAGGTACCAGACAACTGGTACCCAGAGGTCATGTGCTGGAGGCTTGTGGAGCTGGTCATGTGACCAGCGAGCGGAGCTATGGGGATGTGGTGGAACCTTTCCAAGATGGCAGATAGCAGCTGGAAGTTAGGTCACTGGGATGTGCCCCTGAGGAGATATCGGGACCCTGGCCTCTTCTTTTCTTTCTTTTTGCTTCCTTTGTCATACACTCCCGCCATGATGAGCCAGCTTGCCACAAACCCAGAAACAACAGGGTCAACCGACCGTGGACTGAAACCTCCGATCTGTGAGCCAAAATAGACTTTTCCTCTTTTTGAGTTGATGAGCTCCGGTATCTGGTATGGCGGTGGCAAGCTGGCTGACACGTGTGGCGTGCCCCCTCCTCTTGGGAAGTATAAGCAATAACAAGCTTTGGAGGCCTTGGCCTCTCTGTGTTGTCACCCAGTCTCCTAGAGTCTGAAGGCACAACTGCAGCGGGGCTCAGGCTTTTATTTCCTTGTCATCTAACAGTTGGATGTGAGTGGCCTCCATGAAGTGGGTGTAGCCTGGGCAAAGTGGTTCTCCCGAGTCAAGGGCAGTGTTCCCAAGGCAATTCAGCTTGGCATAGTCGGCTGCCCGCATTCCCGGAGGGGGCAGCGAGGGTTTCAGGCATTCGCCATGAAGCTTTGGACCTGGTAGTGAGCAGCGGCTACAGCTGTGAAGATTTCCACCCTCCCTTTCTGTAATGGATGTACTTCATGCTAAAGCTCTTCCTCAGAGCGTACCTTTTGGGGCACCCCATTGAGTTCATTGCTCTTTTGCATCATTTTTTGACATTTCTACGTTCCATTAAAATTTTTTGACATTTCACAGTTAATCACTTCGTTTTCAGAAATGTGGAACATTCTAGTTACCTTCCTCTCAGACCTTGTTGAAACCATTGTCCCAATTTTCTCCCTTGGCCATGCTAGGAATTGACTTTAGTCGGCCGGTCTGAGGACTAAATTAGCCCATCTGTCTCTTCCTGAGCACACAGGAGCAGGAGTGGAAGATTGCGGGAGACCCTCAGGTTAAACCCACGTTGTGGCTTCCCGTTGCGGACCAGCATGTGGGCTTAGAAACACCCTGCAAAGGCTCAAGGCTCCAAATGCCACTTAGCTAAATAGAGAAGCAAACTTGTGCCCCAGAGCAGGGACATGAATGCACAATCTCCCAGGAATGATTTGTATTATCTCAGGTCTGTCATTTTCTTTTCTTCTTTTTCTAATTTTTATTAGAGCATGTTTGCAGTACGGAACATTTATATCTTTGTGTGGAGTTGGTATATGGTCCCTTTTTGACCCCTTAACTGCCTCTCCCTCCCTGTTGACCCCCTTCCCAATTGAGAAAGGTCTATCTCCCTACTTCCAATTGTCTGCCTTTTATTTTGCTCTTCATACTTTGGAGTTCTGAAATAAGAGAAGCCAGGCGATATTTAAGCTCATATTCTGATTTGACTTCACTTGACATCGTGGCCTCAAGGTGCATCCATTTTCCTACGTGACTCAGGTTTATCCTTCTTTACGGCAGGGTAGTGCTCCATGGCGTGTAAACACCACACCCTCTTTATCAATTTATATGTTGGTGGACATACATCCTGCTTCCCAGACATAGCTATTCTGAATTGTGCCCGTTTAAACATCAGTATGCGTGGATCACTGTAATATGATGTCTTTACCGCTTTGGGGAAAGATACCTAGAAGGGGAAGAGCTGTGTCTAATGGAGTTTCTAGTTTTCATTTTTCCAAGGAATCTCCACTGAACTCCACAGTGGTTGTGCTAGTTTACATCCCCACCAGCAGTGTAGCAAGACTCCTTTTCTCCACAGCCTTGCCAGCAATTGTCCTTATGTGATTTTGTAAGGAAGGCCACTCCTTGCTGGGCCAAGATGGAATCTTGGTGTTGTTTTAATTCCTGTGGCCAGCGACGCTGAGAATCTCTTCAGCTAAGTACCGGCCATCGGTACTTCCTCCTCTGTGACTTCGCAATCACGGCTGGAACGTGCTGTCAACTGAGCGCCTCCTACAGGCTGGGCCTTACCACCTGCTGGGTGGTGACACTGAGGAAAACAGTGCTCTGCGCCCCCATATACAAGCAGGGAATCTGAAGCCTAAACGTTTGAGTTACTTTACCGAGGCTGGAAGACAATAACTAGCAAGGTTGGATTTGAACCTAAGAAATCTGTGCTTTGAATGCACATCTTTGGCTACTGTGCTTTATCTTGAGGAGGCGAGTCAAAGATGTGGCAAGTTCTATATTTTTATTTCTGTGAAACTTCATATAGTGGCTCAAAAATATTATTTTCTTTTTCATCCTTCTTTTTCCCATGGAGTTTGCTCCAAAACAGAATTCCCTTCAGGGCCATTTCATTTGGAATCAAGTATTTTATTGGTCAAACATCCATTTTATTAACATTTCATCTTATGAAAGTTCAGTGTAATTGCACTGGTTTATGTTTTCTCACAAAATTATTTTCACAGAGAAAAGAGAAAGAAAGAAACAGCTTAGCAGAGCTTCTGTGATCCAAAGCAGGAGGTAAAAGTCAAACATTTCTCTTGGAAAACATTCTTCACCCCTCAACCTGGGGAGGGGCCGCTGAGAGAGTCCCACTAGGGTCCTCGTCATAGTTCAGTTTAGAGCCTTAAGAGGACATCACAGGAAGCTCATGGCATTCAGTCCTCTGAGTCTGTGGAAACTGTGAGACCAGAAGCAAGGGTGCTTCATTTACAGGGCACCAGCAGCGGGTCACCTGCTTAACCCTCATCAAGAACTCGAGGCTCCAAGGAGCTGCGTCTTGTCCAACATCCTCAGGCCAATTAGCATCAGCTCTGAACTGGGCTTGTTGGGTTTTTGCACAGTTGCTTTCTTCACTAGTCCATCCAAGGGAAAAGAAACTGAAAAAAAAATAAGCAGGATTGGCTTGATTTTATCTCCAAGAAAGTTGTGGGAGTGAGTCATTAAAAGATTCATTTCCCCAGAACTCATAAAACAAAAGTGATGTTGGGGAACAAACGCAGGAGAGGACTATAAACAAAGCCATCCAGAAGTCTCACCAAAGAAACGACAGGGCTCCGGGTCTCTGCCACTAGTCCGCTTCCAGCAGATCCTGGTTTCCAAAAAAAGACAACTCACGGTACATAGCATGCCCTTCAAGGCTGTACTGGCAAGTCCATAAACACTTCAGAATGGTAGTGTGGCCATTTATTAAGAAGGTCTCAACGGCCTGTAATCCTAGCTCAAAGGAAATTAATGTTCTCTTAAACAATTCCAGGTTTCTTGGTCCAAGCCAGAGGTCTGTAGTCTGGGAGAGATGTTTCTGGTGTGTTAAAGGGTATATGGGAAGAAGGCAGGAGGCCAAGTCTGATTGTCCTTGAAGCCTGGGACAGAACAGCTAGAGCTTTCCACGCACTTGTGAAGGCGGCAGTGTGCACGGCGGAACAGTGCATGTGAGGGGAGGGTACAGGGCTCCCCAGAGCGATGGGGGCCCTGGTCTGTGGACCTGGTGTGTGACTTCCGGTCGAAGCCTTGTCATCTGGGTGATGCCAGAGCAGTCAATAGGCCCCATGGCGGGCAGAGCACCCAGCCCAGATTGGAATCCTGCTGCCCACTTAGCTTGTCCAGCCAGTGTTTCTCTACGTGGAAGATGGACAGAATGATGTGGATGGGCACTGCAGAGCTGTGAGAAGACGTTCGTAGTATTTGTGTCAGTCACTTTCACGTTGCTGGAACACAATGCCTGACACAAACACAGCTTACAGAAGGAGTGCTTTATTCGGCCCCGAGTCAGCTGATTCCAAGGCAGAGTGCATGGCAAAGGGGCCAGGCAGACAAGAGCTGCTCATGGCGTGGCAGACAGGAAGCAGAGAGAGAAGTAGGGAGCCAGGAGGGAGATGAATCCTTCCAGTTCACAGCCCCAGTTATGGTGCCAGAGTCCAGACTCCACCTCCTAACAGCAAGCCTGCTGCTGTGCTCCGTAATCCAGTCGCCTTCCACAGGCCCTGCCTCGGAGTGCACGCGGCTTTGTGGGTATTCCCGGACAACACATCTTTATCGTCGTGAAGTGGTATTTCCTAATCTCCAGCTCTGTGTCCAGAGTTGGATCCATAGGTTCCACGAGATGTGTAGAACTGAGGAGTCAGGATTTGCAAATGTTAGAAACAACAAAGCGTGGGTCTGATGATGCAGGAAATACAGAGCCACTGAAGGCTTTTCACCGGCAGAACAATGTGTTGCAATGAGTGGTTAAGGCTGATTCCACAGGGTTGAGCCAAATGCACTAGAAGATGAGAAAGACCAAAGTGGAGAGATGAGCTCAGAGAGCACAATTATTGTACAGGCAGAAGGCAGTGGGACAAAAGCACCCTGTGTCTGAGGAAGCTTGTAAGGTGAAATGCAGGCTCAAAGAAAGGAAAAAAGAACTTGAGAAACATAGGCTAAGAAAGAAAGGAATATCACATTCATGAAATAAAAAACAGGTCGCTATATAAAAAGAAACACTTTTCTCCCCTGCCCCCCAAAATTTTATCTTGGAACTTAAAAATATAATAATAGAAATTTAAAGATATGGAAGATACATTCAAGGAAATACTCCAGAAAGTAGAGGGGAATAGCAAAGAATAAATGCAAAAGGTATGGGAAAAAAGATTTTTATAAATATGAGCTCTTTCCACGTAGTTCAATATATGAATAATAGAAACTGCCAAAGTTCAATATATGAATAAGAAGAATCAAAGAAAAGAGAAATTATATAAAGAAAAATATTCAAAAATATTTTCCAGAGCAGAAGATAATGAGTTTTCAGACTGAAAGATTCCACAGAATGTCCAGCATCTGGGACAAAAAAGAACCCACTATCAGGTATGTCAGCTTGAGAGTCCAGAACACTGGAGACAAGAGAAGAGTCTATGGTCTTCCAAAGATCACACACAGAGGATCAAGACTCTTAACAGCGTAGGGCATTTCTGGCACCACCACCTGCACCTAGAAAACCATGGAGCGGTGCTCTGTGGTGCTGAAGGAAAGTCACCTTCATGCTAGAAATGCCCACCAGGCCAATGTGCTAGTGAGTGAGAGCACAGATAGCCCCAGACACACGGTATGTTCAAATCACATACACACAGTCATAGTCACACAAAGACAGAGATTAACCTGGGCCAAAGTGAGACAGGAAGGCCTGCACAGCGGGGAGGATTCAGGGAGGGTGGTAAGAGAGGAAGACAGAGACAGCTAATGCTCCATCTTCTACTGTGAGGAGTCCAAACAGATAACTCCAGGTAGCAACGCGAGTGTGTTGTTTGATAATACGAAAGTAATTATAAACACATCAGGCTCAGAAAGTTGTGAACTCTGGGGACAGAGACAATGAGGAGAGATTGGTAGCTGGTTTTCAAAGCAGACTGGAAGGTTTTGTGTCCTTTAAGTTGGATCTGTGTAAAATTTTGATAAAAGTAAAACCTAAGGAAGAAAGGAAAATAAGATTACATTTCGCAATCTTAAAACAAGCAAAAGTCTCATTCTCAGCTCAGACAAAAACTCAGGACTAGAAATAAAGCTTTTGGAGTCATGGTAAAGAGCCCTTCATTAGATTCAAGATTGGGACACTTGTCCAGCACTGCCACAAACCCTCTAAGTGACCGGGGACAACTCCCTGAGTTTGTACTGCTGCTTCGTCCTTGGCCAGCGGGAGCTGGAGTGGAGCCCGAGAGGGCCCATCAGTGCCTGTGTCCTGTGTGTGGGGACCCCAGATTATGAGGCCAGTCTCAGGCAAGGTCAGGGTCCCCAGAGACCCGCAGCCATGCAGAGGACAAATCACACCGAAGTCCCTCTGAGGCATTGCTGTCCCAAGAAGCCCAGCCATCCAGTGAGTCCGTGTTGGTTCACAGCAGGTGTGGAATTCAAGGTGCCCTTCCTCTGAGCCTGGTTGCCCTACAAAGAGTGCCCCCTACCATCTGGATACCTGGGAGTTTCCTGCCACCTTTTCCCTGTCTGCCTATGCAGTGTCCCTCCAGGTGTGCCCAGGCTAGGTGGATCACACTGGTCATCTTTGCTGTTACTTCTTTGGGAGAAGTTTCCCCCATGTTGACTCTTCTGGAGACTCATACTACAGGGTCACCTGCAAGGCCCTGAAGACCCTAACCAAGCAGAGCCTGAGGCTCAAACACCACAGTCGGTCTGTGGGACTCCACTCTCGACCTGAGATGAGCTCACCTCAGATCAGGACAAAGATGCATCTTTGTGACAAAACGTTGTGCTTCCGCTGTGGGTTAGTCATTGCGAACCACAGTGTTTTTAGAGCGGCAAAAAACATAAGTGCTTGTAATTCAGATCACAGAGGGGCACATCACAACCACAGGGAGGAAGCTGCTGAAAGGGGACCAGGCAGCCAGGAACCTGCATTCAGCGGGGCCCTGGGCTTGCTGGAAAGATCGAACCTGGAAGCTCTCACTTGGCCAAGGACTCTTCCTCGTGTTTGCTGGAGTCTTCTGGAAACAGCATTTGTGCTGCAGCCTCACCTCTCCACCTCCCACCTTCCTCTGTTAAAACCTCTCCATAAAATCCAATAAAATAAATGAGAACTAAAGAAGTCTGAGTTTAATATTCAGAGCGTGTAATTCAAGTGTAGCCAGTTGGACCACTTCCCTGCTAATCAGAAGAATCAGTTTTCTCCTTGTTCTCTTTGTAGAAAGTGAAGTTAATACTGTGTTTAGGGAAGCCACAGGGAAGTGTGGGCAGAGCCTGGGCTCCCTCCTGTCCCAAGAGAAGGCACAGGACCAAGTCTGCCCCAAACTGCTTTCAGGCCTTCTTAAGAATTCACCTTCCAGATCAGCTTCCAAATATAAGGCCCCCAACGTGGGATTTTTACAGGTTCTCCAGAGAGCCCTCTCAGGATGCTCCCTTAGCCCTGTCCATGTCCCGGCACTGGGAACCCTGTCCTCAAGGAGTCCCTGAGGTTCTAGAACAAGCCCACCAATATGGTCATTCACTGGACTAGGTCCTGGGAAGGTGTTAGAATTAACAAAGCAGAGTTCCAGCAAGAAAAGGAAAAGAAAATTGGGCATGATGGTGCATGCCTGTAATCACAGCTACTCAGGAGGCTGAGGCAGGAGGATTATCAGTTTAAAAATCAGCCTGAGCATATTAGACCTTCAAAGCAAAAGATGAAAAAGAATGGGGATGTAGCTTGGTGTAAGGTTCCTGGATTCAATCCCCAGCACCAGAAAGTATGAAAGCAAGGAAGGGGATAGGGAGAGGAAGGTAAGATAAGGAAAAAGGTCCCTGTGTAAAAGGGGCTAGTGACTTCATGTCATTCCTTCCACTTTCCCTTGAGTTTCTTCCTTGAGAGGTCCAGTGTCCCATGAGGGAAAAGGGACCACTTTTGCCTGTAAATGCTATGTCTCTGACCCGTGTGCTCTGTGGGCTTTGTTGGTCCCTCCAGACATACTCCTTACATCTGCCACCCACCAGGCACCAGGAGGTGATTGTGGGCGACAGTCAAGTTCCTATGACTTCAGGCTCCCACCTGGGTTAATAGATAAGAGGAAGCAGCAGTGAAAGCCACAGGGAGAAGAAGAGGGAGCTCCCCCAATCCTCTTCCCCACTGTTCACCTGTGGGCAAAATCTGTGCCTTTCTATGAAGGACATGGCTCGTGCCAAGTGGCCCCATTACTGTTTGGATCTAAAATGTCCCCTCCAAAGTCTCAAGTGTTTGGAAGGTGACTGGATCATGGGAATGCTTTATTCGTCCGTGGATTCTGATGAACTCATAGCTGAATGTGCTACAGGAGGTAGGGTGTGGCCTGTTGGGGTGTATCTGGTCCCTGACTCTTCCCCTCTCTCTCTGCTTCTTGGCTGACCTGAGGTGAGTGGCTTTTCTCCTCCATATACTTGTGCCCTCCCATTGCATCCTTAGAGCCAACCAACCACGAATTGAACCCTGTGAAACCGTGAGCCAAAATAGATCTCTCCTCCTTTAAAGCACTGCATACTTGTCCTAGTGATAGGAGAGTGACTAATGTAGGACCCTTTCAGAGCTTTGGCTACTGCTGTCATTGGATCCAGTAACTCCTCCTTACCCGGTCCTTGAGGTCAAGGGATAAGATCTTTCAGGATGGCTAGTCTCAGGATGCTTTGTCACAGATCACTGATCTCCTTAGTCTTATTTTGAAAACAGTCCCTTAACTTTTCTGAGTATGCACCCCTTCCTCCTAGGACCTTGTCATAATAACACGCAGCTTTGGAGGAAGAGGACACTTTGGCACCTCTCCACTGTGTCCTCAGCATCCGTTTTTCCTCCATGTTAGAGGTTTCAACTCTAATTCAGACTCCTCTGTAGTGTTTTGGGGGGCATACACTGTTCCTGATTCTCTCAACAGTGAGATGATGACGTCCCATTATTCCAGACAATTGTGTCAGTGATGTTGGTCAAACAGCCCTAGGAGATAAGATTGTTTCTCAGAACCAAGGGTAGATTGACTTACAGGCTTGGAAGATGGACATCAGACTTTCTTTCAACACAAAGAAAAAGCAAACTTATTGCACATGACAGAAGATTTCACTTCCCTAAGTGTAGGGTTGCTCTCCTGGAACATAGCCTGCTGCTGCACGTGCAGGCACCCCCACCCCTCCCTCATCATGTTACCCTGTGGAAATGGGAGCTTGGGGAGCCACACAGGAAAATGCTGCAGTTGCTGTCAGTAATACAATGTATTACTCACTTTGTCATTGCTGGGTCCAAACACTTGACATCCACAGTTTAAATGTAATTTGCTTCATGGTTTTGGGAGTTTTAGTCCATGGCTCCTAGGCAGAAATATCACGGTGGAAGGATGTGGTAGAGCAGAAAAGCTTAGTTCATGGTGGCTGAGCAGAACAGTTCCAGAGAAGAAGGAGTGAGGGTTCAGATATAGGACCTGATGTCAAGCCTCCGTGGCCCACCCAGACACGCCCAGGAGTGTACACTACTAATCCCCAGGTGGCCCTGAAGCGAATCAGCTTGACAATCCAGTTTAACTGTCACACTGTCCTTTGTCTCTGATCCAAGAGTCTCAAGTAGAGGCTCAAGCCCTGCACACTTCTGGACAGATGAACTCGTAATAGAGGCAGAAAGTCAAGGGCACAGGCTGCAGGCTCTGCACCCAGCCCCAACCCAAGCCCAGGACTAGAGGAGCGTCGCAGCCTCTCTATCAGAGAGGAGGCAGCTCAGGCGACTGGGATCTCTGCCCCACAAGGTCTCTCAGGTCCCTGGCTCCTCCTATCCTGTTGTGCAATGCCACATAGTAAAAGTCAAGCATCCATAGCTACCCATGACCACATTGCAACCTGCAACCAGGGGAAAGAGCAAGCCTGGAGAGAACCAATCTCCACCAGGAAGCACTGCCGAATGGTGATCCTCACATTCCATTGGTGAGAACAGTCAGCAGCACGCCTGCCTGCAAGGGGTCGCAGCGCAGTCTCTGGCTCTCAAAATCGGGGAGTGTGTTAGCTGCTTTCCTTATGCTGATACAATGCTCAATACCCATGACTTGAGGAGGGAAAGTTGCTTTTGGCTCACATTTCAGGTCATAGTCTGCTGGCTCCACGGCAGGACAGCATGGCCAAAGTGCATGGCGGAAGACAGTTGCTCACAGCATGGTGGCAGAGGAGCAGACTGGGGGCTGAACCCTTCCAGACCACGCCCCTAGAACCTGCCTTTCCTGAGCAGACCCCACCGTCTAACAGCAAGTCATCTCTCTGAGCCTCCATAATCCATTGCCTTCCAAAATCCCCACCAGTGGGCACATGAGCCTCTTGGGCACCATCTGGATCTACAGTATAACAGTGTGTTTCGGTTTATGAAAGGAGAGCAATATATACTTGAGGACAATTAGCCATCTTCGCTGCAATATGCACAGGACAGAGGCACCAGAATACATCTAGATAAACTCTACCACCATGTACTCAGCAAACGGCATCCTCCCCGACCCAGACAACTTTCCTTACGATGAGGAGGGCACATGACGTCTTCCTGGGGCCACTGTAAAAGTACCCTACACTACAGGAATTAAACAATAGAAAAGTATTTTCTTCTAGCTCTGGAGCCAGGGAGTCTGAAATAAGTGCGGGCTCCTTCTGAGGATGTGAGGAGAGTGGCCCTGGGGTGCTCTTCAGCCTCAGGTGGTCTCAGGTGGCCTCAGATGTCCCTCACTGTAGATGGCCATCTCTGCCCTGAGTCTTGGTACATGTTGGGTCTCCCCATACAGCATCCTGTTAGAAAATAGGGATGCCAGTCATTGATTTTGGACCCACCCTACTCCAGGGGGACTTGATCTTAACTCATTACATCTGCAACTAACCCTTCTCAATAGAATTGCTTTCTGAGGTATTCAGAGCTAGGATTTCAATACTCGCATTTTTTTTGAGGGACACAGCAAGTAGGAAAAGAACTGCATTTGAAGCCAGGAAACCTGGGTGTACCTCTCACGACCTCAGACATGCCCTCTGACCTCGGGGACCTCGCAGGGCTCAGGTGAGGATGAAGGAGGCGAGGTTGCAAAATGCTGAGCTCACCCTAAGGGGCTGTGTTGCCTCTCCCTGTCCGCCCCCAGCCTTCCCTGCCCCACTCCAGCTGCAGAGGGAGAGGGGCCGCGGGCATGATGCCCCGCCCCGCTTGGACGTGCCTTGCCCTTTTTTGAATTAAAACTAGTGGGGGATTCTCCACACCACTCAAGTCAGAAGGGGCCTCTCGGAGAGAAACTCTACCACGGGCAAAATACCTTCAGTTCCTTAAAGCGGGGAAAACCCTTTTGGTCCACAGATGGGTAATTGTATTCACTGTTTCCAAATGTCAAAATGCCAGCCTGGGCCAGCTTTCGGCTGAGATCAAACGGGCTCCCCGGGCCTCCTTCCTACTGATGTGGATGTGCGTTTAGCCACGGTGGAAAGGGCTGATTCCCAGCAGAATGGGCCCTGCAGCCCGCACCGTACACACAGCAGACGGACAGACCTACGTCTGACGCCAGGGAGTCGCACCCACACCAGGGGACACCTAATGAGCTGCCAAAGGCACAGTAGATGCCACCTTATCTTGAGAAGCAAAAGCTGGTACAAGTCGTGAAAAGAACAGGGAGAGCCAGGTCGTCTGGGCTACAATCTTAATTTGCGGATCAAAAGCCAGACTGGCTCTGAGCATGAATTGATCTTTGCTGCTGGTAGTTTTGGAAATGAAATCATCAGCCAAGTGCTTCCTCTGATGCCAGTGGCCCTGTGCCTTGGAGAAGGTCCTAAGTCACCACACCACCCTGTGGACCAGCAAGAGTGCCCGGGACTGGAGACCTGGGTTCTAATCCTGTAACTCACGGGGTGCCCCTCAGCATTGATTTAACATTCCCCAGTTCCCTCACCTGCAAGTGGGAGGTTACCACGCTCCCAACCGCGCGGGCTCCTGAGGGTGCCGGCGGCACAGGGACTGGCAGAAGAAACCTCCCTCCAGTCAAGTAGTAGCAGGGCAAGCTCAAGAAGGAAGTTGCTTTGGGCTCCCATTGTGTTACTGTTTGTATCTAGATGTCCCCCTAAAGCTGCATTTGTTCATAGGTGTGAAGGCGATGGGATCTCTGGGATGCTGTCACCAACTGCTGTTAGGGGGCGAGGCCTGGTGGGAGGAGGTGTCACTGGGGCGTGGCCTGGAAGGGCTCCTCCCCCTCCCGGCCCCTCCCTTCTCTCTGCTTCCCATCCCCCATGCCCTGAGCAGTTCTGCGGCAGGCCCCTGTGCCTTGCGGTCCTGCCTTGGAGTCAGCCAGCTATGGACTGAAACTTGAGCCAAAACAGACCTCTGCTCCTTTAAGTTGTGGATGTTAGGTTCTGTGTCCCAGCGAGGAGAAAGTGACTGAGACCCCGTGCAGTTGTGGAAAGACCCCCCACACACACTTGCTCATCCCTCTCTGAGCCAGACTCCGATTTAGTCCGTGTGGACACAGAATGCACCAGGACTGCATGGTGCTTGTGTTTCTACACAGCGTGTGTGGCTTTAACATCATATCCTAAGGCCCCGGGAACATTGCTAGTCGAGCAGTCCATCAAGATACACACTGACGAGTTTTATTGGGAAAATGTGATTTGTAAATGGAGCTGCCTCCTGAGAACACCCCTGGAGTGGTGTGGGGAAGTGGCTTCCAGGTCCCCATCCCTTCAGCTGCTCCCTGACCCCTTCACCCCAGCACCCAAGCCCTGGCACAGGCTGCTCCTCCGACGGTGCCACCCAGCCCACCTGGGCCCGATTCCACCAGGTTGGGGGCAAACTCACCTCAACCTGTAGGTCGGCTTCTGTTAGAACTGACCTTTCTCAAGACACCCCCAGCACCCTAAGGTTGGTCTCCCCCACTGAATTGGCCCTCTCAGGCCTCCATACATGCTTCCTCCTGGTGCAAAGCATGGGCCACTGTTCAGATAATCACAAAACTCATTGCCTGTCACACAGTTGGAGTGGAAGAGCCATCCCCAGCTGTCCTGTCACTGTGCAATCCCAGGCCTGGCATCCAGTGTCAAAAGCTACAGGAACCAGTGATGTGCATCCTCCATAGTCATTCCTCTCCCGACCTCAGCAGGTGTGGCTGACAGATGAGAAAATGGCTCACGGGACAAGAAAACTGAGCAAGAACTCAGGGAACCTGATCACTTCCAGTGTGACCCCAAACTCAGCGCTCCTCATGACCTCTTGCTGCTTCATCCTCCAGGGTTCCAGGTGACCCCAAATGTCTCTGAAGTCCCCCAAAAAAGTGTCTCCACACCTCACCCCCAAGATGGGCCGGTGGTGGCAGGTGGAGAAGCTCTGGACAAGAGTCCCTTCTCCTTGTCAGCTCGGCATGGCTTTGGGAGTTCCATGGTGTGCTCTGTGATTTCAGGGAGTGGGGTCCTCTTGTGAGCAGTCAGCTCAGCAGTGCATGGCCGCTGCCTGGATGGGGCATTTCGTGGGCCTCAGCCCAGCACAGTAGCGCTCCAGGAGGCTGGCAGGAGCGGAAACCAGATTATACAAATTCTGGCTCCTGGACTCATAGGGGTAATGTGGCTTGCTGCCTGCCCCTTGGGGGCAAAAGAAATTAACTGCCCTAGTGCCCAGCTCCCATGTCAGGAGATGGGGCTCCAGGTGCACAGTTTGGAGCACTCTTGACATGCTAGCCTTGACTGTGGCCTTGAGAGTGTCCTCCGTCCATCCATCTGTCCATCTGTCCATCTGTCCATCCAAACTGACTGTGCAATCCAAACAGTTCTCCTTCTCAAACTCACCTGCGTCTGTCTGGTTAGCAGATGGACATAAGAGGTATAATACTGATGATGTCCCGGACTTGTGTGTTCACTGTGCACCTTACCCCATAAAGCCCACAGCAGTCCCGGGCAGTAGGGGCCACTTCTTATTGTGTCATCTCACAGATGGGGAAATGGAGGCTGAGGGGCAGGTAACTTTCCAAGATACAGAGCAAGGATCTGAAGCAGTCCTCAGAATTGCAGGGCAGGCACAGGAGGGCAGTGATCAGGAGAGCATCACAGAAGAGGCCCTGGTCTGACTCTCAGAGCCTCAATCCCCTCTCCTCTGTTAAACAGATGTGGGAAGCCCTGGCTCCAGGATTGTCACAGCATTAGATATGGCGGGGGGTTCCCAACAGAAGACGCAAAGTAATGCAAGAGGATGTCTTCGACTTACAGCCCCTGTGGTCTGACAGCTCACAGAGCAAGAAGGGTCTTGTATTAATGAGCTTTTCTGTCACTGGGACAAAGAGCCCAACACCAAAACTTAAAGGAGGAGAGGCTTCTGGGGGTTCATGATTTCAGAGAGTGCAGTCCATGGTTGGTTGGTGCTAAGGCATGGTAGAAGAGCACAGCGGTGAAAAGCTGCCACCCCATGTCAGCCAGAAAGGAGAGACACAAGGGAGAGGCCAAGGAAAGAGATGCAGCCTTCCAGGCCATGCCTCCAGTGGCCCAGTTCTTCTGTTCAGACCCCGCTTCCTAACAGGAAGTGGATTAGTTCACCGATGAGTAGAGCAACTCCATCATCCAATCATCTTCCCTACACTAAGGCTTTGGGAGACACCCCAGGTCTAAACTGCAACAGCACAGAGGTGCTGAGGTCACGGGATGACATAGACGGATGGATGGGTGGGTGCATGGATGGGAGGGAAGCTGAATGGATGGGCAAAATTTCAGAACTACAAGGAGCTGATCAGCGACCTCCTCCTCCTCCTCCTCCTTCTCCTCTTCCTCCTCCTCAAGTGGCCAGAGGCCTGATGTGAGAGGTGATCTACTCCAGAACACCCAGTAATTAGGCCCAGAGCTGATGGGTCCTAGGGCTTTTTACTATGCCTCACCTCCCCTTAGTTTCCATCATTATCCTTACCTGCTTAACTTGAAGCAGAGGACCTTGATTAAACCCTCTATGGTCCCTCTCATGTCTGGTCTGAGCTACCATGGTGCCACCTCATTCCATCTTGGTCTCAGGAATCCTGGCTCAGGTGAGTCCTGCCCCCTCCCAACTCCACAGTGCTCCTGAACAGCCCAGACACTAGAGCGCATGATGTCTGCAGTCTCGGGTCTCTCCCTTCTTCTGTGCAATTTAAGGAAAGTCACCTGACCTCTCTGTTCCTTGGAAGAACATGCCAGGGCCATTCTGTCCTTAGATGAATGGCTGGGGGGGGACAGGTGACACTAGGGCAAGGATTTCCCAGAGCCGTTGAAAGGAGCTGCTGCATACACTAAGGAGACAGCAGGGACCCTACCACTGGGCTCCTCCCTAAAAACTAGGGCTGAGGGAGGCGGCTGCAGACCCAGAAGCAGTGCCACGGAGAGCTGATCTCCTGCAGCTCTTAGAGCAGTGCCCACCGCTGTCTGAACTCCAGCCAGCTGCCAAGGCCACCGGGCCTCTCGCAAACTCCACAGGCCAAATGGGGTGCTGACCACCCCAGTGCCAGAGAGTACCGCCGGCCAGGGCACCCCACACACGCTGACCTCATGTCCTTGACCGGCAGCACGGGGCCTCCCAGCCCGGGCAGGATGGGCTGGTTGCCCTGGTGGGCTGCTTTGGACAGAAGCAAAGGGGGCGAGGTTGCAGCAGCTTGGGGGTTGGGGTGAGCAGCAGCAGGAGTGAGGAAGCCCCAGGCCAAGGTCAGGGCCAACGAGGGGACCCCCTGACCCAAAATTTTAAAAATAATTTTAAGAAGGGCTGGGGACGTAGCTTAGCATCAAGACCTTGGGTTCAATCCACAGCTGAAGGAAAAAAAAAAAGCAGAAAACTGTGTACATAGAGTTCTGATGAGAATTAAAATGCAGAGGGAAAGGGTGGAGGGAACTTGGCCTGGAGGAAAGCACACAAGTCATAGAATCACAGCTTTTTTCTTTTATGCGTATTGCTCTCAAATCTGCCGGATTTTCTAGGGAGGACAGAGGGGAGGGGAAGCTGATACTGTAAGATCCAAGAGGGGAGAGTTTAGAGGTGAGAAAGGAAGACAGGAGGGGAGGGAAGGGGC
>NW_022900947.1:4702232-4708522 GCF_012274545.1 Fukomys damarensis
GGGCTCCTCCCTAAAAACTAGGGCTGAGGGAGGCAGCTGCAGACCCAGAAGCAGTGCCACGGAGAGCTGATCTCCTGCTAGAGCAGTGCCCACCGCTGTCTGAACTCCAGCCAGCTGCCAAGGCCACCGGGCCTCTCGCAAACTCCACAGGCCAAACAGGGTGCTGACCACCCCAGTGCCAGAGAGTCCTGCCGGCCAGGGCACCCCACACACGCTGACCTCATGTCCTTGCCTGGCAGCATGGGGCCTCCCAGCCCGGGCAGGATGGGCTGGTTGCCCTGGTGGGCTGCTTTGGACAGAAGCAAAGGGGGCGAGGCTGCAGCAGCTTGGGGGTTGGGGTGAGCAGCAGCAGGAGTGAGGCAGCCCCAGGCCAAGGTCAGGGCCAACGAGGGGACCCCCTGACCCAAAATTTTAAAAATAATTTTAAAAAGGGCTGGGGACGTAGCTTAGCATCAAGACCTTGGGTTCAATCCACAGCTGAAGGAAAAAAATAAAGCAGAAAACTGTGTACATAGAGTTCTGATGAGAATTAAAATGCAGAGGGAAAGGGTGGAGGGAACTTGGCCTGGAGGAAAGCACACAAGTCATAGAATCACAGCTTTTTCTTTTATGCGTATTGCTCTCAAATCTGCCGGATTTTCTAGGGAGGACAGAGGGGAGGGGAAGCTGATACTGTAAGATCCAAGAGGGGAGAGTTTAGAGGTGAGAAAGGAAGACAGGAGGGGAGGGAAGGGGCACTGCAGTGGCTCCCTAACAAATCCCAGGCCCCGCAGCCCAGCCAGGGTCCCCACCCCACCCCCAGGCACCCTGGCCCGGGAACCTGCCCTCGTCCTGGGGACCCCAGTGCTAACAGGGACTCAGAGGCTGTGGGGAAATGGAGGCGACTGCTCTCCTAGGAAAACCCAGGGAGGCTTCCTGTAGGAGGGAGGAGGACGGAGGAGAGGGCGAGGGGAGACGGACACCCAGAGGAGGCCAGCGCTGTCAGTGTTCAGACCACGAAAAACTGGCTTTCCAATCGAGCCAGACAATACCCGGCCCTCCCCGGCCGCTGGCGTCCTCGCCTCGGTGGGTTCTGGGGTTTATTTTTTCACGTCTTCATATTTCAAGTGCTCTGTTATTTGGAGAACCCTTCCCACTGCACTATCTTGGCCTCTGTCTCCACAGCTGGGCACATGGTACAAGTGACAAACCCGGGTTGGGATGGGCAGAGTGGGAGTAAAAGAGCCCAGGATCTGTCCTGCGAGGGACTGACTGTGTCCCTTCAAAATCCACGTGCTGGAGCCCTGCCTGCCTCGCCGCATGGGAACACGGGGCTTTGAAGAGATGGCTGCGGTTAGTGTGTGTTATCTTGTGCCAGGATCTGTTCTGCAGGCCTCATGGATGAGGGGATGGAGGCAGAGAGACAGTTGAAGTAACTGGCCCCAAATGACAGGGAGAAAGGGCAGGTGTGGCAGCTCACACCTGTGATCTCAGCACTCTGGGAGGCTGAGGCAGGAGGATCGAGAGTTCAACCCTGGCCTGGGCAATTCAATGACTTAGCAAGACTTTGTTTTTAAATTTAAGAAAACAAAAAAGCTCTGGGATGTAGCTCAGTACAAAGGCCCTGGGTTCAATTCCCTAGTACCACAAAGAGAGAGAGAGAGAGAGAGAGAGAGAGAGAGAGAGAGAGAGAGAGAGAGAAGAAAAGAAAGAAAGAAAAAGAAAAAAGAAAGAAAGGCCTCTGTATCAACAGGGGATTCACACTCAGCTGCAGAATAGTCCACCCTGGCCTTGGGTTCTTTTTGTCTTGTTTTGCTTTGGTTGGGTTTTGGTTTTGACTTTTGGCAGTGCTAGGGACTGAACCCAGGGCTTTGCACTGAGCTCCATCCCCAACCCTTTTTCATTTTTTATTTTGAGATAGCGTCTCGCTAAGTCACTAAATTGCCCAGGCTGGACTCAAACTGGCAAGCCTCCTGTCTCAGCCTCCCAGAGGGCTGGAATTGCAGGTGTGTACCCACATGCCCAGCTCCCTCCCTGGCCTCTGGTGAACAGCTGGAATGAAGACATAAGAGAGCTGGCATCCTTGACCTCGAGGATGAGTGCCAAGCAGGAAAAGCAAAGTGCAGGGCAGAGGGCAGAGGGAGCCAAGCATGTGCATGCCCCTTGCTTGCATGCAGAGTGGCTCTACAAGGACAGTGCATCAGGACTGTTTGTTACACAGCATTATTGGCCACTTCTGCCCAAGGAAAGGGAAGCTGGGGTGAATTACAGGAACGTTTCACTGCAGGTTTGTATAGACTGGGATTTTTGTCTGTGTGGCTAGACCAGCTATTTTCACAAACAGCTTTAGTTTTTGAAGAGGAGGTCGTCACTACTGGGCCCTTGAGGTGCCTCACAGGGAAGTAGCTAAGTGGGAAGCTGAGGCCTGAGGACTTACAAGGCCTGCAGCCCAGCCCTTCACCCTGATCCCTTCATTTCCCTCCCCGTTCCCACAGCAGGGGTGGCTGGGAGCCTTGCTGGCCAGCAGAGTGTCAGCTGCCTTAATAGGTCACAAAGGGACCAACAGGTCAGCACCTCCCTGTCACCTAGGCCACTGGACTGGCCCTAGAGGTCCTGTCCAGTTGCAGTGTCCAGACAGCACATTGCAGCAGCACTAAAGAGAAAGGACAATGCCAAGCCCACCTTGGACAATGAGCCACAGACAGGCTGCTTCTCTCAAAGCTCCTCCAGGCACAGAGCAGCCACCCGCCTCCCTGTAGGGACCAACGCCAGGACACAGCGGCTGGCGGGCCTTCCAGAACTGCTAACTATGTCCCCCAGAATTCATGTGCTACGGCCCCAATGCCCAGCACCTCAGAATGCACCTGTATTTGGAGACTGGGACGTTTCAGGGATTGTTAAGCTGAGCAGTGGGCCCCTCAGAAAAGTAGGTGGTCAGGACACAGACACGCGCAGAGGGTGAGCACATGAGGACCCTAGGAGAGGGGGCATCTGCAAGCCGAGGAGTGGGGCCTCAGAGAAACACCTTGCCGGCACCTCAGTGCACACACTGTCATGGCAGCCCAGCAGACCACTGCACCACGTCACCACACTGTGCCCACGTTCTGTGGACGGGCCAGCTCAGGGGAAGTTATCTTCCCAGCCATCTTTGAAGCTATGGCTCTTAAGACACATAATCAATAGAAATAAAACAATGCAAAACTTTACAAAAAAGACATAGTATTTTTTTCAACTGTGAGAGTAAACCTGTCGAGGAATGCAAGATGTAGGTGAAGTCAACGCAGGGTGCTCAGTCCAGTCTCCTAGAGCCAATAAAGGGTCGGGAGCTTGAGTGGTTTTTTGTTTATTTTGTGGTGCTAGGAATGGAGCCCAGGGCCTTGTCCATGCTGGGCCAGGACTTCACCACCGAGCCACATCCTAGCCCCAAACAAGAGCTTTAGACTCTGTTTTCGCCAGCTTTCCCATTGCTGGGACACAGTGCCCAGCCCCTGTAACAGAAACAGGGACAGGATTAATCCGACTCACAGTTTCAGGGGATTCAGTCCATAGTTGGCTGGGTCAGGAACATGGTGGAAGGGCACAGTGGAACAAAGTTGCTTGGTTCACGGTGGTGAGGAAGCAGAGCGGGAAACTGCCAGAGAGGAGGGGGAAGGGATCAGGTGCAGACCCCAAGGTCACCCCTCCATGGCCCATTGAGGCATACAGTGTGCCCACTAATCCCCAGATGGATGTCAAAGGCAATCAAGTTGACACCTCACCCTACCCACCACGATCCGACTCCAAAGACCATGATTGCCCCCGGTCAGATGACCCCCGACACTCCCACACCCAGAAATTCCAGAGAAATACAGATACACATAGGTGCGGGTGGGGTCGTGAGCTCCAGCCGCTCCTGTGGTGGATGGCTCTCTGGGAGCTGAGGCTCTGCTTAAGCACAGTGGTACAGAGAGCTGTGCAGCCCTGGAGCCTGGAGGATGTGGCAGGGATCCGGGCCCTGCGGTTTCCAGCTCCACTGCCTTTAGGAAGTCACCCACCAGTTCTGGCCAGCACTTGAAGATGTGCCATAGCCTCGGCTTGTTCTGTCCGCAGTTCTGCCACCACCCTGAGAAGAAAGTCCCTGAGCAGTACTGTCCCTCAGCAATGTCCAGGGATGGCTGCCCATAGGACACTCTGCTCAGATGACCCATGCCCCCATGAGGATGAAAAGTTGACTGTTGGTACCCTGGAGCCTTGGGCTTGTTACTCAGCATTATCAAGCACCAGTTAGCTGAGATAGGGTATCAAGAGCCTGACAGTGGTTGTACATTAGCAATCAGGACTCAGCCTGGCAATCATGGTCCTGGTGCGGCCCAATCAGGGAAGAAAGGCTCCTTCCTTATTACTACACCATAACAATGAGAGAAACAACAAGGAGAGCCAGGGCAGCAGAGTGGCTGGACGCACAGACCCTGAGTTTAAACCCAAGCTTCGCCACTCCCTGGCCCAGTGTCCGTGGGCGAGTGGCCTGACCTCCCTGCCCCCCAGGTACCGGTCTGGACAGTAATTGTCCCCAAATCACAGATAGGAGTATGGGGATTAAATGAGATGGCAAATCCACTTACACAGTAGCTGGCACGTGCTGTGAGCTCTTGGTCTGCAGTGAGCACCTCCTTGTATGCCAGGCTGCATGCTGGGTGTCTTCCCCCTTCTACTGCCTCCCTCCCAATAGTCTCAGGGCCCTGTGGGCCAATAAATGCCAAGAGCTTAAGACCCCCGGTCCTCTCCGTCTACACCTCTGCCTGCAAGTTGCAGTGTGAATGCTCTTCCTCCAGGACCTCTCCCTGTGTTTGTAGACCTCAGCTCAGCTATCACAGCCACAGACATTCTCTCATCTCCCCAGACCACCCCCTAGGACACCCTTTGCAGCACCAAGTGCCCCTCCACCTTGTAGACTTAATCAGGCCAAGACAGGTTCTGCTGCAGTAACGAACAAGCCTCAAATCCCACCGGTTTAACGCAGGGTCTTTTCTACCTCCCACTCCCTACTCACTGAACCATGCTGGGAGTTTAGGCACGTGGAGCTAGGAGGGTCACCTCATCAGAGCTCCTCTGGGACATGGGACTCTCAGGGGTTCCATCCTGACGTGCACTTCCATATGTGTGGCGGCAGCGGGAAGGGGTGGTGACAACTGTGCACTGGCTTGTGAGGACCTTGGTGCTGTCGCTCTAGAGGAGGAAGACCTACTGTGTGTCCAGGAAGGGCGGGAAGACCAAACTGGAGAACAGCACTAGTGATGGCCTCTGCGATCCTTACCACAGACACAAATTTATACTTATGTGCGTGACTCTGACCGACATCTGCTTCCTTCCCTGGACCATCGATCCTGGAAAGGAGGCACTGTTTGATTTTGCTTGTCACTGCACCCCGGTGCCTTGCACACGATAAGCACTCAGTATCTATTTGCTGAGCACAGCGCGGGAAGCGATGGCTCCAAAGTCCCCCCAGGACAAGCTCTGAACTTGAACTCGAATCTACCCAACATGAACAGTTATTCACACCACTACACCGCACGCGTCATCAGTCTGAACTATGCTAACTGTGGCTCTATGCGATACCCTCTTTTGATCTGAATTTTGTTTTTAATTCTGAAAGGTCAAGGGTGGGGAAGGGGTAATTAATCCACATCTCAGTGGAATCAGTTCAATTGTATTGGAGTTTTTCCCTCAAAAGCTGGCTTATCTCTATCTCAAAAACTACACCTGGGGCGCAGGGCATGGGATGGACCGGGGCTTTAATGAGGTCAAGATGAAGAGCGGGAGGCAGCAGAGTTCATCTTGGAGCCCGAGCACCCGGGAACGTTTTGAGGAGAGCTGACATTTGAAGGGCAATCTCGGGACAGTGTGCACACAGGCCGTAAAAATGACAACCCCAGCTGGACACTCTCCTTGGTCGGTCCTAGCTTAAGGACACTAAGGCGTCCGTGCATGTTACGTACCCAGAAAAACAAGGAATGTGCACAAATACAAGTTCCGTGTTTCTTAACTGTGTGGCCAGAAGCAGTCTCACCGAGGGTAAGCAGCGTTTGGTGGCGGACACTCAGGAGAATTTACCCACCGCTGCCTGGGAACCTCTAGGTTTGTGCAGTGGGGTACGAAGGCGCCCTCTTATGTAGAACCTGAGAACTGCAAGGCCATCACGGACGCCACTGGCCAAATACTGAGTCTCTCTCCACATCTTGTGAAGAGAGTCCACGGTTTGCAAAGTATATTTCCTCAAACCTCTTCTTTTGTTATCAGCCATCAAGCAACATTGAGTGGTTGCATATATATAT
>NW_022900947.1:4708591-4804173 GCF_012274545.1 Fukomys damarensis
GCACAGGACCGTACTGATTCATTGCTATAAAGTGATGTAAAAATCCCCTGCAGCATTAGGCGAGGCCATTTTTGGAAAGTTCCTCTGAAGCAGTCTCTGCACTGTGGGGCCCTAAGAAAATAGGGTTCTAAAAGTTAGTGTGGGGGTACCCAAAGAATGTGAATATTTTTGTTTACGAATCTAAAGAATTCAACAGAGAGGTTTGTTGTTTTTTTTTTTTTTCAAATCTCTTATGAAAAAAAGGTACTTCAAAATAGTCTACGATTTTATTTCACATCTTGGAGTCAGAAGCCTAACAATGGAGCACATTCAGAAGGCATTTCAACACAAGAGGTTTTTAACTTCCAAGCCTAGGCATCCTGGGTGCTTTTGCTGACCTCATATTTGAGGTTGATTTGAGCCCCAGGGCCAGCTGGCACCCTGAGCTGGGTGGCAGACCCTCCCCTGCCATTGGTCTGTGAAAGGGGGCTTCAGCTGGAAACTCCAAAGAAGTTCTCATCAGGCCACAGCCACAAGTATGTGTGGAGGATGGCGAGATGCTGGGAAAGATTTACAACAGGTAGGATGCTGGCCATAAAGAATCCGTAATCACCACTGGTGTTATCTGTTTAAGACTAGGAGATGATGGCCGGGGATTTAGCTCAGAGGTTCAGTGCCGGCCTTGCAAGCGTTAGGACCCGAGTTCAGTCCCCGGCACCAAAAAAAAAAAAAAAAAAAAAAAAAAAAAAAGACTAGGAGATGAGAAAAGAAAAGGGGCGACTTTAAAAACTCAAAAGAATAGGACATAGAAGAATAAATTTGAGAAAGCAGGGAGGAGAGAGAAGGATGCGATTCTAAAAATTTTCTTTCATTATTTCTTCTCTTTCTTATTATGATTATTTTAGAGAGATTTCTAGGGACTTTATACAATATAATGCTATGGTTTTCATTTCCCCCACAGGAATGTCCCAATGCAATATAACTATCACCTATACTTATATTTATATTGCAGTACAAGTAGAAGCCCAAATCCTCCTTCACAAACTCAAGGATGGAGTGGGAACGTCAAGAAAAGAAAACTGGCTGCCGATCATGGTAAATGTCCCCCAATTCTCTTTTCTGGGGACCCAAGATGCCACCTGAAAGAGGGGAGAGTTCAGAGATCAGGAATTTCCCCCAATCCAAAAGCCTCCCTCCCCCAAGCCAGCAGGATCACAGGCAGCCACATTGCCTGCGTGCTTGCCTAGGAATTAGGCATTAGGGTGGATGGGTGAACAGGTGGATGGACAGGTGGGCAGATGAATGGGTAGGTGGGTGGGCAGAAGGGTGGGTAAGTGGATGAATGGGTACATATAATAAAGCTTTTTCCATTTTGATATGTCGTTTTATTACAGCATTCCCTCTTCAAAGCTCCTAGGTCTTTTAATTTTAGAGTTGCTCAAGTGCTAAAAATAGTTAAGTACACACCCCTACGCCCACTGCTAGTAGGAATGTCGTTGGTACAGCTTTTCCAGGTGGATTCTGGATTCGTTTAACAGGAATCTTCAAAAGTTGATCCACACCAATGTTCAGAGCAGCACTATTTACAATAACCCAAATGTCCACGGGCAGAAGAAAGAGCAAACAAAATAGGAAAGAAGGTCTGGCACACGCTACAACACAGATGAACTTTGAGAAAGTCACGTTAAGTGAACGAGCCAATCTCAGAAGGGCAAATGCTTCGCGATTCACTCCCGTGAGGTCCCTGGAGTGGGGTACAGGAAGGGGGGGGCGGAGTCAGTGTCCCATGGCAACAGGGTCTCGTAGGGGAGATAAAAAGGTTCTGGGGGTGGGTGGTGCTGATGGTTGCGCAAAGTGTGAACACAATACCACCGAATTTTCACATAACAGTGTGAGCATGGTAACACACCTATCACAATTTTTCAAAATACTGGTGCTCTCGGTGTCTTGTAAAGGTACTCAGAACAACCCATCCTTAGGGAATAGGTCAAAAGGCAGAGAAAGATTTAAATGTAATCATATTTATCATCAAATTCTTTACTGTCCAAAAGCTGGAAACTGGTCCAAGACATGACAGTTCAGCCACACCATGAGTGAGACTTATAAAAGTGTTTTAGAGAAATAATGTTTAGACCATTGTAAATTATAAGGACAAGACACAAAATTGTATATTTAAAGCTTTACTAAGCTGATAAAGACAAAAACAGATTATTGGAAATAAGCCAAAATGTAATTCCACCCTCTGGTTAGCGGGACGGGAATGGAAGGTAGCTTTCCAGCTTCTTACAGTTTTACGTTCTAAATTTCCCGAATTACACGTGTGTTCCGGAAATGATGCGTGGGGTTGAGTAAGGAGAGGAGATGAAGAAGAGTTAGGAATCTGCTGCCTCCCTGAGTGAGGGAAGGCATTTTCAGATCCACGGCAGCGAACGGGTCTGGATTTGAAGGGCCTTTGTGAGCTGCAGAGCCCAGAGCCAAGGAATGGGAGGCAAGGCAGGCGTAGCCTAGATGGAGGTGGGCGTGGCCAGCGAGGGAGGGAGGACACCGGAGGGGCGCGGCTAGGATGGGAGGGCCCTCCGAACGAAGTGGGCGTGGTCAGGAAGGATGGGCGTGGTCGGGACCAACTGAAAGTAGGCGGCCTGTGGCGAGGTGCGGGTGTGGGCTGGTTCACGGAGGACTGCTAGCCCAAAAGGAAGGCGCGCTGGTTTTGTTTTACTGGTATTGACTGATCCCCCTGACCTTGGCCCTGGGCCACATCCTCAGCTCTCTTTAAATTATTCTTTATTTGGACACAGGGTCTCACCAAGTTGCTAAATTATCCACACTGGCTCCTCCTGCCTCGATCTCCAGAGTTCTGGGATTACAGCTGAGACCATCGCCTTACACACATTTCTGCCATCACTTCCTTCCGCAGCCTTTGGAGGCCAGGGCCTTAGTACAGACTCCTTCATCCTATGGCGAACAGAGGAGGTGGGAGGTTTGTGGAGGAAAGGACTCAGGAATCCAGCGCACTAAGAGCTTTATATTTCTGAAACAACCAACCAGGCTTCCTGTGCTGTGGAGCTGCATGGGCGGGTGGGGAGCATTCCCTGTGGGTCTGCCGGCTCCCTCCCTTCCGTGCATCGCCTCGCGTGTCAGCAGCATCCATGCTGAAGTGCAAGAGCAGCGCTGAACAGACAGAGAAGACAGGCGTGGTGGCGCGCACTTGTAATCCCAGCACATTGGGAGGCTGAGGCAGGAAGATCACACATTTGAGCCCAGAGTGGGCAAATTAGCGGCTTAGCGTGATCTTGTCTCAAAATACAAAAGAAAACTGGACTGGGCATGTAACTCAGTGAGAAGGCCCTGAGATGAGAGAGGGCAGGAGGGGGGAGAGAGAATTGCTGACTATATTGCCCACAGTGCAGTGCAGTGCCTCCCTGGCAGGCACAGAGTTAACCCTTATCAAACAAGTCAGCGCCTCCCTGAATGGTCAGCCCACACACTCCTCCGGCGGTTGTTCAGCATTCACTTGGAGACCTTCACGGTGAGAGGTCTAGAGAGAAAACGGGATCGGGAAAAGAAGGCTTTGCCAGTGTGTAACCTACTGTGTGCCTGGCACACTTGTCCATGTAAGACACACACACACACACACACACAGGCACACAGCCCGCACAGACACAGAGACACGGGCATTTTTGTGGCGGGCTCGCTGTCCCTGCCTGGGACTCAGCTTCGGTCCAGCCAGGCTGCTTCTGTCCCCAGTGTCTCTGCAGCTCCCTCTGTAACCAGATAGCGCCTGGAGGATCCCCCGGGGATCCAGGCACGTTTGTGACAGCCAGAGGGGACTCTTGGGTGCCTGAGCGGCCCTTGTCGCCTCGTTATCTCATGAAGCAGAGAGCGGCCTTCTCATTGGGTCTGTCTGCGGATGTCCCCACAGGTCTACAAATTGCTGTCAATAAATCCAGGGCCTGGTACAGTCATGGGGCTGACTTGGTTTAAATCCCATCTCTGGGAGATGGATAAGAGCAGCTTCCAGGCCTGTGCAGGGGCTGGAAAGCAGTGGGGAGCCCAGGCCACCAGCAGGACCCCCACGGAGCCCGGCCGCCTCCCCAGCTGACAGCAGGTACTTATGCCCCCAGACCTGGAGGCTCTGCTCTGATTACCAGGACCTACAGGCCAGCGAGCCAAGATGCTGTTTGCAACAGGCTGTAAATTAAGCTTGGAATTTTCAGGATAAACATCTTCAGGATTTATTCCCGCAGCGTTCCCAGGAGCACTGGTTTCAGGGTAATCGTGAGGCCCAGACAGAATGGGTCTGCTCATTCTCCCGAGCCAGGGTGCTGGGGGAAGCCTACAGGCCCCCCTCAAGCTGGCCAGAGACAAAGGCTCCCTTGGGGATGGATGCTTGAGGTCCAGAAGGGACCTGTCAGGTGATTTACGGAGCCACCCCTGCAAAGATTGGGCTTCAGCAGCAGCTCCAGGTAAGCGTAGCTCCCACGAGTCCCAGAGTGATGCAAAAAGCTTGGGCTCAGAGGCCAGAGGTGGGGATTCAGAATGTGTTTCCTCTCACCTCTGAGCCTTCGTCTGTGACACAGCTGGGCCGGCAAGAAATGGGAAAGTGTCTCCTCCCAGCGTGCTCTGCAGCTTCCCCCTCGCGCGGCACAGCACTCCGGGCACTGCGGGTGAGGGTGCTTCCTCAGACCCTTTCACCCTAACGACACCTCAAAGGCCCTGTCTCCAAACGCGTCACCTCCGAGTGCTGGGGCAGCCCTTTACCGCGTGGACTTTTGAGGAAGGGGGACTCTAGCTGATCTTCCTGAGCAACAGCAGCCATTTGAGGTCCTAAAAGCTGAGTATCCCCAGGAAGGGAAAGACTCGAGTTTGATGAGTGCTTCCTGTGCCCAGACCCTGCCCTGAGCTCTCTGTGCATCCCCTTGGGGTGTAGGGTGGCAGAGGGCCCTGGGCCTCCTGTGCCTCCTGCTCCCTCTCTTCCATGCCCTCAGCCATGCTTTGCAAAAAGAGAGGCGACTCCATTCCCCTCTCAGGGTTCAGGGAACCCACAGGCAACCATTAATATACAGGAAGCCCTCCAGCCACACGAACCCTGCCAAGATTTTCGCAGGTGGCTGAGTGAAGGCCGTGGAGGAATAAATAAGGTGAGCAGATACCCAGGCAGGAGCAGGAGGTGTCCACCGTCAGGCTCCTGGACGACTGCTGACACCCTAGAGGCAGGGAGCGCAAGGAGGACCCTCAACCCCAGAGTCTGAAAGTGAGGGGAAAGCAGCGAATCACAGGGGTCCACTTCTGAGAATAAACCCATTCTGCTTGTTCAAGTGGCGGAATTTCAGTGCCCAGCCAAACAGTGTCCAGCCTGGAGCTCCACCCATGAATGGACTGGGGTTCGAAAATGTTCAGGGGCTGAATCTCGTCAGCCCGCCCACCCCCCTCTGCAATTCCCATCCTGAAGTTAACAAAGGGATGGGGCCTTTTCAGTTACAGCGAGGCAGGGAGGGTGGGATAACTTCACCCTCATGAGGAAAGCTTGGGACCCAGAGACACACGTAGGGAGTACCCTAGGAGGACACACCCAGATGGAGGCTGGCCACAAGTCCAGGAGAGAAGCCTCCCAGGAGACCCGCTCTGCCGTGGATCTGGACTTCAGGCTGCAGTGGCAAGGCATGAAAATTTCCTGTCTGCAGACCTTGCTCGTCAGCCCAGTTAACAACACCCTGGCTATCCTTTAGAAGCTGGAAGACTACAAGTAGAAATTCAGATTTCCATTCTGTCTTGAAAAATGAGAAGTCATGGCCTCTCGGGGCTCACTGTCCCTCCTGGTCCTGTCAGGCCCCTACGTTCTGGTCCCCGTTGGCACTCACGTCCGTAATCTCTCAGTCCGAGGCTGCTGATCCCCTACACAAGGCGGAGCTTATTACAGAGGGAGCCCGAGGCCTAGAGGTGACACTCACGGCAGTCACTGCCTCCTGCCACCCAGAAGAGGCCTGTCAGATGCCAACCTGTGCTGAGCACTTTGTACAGATTGTCTCGTCCTCTGATCAACCTGACGAGAGGCTGCTGTGATCCCATTTCGCAGATGAGGAGACTGAGGTCTAGAGTGTCACGGTTGTTGGGGCCACACCTGTGGCTTCTCCACCAGGCCTTGGTATGAAGAGGAAGCACCTCAGATCTAGGAAGGGGCTTAGGGTGATAGACACCTGAGGCAGTCAGGGCCGAGCTCTCAGGAAGGAAGCTCTACCCTCCGCCTCACTGTGGGGACCCACAAGACTAGCCACCCTGTCCCTCCCTCTCCCCTCCATCCAAAGGTCACCACCGCTGACTTGGACTTTGCCCTGCATATTTACTGAGAAGATCAAATGCTATCCCTTGTTTGCAAAGGAAAAAAATCTTTCCAAAGGGAAAAGCTGCAGAAGAAAGGGCATGTTTGTTCACAGTCCCAAACAAGCAAACAGGAAAAATAAATACGAGGACAAAGTCAGGTGATGTCCAGGGCCCTGAACTTGAGGCTTCTCTCCCAGTCGTAAGTCAGCCTCAGACCTTCCTCAATAGCTTACCCTCTATGCAAACATATGCAAATGTGTGCAGATATATGCAAATGTGTGATTGCATATGCAAATCAGCAGACTTTGGCCACAGAGGTGGGAGGCTGCACCTCATTGTCAGTACTTGTAAACGTCTCATTCTAAATCAGGATGCTGGAAGTCAAAGCACTGGAAGGGACAGTTGTTGGGCAGATCAGAAGCCAAATGTTCCCATGAGTGCTCAGGTACCAGTCACGGCACCTACTTCTGATGGACAAGCAGGGTCCACTTGGGAGCAGAGACTTGTGCCATGATCAGGGGGAACAGCTGCCCCTTGCTCGTCATGAAGCCAGGACAAACACCACCCCAGCTGACATCCTGAGGCTTCTGAACCTGCTGTTACTGTCGCCCTCTTCTTTGCCCGTCACCTGCTGAGGACAGCAAGGAGCACTCTTTGTCCATTCCTCTTGCGCTCACTAGGTGGAGATCAGAACCCCAAGACGCACAAGTGTAATCAATCCCCCAAGGTCACTGGGCTGCTCAGTGACAGGGGCAGTGTTTGAGCGCAGACCCTGGCCCCTGGCTCCATTGCCTGCCTTCCTGGGCTCTGGGTACAGCGCCGTCTTCCGCCGCAGCTGCTTGGGAACTCTGAGCTCAAGTTCTCGCTTCCTCTCCTCTCAGAAGCCTTTCCTGGCTGTCCTCTCATGGCAAAACTGAGAAATATCTGCTTTCTATTTCCTCCAGTTCCCTGTGGTTTCACAAAGGACCTGCCCCACCTGCAAACAGGTCACATAGACAAACAGTTACAAGGGCAGACTGATTGAACAATGCAGTGTGTGTTTAAATAAAACACAACAGCAAAAGACTCGTTGCCCTCACCCCTCTCAAGACTCCTGCTGGCTTGGAACACACGTATCCCATCACACTTGCCACTTTGTGAAGCAGTTCCGGAAGAGCTGCGTCACCAGTGTCTTTACGAGGTGTGATCAAAGCTAGAGACTGCCGCTGCCGAGCGCCATCCAGCAGAAGGGCAGTCTCATAAAAGCACAGCGCTGCGTCCTCATCCACCTTATCCACCGGATCTGGCACTGTGCGACTTCAGGCTCTTTCCCAAAGTCAAAGTGACCAGGAAAGGGAAATGTTTTGAATCGACTGAGGACAGCAAGGCAGCCTTGACAGCGCCACTGAACACACTGAGGAGAGAGGACTTCAGAGCGGCTGCAGGAAGCGGCCAGGACGAAGGGATGAATGTGCACGGAGCGAGCGGAGGCTTTGGAGGGGGCTGATGGCATTGTGTCTTTCACTGCAGCACATCTTCTCACTCGAACCCTCACCGTGGGCCGTGACCTCAACCCCTGAATGAGGGTGTGGAGAGGTGTACAGTACTGGGGACAGGCAGCTGCGCAGAGGAGAGGTGCCAGAAGTAATTCTAATGCAGAGGCACAGAAGAAGGGAAGAAGGGCACTCCAGGGCAAGGGAGCAACTAGGGCCCGGTGCTCCCCGTCGCCCCATCTGGGCCCTCAGCAGAGCCAGTCTGGGCTGAGCGTGGGCCACCTGTGGGAGAGGGGCTGCAACCCCCTCTCAGCCTCCTGACTCAGAGAGGAGGACAAACACGACAGGGGAGGGCGCTCTGGTTCTGCCACCCTCGAGCACAGTCACCTCAAGAGGAAAAAAAGTCCTGCCAAGACCTGTGGAGTGGGACCCTCAGCTCAGGGCAGAGTCGGCTTGGGGCTTCGCCTACTAAGGCATGAGCCTCAACAGCCTGAGTGCTAGAAATGCAGACTCCCAGGCCCCAGCTGTCCTAAGACACCTGCAATTCACAAGCTCCCAGGCCCCGGCCCACAGGATCATCAGGAAGTCACAGGACTAGTGTTGTTGGGAGTGACACCGCCTTGCGGCTATAAAACCAGACCAGGAACTTGGGGGAAAATCATCCAACCTGTCATTTCTCTTTCTGCACAGACGCCAGGCAGGAGGCAGGCCTACGGGGCTGCGAGTCCCTGATCCATTCCAGGCCTGGACAAGGACCCCAGGGTATGTGGTGCGGGAGGCAGGAAGGGAACGGAGCTCTCTGTCAGGATGCCCCTTCTCGGATCCTCTGGAATCGGGAAGAAATTCCTGGCAAATTCCATGGCCATCTCTCATGGTGCAAAAATGCCAGAGCAGCCCAATGCGGGGAGGCCCCGGCCCGAAAGGAGTTCAAAACAATTATCAGGCAACATGTGTTTCCCATGAACGGTGCAAGTGTTAAAGCGGATTTAATTTTCTTCTGTAAATAAAGAGGCCTATCCAGACCAGCCTGTTTATCTTCCTGGGAGAGATGAAAGTTCTGCTTCTGCCAGTAGCCTCGTGGCTGCAGAGGTGGGGCGGCGGTCTGGACCCCAGGTGCCCTTCACTCTTCGATGGCCAGCCGGGCAGGGCCCGTGTGGGGCTGTTTGTGCCCCATGAGGTCTTGGCTCAGCATCCCTCCCACTCATAGTTATGTGTGACCCCCCCCCAGCATATTAGTGATTCATAAACAGCAAAATCAGTCTGCTAGGGGCTGGTGGAGGTATTCATCCTGATGGCGCCTGCTTTCCTGGGTTAGGAGTTAAAATAAATCATTGCTGTCACAGTGGAATTCAGGCCGAAAAATCACCTGTAGGAATCCCCCCAGGCCCCAGAGCAAAGCTCTCGTCCTCAGTGGGTGGAGGGAAGAGAGGAAGAAGAGAAAGAGGGGAAGGAGGAGAAGGGAGGAGGGAGGAGAGGGGCCGAGGAAGCAGCGCCCTGGGAAGAAAGGCCCAGGAGTTATGCCCGACCAGGAAATTAATGTCTCTGCTCCACTGCTGAAGCTGGAAGCTCAAAAATCAGGCCAACTTATGATATTAGTGTTTCTACAGCAAAATATGATTAACCACTTCATTATGTAAAGTTATGTTTCCACTTAACCTCTTTGCACTGGCCTCCAGAACCTTTTCTTTTCTTTTTACTGCAAATTTAATAAATCCTAACATGCCCAAACTTCCTGATTTTCACTGTCCACCATGGTATCATGGAGACTTCAAGAGCGGGAGATAACTCACCCGGCCATCCTGCCCACCTTCGAGGCGCTCCTGGTAATCCGGGATCAGGCAAATAAGCTTTCATCTTCAGAGCACTTAAGTTAATTACATGGAGGCCCAGCCGGCTCTGCGCGGCCCCGAGCCAAACATCATCGGATCCAGATGCAAACCCTGGCGACTTAAGCCCAACAAATTTCCTTTGTCAAGAAACGAAAGCAGCGGAACACAGAGCCGAGCTACCTCAGGGGAGCTGCTCCTCCTCCTCCCCTTCCTCCTCTTCCTTCTCTTCCCTTCCTCCTCTCTTTCTCCTCCCTTCCATTCCACCTCCTCCTGCTCTTTTCCTCTCCTCTCCCTCCTCTTCCTCTTCCTCCTCCCCGGGACTGGCCTGTGGCCCTGCCAGAACCTATTCATATCAGGTGGACGCTGCCTGGTTTGAAGGGCCAGAGCGTGGCTCAGTGTCACTCTGGACAGGTCACCGGTCCATCAGAATGTACAGTCACCTTCTCTTTGCTCTGCCACTCAGGGTGTTTTCGGACCCAGGGCTTCCCCTGGAGTGAGAACGTGGGGCCGAGCCGGGGCTGCTCCCGTCCCAGCCCGCCTCCCTCTCCACACCTGCAGCCAAGACCACCAGCCCTTCACCTCCCTCAGTTATGCACTGCCAACCTGTCCCTCTTCTTGGGCCCCTCCCCAGATGTCCCCAGTTTCCGGGGACAGGGACCTGTCTCCCTGTCCTCCACCCCCCCGCTGCACACTGCATGTCTCGCCCTCATCCCCTGGGTTCCTCTTCCTGTCCCACGATGGTGACATAGCTGGCCCTGCATCCCTCCTGGGTGAGTCCGCCTGGCTGGGGGTGGGGGGACCGTCCCCAGGACAGTCCCAGCAGGACTGCACGACAGCGCACCAATCCAGAGGGAAGGAGAGCAGGAGCACCCTCAGGGGACTGGAATCACATCCCTGAAAAGAGACGCCCGGCTCCTCCCCTGGGTGCCTGGGAAGGAACCATGTGCGGAAATCTGGCATTTGGGACATGATCACGGTGGGATGGGGTCGCCCGAGTGAGGGCGGCCCTGTGCAGTGCTTACTGTCCTTGTAGGAGGAAGGACATGGGGACAACAGCGCCTGCCTGGGAAGAAGGCTGCGTGGAGACAGCAGAGGTGGCCACAGGCCCAGCACAGCAGCACTGCTCTTGATCACGGACGGGCGCTGGGAGAGCAGGGATCCATCACCCAGGTGTCCGGCTGGTTGCTTCCAGACACCGAGAACCAACTTCTGGGGTTTGAAGCAACCTGCACAGCTACACCAGACAGACAGAGGCCTCCTGAAACCCAAACGGGAACCGCCAGCTCGCACTTTCCGGGCTCAATGCGACATCTCAATGGGAGAGAAAATGACATTGCTCCCTCTCCACAGCAGTGGTCTTGGCTGACACCTCTGCAGCAAAAGACAGCGACAAGAGGAAAGTATAAGGTGCACCGGGTGCAAACCTTCCTGAGGCTCACGAATGTGGTGGGGGAGCCCCACTGCTGGACACTCAGATCGGGTGGGTGTGGCGGGGCCAAGCGTCACGAACCAGGGGGCTCCACTAGCCCTGCTTGCTCAGGTACTTCTGGGCGCCCTGGGTCCCCCTTCTTGCCTCTGGGTACCAGAGGCCGCCTATCACCAGAGGGCTTTGTGGCCAACTTTCAGGGAAGCCAGCCTGGAGGACTGTCTGATGCCCCGGCCTCGTTCAGAAAGGCAGGAAGCCAGGGATAGACTGTGCTGGCTCTGCTGTCTCGCAAGGCATTGTGCTAGGGGGCACCGTGGGGGTGAGGACAGTACCTTCTGGCTCTGCCTGCCCTCATCACTGGCACAGCAGGGCCCCTGTCTGTGCCGGAAGCCGGCATTGCGCTCTGCAGCGTGGTGCTACACAGTGCCCAACCCACCTGGACTCCCAGACACCATCAGGGGGCTTCCCGGGGTGGCGCGCTGGCATCCAGCTACGCGAAATCCTCGCAGCTCCCTGACACCTACCTGTGATACCTGCAATTCCAGCCAGGCCCCAGGAGCTGTCTCCGTGTCTGTGTCACTGTGCCCTGAACAAGTCCGTGGGGAGTCTGCTTACCAAGGGAGGGGTCAGGAGCAATCCAGGGACTCCATCCAGGAGGATGTGGGTGTGTGTGTAGGTGTGAGCACACAAGGGCTGATCCAAAGCATGGCGTGCGCTTACATTTTGAAAATGTATTACACTAAAAGACACACTGCTGCAAATACCCCTCCAAATCCTCTCCCCTCCCTGTGAGCATGCTCATCCTACAGTTCCTGCCGCCCTCTGGAGCAGTTCTGGAAGTCTATCTAGGAGGTGTGATACACCTGCGCATGCTGCTGTTGAGAACCATCCAACAGAAAGACAGGCTCACTGAAACATGGCACTGTCCTCGTCCACCTTATTCGCCGGTCTGGCACAGTGTGACTGCTGCCTCTTCTCCAAAGTCCAAATGACCGGGAAAGGGAAACCTGCTTTTGTTTTTGGTACCGGGGATTGAACTGGGTCCTTGTGGTTGCAATGCAGGCGGTGTAACCACTGAGCTAAATCCCCGGCCCATTTTTTGGCTGGGGGTGTTTTTTTGGGTTTTTTGTTTTGTTTTTGTTTTTGTTTTTGAGACAGGGTCTCACTGTGTGGTTGAGACTGACCTGGAACTCACTACATAGCCCAGGCTGGTCTCGAACTCACAGCAATCCTCCTGCCTCAGCCTCCGGAGTGCTGGGATTACAGGCCTGCGCCACCACGCCCGGCCGGGAAACCTGTTGAATCAACTGAGGCCATCAAGGCAGCCATGATAGCAAAAACGACAGGCACTCACGAAAGAGTCCTTCCGGGGCTGCTTCACAAAGTAACACAAATGATGGGACGAGGGCCTTGGAAGGCAGGGGCTCGATTTTGAGGGGGTTCTTGGCAGTGCCTTTCACTGTAACGATGTTTGATGTGGACCCTCCCTGTATTTTTGATCATACCTCGTGTACATCACGTGGGTTCCCTATCATACTACACAGCTCTCTATGAGGGCGTGAGCACCTGCAGTCTGGTCTCTGGAACCACCGCTGCCCCACACTGAGTGTGACCACAGCACTTTTAGCAGCACCTGAGTGCAGTTAGGAGCCCCTGTCCCCGGCACCCAGCCCCACCAGTCCTCAGTGCTCAGGGGGGCAAATCAATGCCTGGAGTGTGAGTGAGGGGCCTCCACAGCCTCCTGACGGGAGCTCCTCGGGCAATGCGCGTGCCCACCAAGGTCACAGCCCTACACAGGGACAGAAACAGGAAGAAACCCCAGTGTGGCCTGCTATGCCCTAGGAGCCAAGGGGGCATGAGGAAGACACCCCCAGGCTCCCGAGCGCCTCCGCAGGACCCAATCCTGGACCCACATGTGGGAAGAGTCCTCTTCGGGGCCAAACCTGTCTGCCTCCCTGGTTCCCCACACCACTGTCCAGCCTGTGGTTTTGACCATCGCTTCCTCCCAAGCGAACCTGGGTGCAGTGGGAAGGGAGGGGGAGTTGTTTCCCTGCAGATTTCCCTGGTCGCGTGGCCCTTGGAGCCGTGAAGGAAAGTTCCCTGTATGTACTCTCAGGCATCAGGTTAAATGTCACCTCCTGGGGAGGACGCAGAGCCCTTTGCCAGCGCAGCCCCTGATGCAGGACCACATGGGTGAATCCTCGGGGTGGTCCTCGTCTGCTTTGTCGGCTGGCCCAGCCCCATGCCCAGCACTGAGTGGGCTTTGCATGGCCAGGAAAATGAACAGCCTGGCCATCTCCCCTCAGCGCCTGTCTTAATGAGGACACTCCCTGGCAGGAAGGCAGAAACCAAGTGCACCAACTACCCCGGCTGAGGGGCTCTGACAGAGCCTGCACGAATAATGGCTGACTAGATAGAGACCCATTTCTCTCATTAGGGGCCCAGGTTTTCTTCAATTTCTTCCTCTGTCTTGGGATACATCAACCACATAGCCCAAGAAAGTTCCTCCAGCTCCTGCCCTCACACCCATTCTCCAGGAATCAAAACAGCAGAGAAAGAACAGGCCCTGAAAGTTACACACATCATTTCTGCTCACCCGCCAGCCAGCCAAGACTTGATCACAGGGCCACACCTGGCTGGAAGGGAGTTGGGTTGGGAAAAGTAAGTCCATTACTGTAAAGGGAGAGTGGCATGGATACCGGGGGACTCTGCTCCCAGGGTTCTCTCACTGATCAGTGTCACCCTTGGCTGCCACCCAGTACCACTTCATTAGCCCACATTACAGACAGAACATCATAGTTCTGTGTCTTGCAGCAGGTAAGCGGGGCCCCTAGGGCCCAACCCTGGTGCACAAGAAGAGGATGGGCCATCCAGGGTCACACACACCCACCCCTCAGCCCACCCCCACGCAGGGGACACAGCTCAGGGTCCTCCACTTGCTCCTCACTGACACCACGCTTTCCATGTGTCAGTTATTTTCCGCTTAGGTGTTCTGGGATGGAAAAGGAGACCGCACAGACAGGGCTGAGTTCTTGGGGGCTCCTACGGTCCCCAGGGAGAGGGGTGGGCAGTGGCTGGTGAGCACATGGCTTTCGTGGCCTGTGAGGTGGGCCGTGACCTGGTGGAAAGTGGACCAGGATCAACAGGAGCGGGCAGGGAAGGTTCCTCCGAGGACACCCATTGCAGCAGGAGCCCCAGCTACAGGGACAGTGAGGGTCTCTGGGAATGATGGTCCCGGCAGGCACAGAGGCTCTGGGGCAAGCGTGGGCTGCTGTGAGCACGTGCACCGGAGCTGTGCAGCAGGAGTGGAGCAGAGGGGGCAGGGTCTGCATCCCTTCCAACAAAGACTGCAGGAGGAGTGTGGCTTTGGGCTCAGGGAGACAGAGCCACTGGGCTCTGGGTTCGAGAGTGGCACAGGGCGGAAACTGCCAGAAGGGGCTGCAGCTGCTGTGACACGTGACTGTTCTCCCCCGGTTCTGGGTGACAGGAGTCCCACATCGAGGAGTTGCTGGGCTTGTTCTTTCTGGGGGCTGTGAGGAGAACCCAGACCTGGCACCTCTTCTGGCTTCTGGTGACTTCCGGCCATCCTTGCTGGCAATTGCCAGGGACCTCCAGCCATCTTTGCTGCCTTGTGGCTGGCAGAACAGCACGCCACCTGCCTGTGTCTTCATGTGGCCTCACCCTTTGGAGCTTTTCTTTGCTTCTCTTGTAAGGACACTCACTTGTCAGCGATCTGGGGTGCACTTAGTAATGCACGATATCCTCATCACCAGAACCTTAGCTTAATGGAATTACACCCACCAAGGCCCCTTTTACAAATAAGGCCATGCTCACAGGTTCTGGGTGGACATGAAAGGCACCACGGTGGACCCAGGGAGAACAGATACCAGGCCACCAATGTCCCCAGGTGAGCTGTGTCACAGTGGCCTGGACCACAGGCAAGCAGAGTCTTGGGAAGATTCTGAGAATCAGCAGGTGGAGTTAAAGCCCCTGGGGGATGAGCTGTAGAGTAAGGATGAGGGTGAAGTAAGGGTGCCTGGCAGGTTTTGGCTTTAGAAAGTGGAGAAATAAGTTTTTTTTAAATTATTTTATCCAGTTCTATCCCACAAAGCCTACCCTTCTCCCCAAACCCAATTAGCCCAGTTGCAATTACTGCAGGGGCACCCCAGCCTCTTCAAAGCGTCCCTGCGGATGTGTTTCAGGCTGCAGAGCTCCAGGAAACACAAGAAGATCTTCCTGCGATGGCTAAGTAATTGCTTTTTGACTATAAAAGTAATTAAGAAATGGCACCAATTTCCCTAAGTGTAATGTAATTAAATCCACTGGCTTGGGAAATCATTTACGATAAACTGAAACAGCAAAAGATCAGGCCACAGGGAGTCAGGAGATGCCTGAGATCTGGACACAGTGGTCTCTGGCCTCTCCCTGCAGGGCGGCTCTGTAGCCTCGGGATGTGGATGGCCACGGAGGTCGGGATGGTGGACACCAGAGCCAGACGCCCCGCATGCCGGCCGGGTCAGGGCAGGGCCTGTGGATGCCCCCTGCTTGGGCTTGGGCCGAGGGAGGGAGACCAGGGACGGGGCAGGGGGTGGCCCTGGAGGGGGTCAAGAAGATAGAGAAGGCAGTGGGACAGTCTGTGGGGATGGTCAGTGGGGGCACGCGCAGTGTGCGGATTACCAGGCGGGGCCGAGCCCCAACTTCCTGCCCCATGTCAGGGAGCCACCTCATGCCCTCACCCTCATCCCCATCAGGCCTCAGCCTGTGGGAGATCAGCTCAACTGTGTCACTGACCACCTAGGAAACAGCAAGCAGCGGAGCAGACAGGGAAAGCCACCCCTCCAGACTCCCTCCTCACAGAACTGTTAACAATCAGAGAACAACCCGCTTGGCTTTTTAAAAAAGCACAGTTGCTATTACTACTTTTCTAATTTTCAGGAGCTGATGACATGACATGTACTGTTTGGGGACATGTTTTTGTCCTAGAACAATAACCAAGGCCAACTTTCCATGTTATCACACATTCTTTCTTCTTTTCTTTCCTCTTTTCTTTTCTCTTCATGGACCAAGCTGGTTTTAAACTTGCAGCAATCCTCCTGCCTCAGCCCCCTAAGAGCTGGGATTACAAGAATGCAGTGCCACACCAGGCTTACCTCCCAGGACTCTTGAAGTAAGATACAGTATGGAAAGTTGCAGGGCCTTGGAGCCCGCACGGCCTAGCTACCTTCTCCCTCCTGTGTCCTGGGCCACACTAGAATCTGCCCTTGCTGTAAACAGCTCTGCGGTCCATACCCGGTGCCCGCCTCCAGCCCCCTCTTTGAAGGGCTGTTGGGGGCTGGTCAAGCTGCAGCTTCCTGGACAGCCGTCCTTTGAAGTTGCTAGTGGCGTCCACCTCTTTTGGGAAGTTCATTTCCACCGTCCCCCAGAGCCCAGGAGATACGTGGTCGGCGACTGGGCTGGAAAGATCCACAGGGAACAGGCGATCTTTCTTCCCCAGCTCCCCGTGTTTGGTTTGAAAACAGCCCAGCTTTATCAGCAGCCAGGGCCTGTGATGCAATCTCTTCCCAAAGCTGAGTAAACAGCTGGAGCCGGCTCAGCTCTGGGAACCCACCCGCCTTATCCGGGACCTCCTCTCCTCAGGGCCTGCTCCCCAGGCCCAGGATGCCCCAGGGGCCAGGAGCCTTGCAGTGGCTCTGTTTCCCCCTCAAGGCTCTTTCCACTCTGAGCCTCAGTTTCCTCATCAGCAAAGCTTGCAGCGTGGGTCCCGGAGTGGTCACCATCGTGGCAGCACCATGCCCAGGTCGCAGACAGCTAAGACACCTGTGAGGTGGTTGCCAGGAGACAGGTGGGGGGCAGCAGTGAGAGGAATACTGCGCCTGGGCTCAGTGCCCAGCGCATGGGAGGCTCCCCGGGGGCTTCCGTCCGGGTCCTCGGTGGACTTGGACAGACACGCAGTACGGTGCATATCAACCGGAGGAGGAAGAGAGGCGCTCCACAGGGTGACAGCGGGCGGAACGGCTCACAGCGGCAAGAGGATGAGAAAACGGGTCTTCTGTATCCACACTCTCCTGGTTGGCCCTGTCCTGTAAATGAGGCACTGGGACGTTCTTCCTATCAAAAACTCACTTGGTGTCAGGCCAGGTATAAACCGTTGTCCTACAGACAAACGCGCTCAAATAAATGAAGGCTCAGATATATGTTTGACTGGTTGAGCCCACATGCAAATGAGGGGTTGAAAATAGTGTCTTCTGATTGGTTCCACGATGACACCAGAGTCGCAAAAAAGGATCCAGAATATTGCCCTCTGATTGGTTGGGTGTACAGTGCTCAAGACTCTGCGATCCTAAAGGGTCCGGTGTACTGCGCATGTCCTGTTTTCAAAGCATTGTCTAGCTCAAACTTATCCCCGAGTTTTTCTGACCTTCAACACTTTCTGCTCAGTTAGCTGTCTGACTTCCCAGCCCTAATATCCTACTTCAGAGGCCCTCATCCATGTCAGTTGTTCTTAAATTATTACTATGATTATAACTAATTAATTGCATCCCTCGAAAGCAAGAACAGTGTCTTATAAATCACTATTCCCACCATGGCAAATATACTCAATATGTTTATAAATGGAATCCTACCATTTTTAAGTTTATTCCTTATTTATTCATTCATTCATTCATTCATTTTATTTTTGCAGTATTGGAGATTGAACCCAGGGCCTAGGCACTAATATTCCCAGCTCTTTATTTTTTTATTTGGAGACAGATTCTCACTAAATTGCCCAGGCTGGCTGGAACTTGGGATCCTTCTGCCTCAACCTCCCAGATTCCACAGATGCCCTGCCTGCATCACCACACCCTGCATGTGGGTATTATTAATACTAAGGCAGTTGTTATTTGTAGTTGATAACAAGGTCTTCATGAATTACTTTTTAAATTAAAGAGACTTTAGAACCTCCTTGGGCTACAGTGGACAGGAAACAGACATGCTGAAAGGAAAATCATCTCAAAATCCGAGTGTTTCCTTTCAGAGCCATGCTAAACCATGAAACTAAAGGAGACTTTGGACAACCTTCTGTGTTCTTGGGACAGCATAGCATCTCATCCCTCTGAGCAGCATTTGCCTCTTTTTGTGGCTGGATTCCCAAATAGCAGAAACTTCTGATCTCTGCTAGGAGAACATGGTTAAAAATGTCATTCCAAATAAACACGAGTTACGTTCTCTGTCTCTTCTCAGTCTCCCCCTCCTCTCTCCCTCTCTCTCTTCCTGTGCCTCCCTCTCTCTCTCTCTCTCTCTCTCTCTCTCTCCCTCTTTCTCCCCCTCCCTCCATCCCTCTCAAGATCAGAAGAGGCATTTGGGCCTTTAAGATAACATTCATTTGCAGAGAGATGGTAATATATAAGATTAATGAAAATTAACACAATCCCTCTGAGCAGAGGAGCTTTTGTTCAGTCGTTTGTCCTGCTATTAATTATGCGTTCTGTGGTGATAAATGCTTTACATCGAGGGTGCCTGGAAAACCATTTCAGTGATTTTCACTTAATTAAGTCCCTGCCTGTCCCCAGCCTCCCTGCCCGGGGAACCAGGACCCTGCTGCAGAATGACCTATCCTTGCTCCCCCAGGGCTGGTTGACCACAGCACACTCACTGGTTCCATTTATTTTTTTCGGAGTCGCCTTGCTGATCCGAGATCAAAAGAGATTTATCAGTTTCTGTCTCCCTTCAGCCTAGTCCAGCAGGACTTTGTGACAAGACCCTATCAGGCCACCCTCCGACGGGGCCAGGGCTGGGGGACCAGAAGGAAGGCCCAGCTCACTGTCACTGTCAGATTAGAGGTGGAAATAGCTGTGCGGCTCAGCAGCCTTGGGGGAGCTGAGGTGGGCGGGTGGAGCTGGGGTGACAGCAGCGGGGCTTGGGGCGGGAGAGCGGGCTGGTCTGTGCACCCCAAGACTGGGAGTCCCAGGATCTGGGAGACTCCCCCTCCTCCCAGACAGCCAGGGCCGGGGGCTGTGTGGGCCACAGCTCTGCACCAGCTCCTCCCCAGGGAGCCCCCGGATTGCAACTCCAAACAATGTCGCTTCCTTCCGGGCACCAGCCCCGTCCCTTCCTCTTTCTTGTCAGGAAATGCAGACACAGATAATTTCACAGCTGGGTGGCACTGGGTAAGTTGCTCAACCTTTCTGAGCCCCTCTGCAATTCTGCAGGACCACACAGTCCCTTGCCCTGGCGTTCATTCTCTCTCTCTCTCTCTCTCTCTCTCTCTCTCTCTCTCTCAAAACCCCAGAGCCTTCACACTAAGCTACATCAGCCTTGCTTTATCTTTTTTTTTTTTTTAAACAAGAGATCGAACTCAGGTCCTTGCGCTTTTGAGGCAGGCAGTGGCACCACTGAGCTAAATCCCCAGCCCAGCTTTGTTTTATCTTGACACTGGGTCTTGCTAAATTGCTAAATTGCCTAGGTTAGGCTCAAACTTGCGATCCTCCTGCCTCAGCCTCCCAGAGTGCTAGGATCACAGGAGTGTGGCACCGCACCCACATGGGGCTCATTCTCTGATTTGAGGAAGTCTCAGGCTACACCATCAGTAGACCCAGTATCTAATCCCAAGGGCCTGAAGGGGTCCAAGGGCAGCATCTCTCCTTGGGTTTTAACCTCTCACCACCTGCTTGGGAGCCAAGTGACACAAAAAGGAAAACGAAGCTGAAATTCCTCCACAGACACCTCCAGTCTAAGAGGCCCCAGCCATCGCATTTGAAGTCGATCTTCCTGAGAGCTCCTTCCCTTCCACCTCAGTGATGGTGGAGATCTTTTTGGCACCACCACCCCCAGCCACAATTACTTGGACATTTTTGAAACATGTCTGTTAATGATTTGGGACCCCGAGGACTTATTTTGAATTAATTCCTTTTTAAAGGGCAGTTTGGTTTCCTATTAAGGGGTAGATCCCGAATGCCACCGCCTCTGCCTTCATGCTAAATGAACTTTTTAGAGGTTCCAGATGCCGCCTGGCACCGGCTGGGGGAGGCCAGCCTGAGAGGTCAGTGTGCGCCCGGAGAGACCCCCGGGCCAGGCCCCCCTCGCTGCGTGGGAAGCAGTGCCCTCCTGAGCCAGGCATCTCAGAAATGCCTTTGAGACACCAGGCCCCCAAGCTGGGCCCTGGGCCTCTGTGAGCCATAGCAGGAGCCATGGGACATGGAGTCGGAACCTGTGAGGCTGTGGCTGCGCCCGCCCTCTTGATAGCATCCTTGGCGGCTCATGCGTTTGAACATCAGAGGGGAGCCCTGAGCTTCCCAGAGGGCCCTGGGTCGGTCCTCTTCCCTCCACAGAATACACACGAGATTTACATGTTTTTTTAGGATAGAACCTCACTGTGCAGTTCAGACTGGCCTCAAACTCACCACGATTCTCCTGCCTCAAACTCCCAAGTGCTGGGATTACAGGTGTGCACCAGCACGCCCAGCCATTTGAACTAAATTTTAAGGGTCCATTAATTGCATTCATGTTGCTATGCAACCGTCACCGCCACCCACCTCCAGACCATTTTCGTCTCCCTAAACTAGAACTCTGTCTCCATGAGACACTAATTCCCTTCCACCTGCCCCCAGCCCCACACCTGCCATCCTACCCTCTGAATCTATGAATCAGAGGCTCCAGCTACTCCAGGTAAGTTGAGTCTTACAGTGCTTTTGTCCTTCTGCCTCTGGCTCGCTGTGCTCATCACGATGCCCTCACGATTCAGCCATAGTCAGGATGTCCTTCATTTTTAAGGCTGCATATTCTTCTGTTGTACGGACACATCACATTTTGGGGGTGTCGACCGGAAGTGCTGGGTCACACGCTCAAGGGTCAATATAAATGAAATCCCAGCCTCCCCCAGGAGAATCAGGCTGGGGTAGGTGCCCTTCCTGTGTTCCCATGAACGAGGGTTTTCTGCCTCTGTGTGTGTTCCTCTTCCCAGTACACACATCTACCCTGGCTTGGGGAGGGAGAGCGGGCTGGTTTGTGCAACCCAAGACTAGGAGTCCCAGGATCTGGGAGACTCCCCCTCCTCCCAGACAGCCAGGGCCGGGGGCTGTGTGGGCCACAGCTCTGCACCAGCTCCTCTTCCAGGGAGCCTCCGGATTGCAACTCCAAACAATGTCGCTTCCGGGCACCTGTGTCGCTTCCTCTTTCTTGTCAGGAAATGCAGACTACAGATAATTTCACAGCTGGGTGGCACTGGGTAAGTTGTTCAACCTTTCTGAGCCCCTACCTACCTACTTACAGCCCCTACCCTGGGGCTGTAAATTCTTTCAGATAAGGGTTTATATTTGCTAGTTCACTAACCAAGCCCCATAGTTCACTAACTAAGCCCCATATTCGGTATATAGAAGGCTCTCAAGGTTGATAAAAACAAGCCAATTCTGTGATTCCAGTTATTTTCCTTGATGAGGGCCTCTTACATCAAGAATTGTGCAAATCTACATGAGAGAAAATATTTAAAATGGAGAATATCTATGATGGAAAGTGATGTTGATAACAAATGCATCTTTCTCAGCCCGGTAGCATGGACGCTCCTATCTTCTGCACCAGTGATGGCTTGGCTGGGATTCTAAGACCAGAATGACTGCTGTTTGACCCCAGGGGGGATCTGTGCATGGCCCACAGGTTGGGAACAGCCACCTACTATATCAATGGGAAGATTAAGGCTCATACATGGGAAGGAAGTTGGGCAAGCGATTCTGGTGACTGTATGTTTCCAAACATTGACTGCCCCATTCCCTCCAGAGAATATCTAGCTTTGTTGGACTCTGGTCTACAGGTGAGTTTGGAGACATGGCAGACATTGTGCAGTCAAGGATGTTTTTTCTTCCCAGAATTCCATGACCTAAATTTTCCAGCCTTCCTTGCAGGTGGGTTAGGGACCACTGAACCAAGTAACAGCCAATGGAAAAGGGCTGAGAGCAGGGCTGTAAGCCACTCACATTGTGGTCCTTAAAAGGTGTGCTGGTGACCGCCTCCTTCTCGGCTCCTTCTCAGGTGACCTTGGCTGACACATGTCCCAAGGTGATGACCTGTCACCCCCCTCATGTCCCAGCCCCTCCTGGGTAATGCAGATGCTCTGTATCCGAGTCTCAGCTACTACAGGGGAAGCTTCCAGGCTCCCAGTGCCCACAGTGCCCCGTTTCCACTCTCCTGTGGTCCCATCCATTTACTGGACCTTGGAGACAGGCGACACCTTTCCCTGTGCCCAGCCTGCAGGGCTGCATGTGGAGGCTGACGAGCACAGCAAGGCTCAGGCCCGAGGACGCGTATTACAATGCCTGGGACAAACCAGGGGAGAAAATGCCAGACCCCGAGCTCTGGAGCATTGCAAATCCATTCCTCTCTTGGGTACCTGAGCAGCTCATATGAAGTGCCTGTGCCTCAGTTTCCTCACTTGTAGAACAGGAAACATGGTTACTCCTGCTGAAGACACAGCTCTGCCCTGCTGCAAAAACTGAAGAAGACGGGGCAGGTCTGCAGTTCTGGAGTTCTGACATCGTCTGTGCAGCTGTCATCTTCGGCCCCTCCCGGCTGTGCTGTGCTCACCAGAATGGAAGGGGCAAGTGGCCCGGCTCCATCCGTCTGCTGAAGCAGCACTGCATCCATGAAGGAACTGGCTGAGGGGCCCCATCCCGCCTGGAGACAGGAGGTCAGAGTGCTCCTGCATCAGACCTAGAGCTTCCTGGCCCCAGGTGCTCATCTTCCAGGGAGGGACTCCCGAAACCTCAGTCAAAAGTGCCCTTGTCCACCCCCATTTGCAGGTGGAGGAGCCTCTCAGAAAATGTTTGCTGAGTTTGTCCGGCTTCATCCCACCCTACCCCACCCAGCACACTGCCTCTTTGCCCTTCCTCCAGCATCACAGGCACGCGTCAGGCCAGGGCCTTTGCATTCTCCGTGCCTCCTCCCTGCAATGTTCTTCCCCCGGATAACTCCGGGGCCGTCCTCTCTTTCCATTCCTGGCTCTGCTCCAGTGTCGTCTTCCAGAGTGGAGGCTTCTTCTGTCCACAAGAACGCCCGCCCTCCAGCCCTCACCTGCTGGTCTTATCATTGTAGCATTGTCATGACCTTGTGCGTTATGTGCTGCTGTGGTTTGGCTTTACTTTCTGCTTCCCTTGCTGCCATTTCAAGTGAGTACCTCTGCGGTTGTGCTTTGGATCTGTTCCACACACTGCTATTTCTCCAGGGCTAGAACAGAGCCTGGTGTGCAACAGACGCTCATCAAGCACTTTTGGAGTAGAGCGACGGACAGAGGAAGGGGTGAGCATGCACCGGTCAGGTTCTCAGCACTGTCCCTGCTCAGCGATGAGACAGATGAGCCCGCACCTCCTGGCAGCCTCTCAATTCCTCCAAGTGCCCGGTAGTTGCATGCGGAAGGAACTCGGAGGCACTGAGCACTAGGCTTTGGACCAGAATGTGTCATAAGCTTTATTTTACTTAATCTGCAGCTCTGAAGGAGGAAAACTGGACCCAGGACCCAAGGTTTCTTGAGAAGAGTCGAACCTCGGATGCAGCGATGTCTCTGAGGCTGGTGACTGTCCGATGCCACTGAACAAACCTCTCCTACCACAGGCAGAGGCAGCTTCATCCGCAGTGGGTGACACGCCTTGAGGCGGACAGTGACACTCTGGGGAGACTTGGGTGGGACAAGCAGTGACAGCCCGGGAAGCATCCCTGGCCGCTGTTTCTCCGAGGACATTTTTGCTCCTTCAGCAAACAGAGACAAACCGGTTCGTGTGAGGTTACATTCAGGCCGACCTTTCCCCTCCCGTCTGGAGAAAGTCTCTGTTCTCTCGGCTCCCATGGCCCCGGAATGTAAACAGCCTCACTGAGCAGCATGACACTTGGCTCTGTAAAGGGCTCCTTAGAATGGAATTCTTCTGTCCCAGGCTTATCTCATTAAGTTGCAACATCGTTTCTTTTCATTTTCACCAGAGCGGAATCGAAGCTTTGATTGGCTCTTTGCTTTTTTCCAGGAGCCGGAAATGAATGTTTCCCTGGAGCCGCAGGACAGGCTTCTTCAATGATCACGGCACCTGCCTTGCAGAGCTCTCTCCCGCACACCTGCATTGCGTCCTGTACTCAGAGACAGCTCTGCTCATTTTGCAATTGTGAATGCAGGATTGCTGAGCACCCGCTGTGCACCCCGTGGCCTCAGACCTGGTGGGCATTCCCGGTGCCACCAGCCATCGTCCTGTTATTTCGCCTGAGGACAAGTGTGCAAGCGTGGTCTTCTGACGACCAGCCCTGCCTGGCAGCTGTGCAGTGGGGTCACTGTTCAGATTCTGGAAGTCCGTGCTGGAGCCCAGAGTCTGCTCTACTCTGGAGATGCTTCTGAGGAAGGCAGCACTGTGCGGTCCCTGGAAGGTGGCTTCCCCGTCCTTGGAGAGAAGAGTGATGAGAGGTGTCCTGAGGCGGGGTCCTGAGCTGACGTGAGCATTGCAGAGGGACAGGAGCGAGTCAGAGGAAGGAAAAGGTTCTGGGTTGAGGGATAGAGGAGGAGAGGGGCAAGCCACGGGCCTGGGGCCTTCCTCCTGTGCCCACAGCTAGGCCCACTCCTCCCAGTGATGCAAACAGGAAGTTCGTCCTGGTCATCTGCACTGGACAGCTGCTATATCCCCTTCCTAGGGATATCATGAGGAACAAAGGATGAAATGTAGTAAAAGCCACCTTTTGTGCGATACCAGGGATTGAACCCAGGGCCTTCACACTTAACTACATCCCCAGCTCTTTTTATTTTTTATTTTGAAACAGACTTCACTAAGTTACCAAGTTGCCCAAGCTAGGGTTGAACCTGCTATCCTCCTGCCTCAGCCTTCACAGTGTTGAGATTACAGGTGTGCAATATCACACTGCGAACTAAAAGCAACATTTAAACTCGACTAAGAGGTGTTTGTAAATGAAAGGGTTCCTGTTGTCATCTCCAGATGTCTGCCTTCCGACGTTTTCCCAAAATGTCATTTTGTTGCACTACAATCACTGTTAGGATAACATGATTGACATCGCAGGCACACAGGTGAAAGGGAAAGGGGAAATCAAAGACATCTTGCAAATGTCAAAACAGGGAGGCGTAAGGGGTTCCCAGCCTAAAAATGTTCCCTCCTATGTATGAAGCAGGTTGATGACAGAGATTCAGAATAATCTCTATTTGCTCCTTTGCCCACACCCATTCGTGCAGAAAACTTTTGTCTCCTCATTGAGCACCCATCGGGAAAATTGCCCAGAGCAAAATGCACAGAACTGGTGGCAGATTTCCCCAGCTGCTCTGTTGGCACCAGTGGTGCAAGAGGGGCCCTTGCTCAAGCTTTGCAGAGGCCGCTGTCCACACCCAGGAGGTCCCCAGACGTCTAGCCAGGAGGCTTGTTCAGCCGCCTGCCCCGTCCTTCTCTTGGCCAAGAGCTCTGACTTTCTCTCAGAGAATCCGTGTGCTTGCTGCGACTACTCCTTGCTGCAGGTGCTGGTCGCTGAGTAGACACTTCTGGCGATGACATACATTCTGTGTATCTCTTGTGCCGCAACAAACCAGCCCAAAGCCTAACCCTTAATCCGGCCAGGCCACGACCTTCCTTCAATGGCCTGCACGAGGTCAGGGCACGGCAGGCGACTCTCGGCTCTACCACACGTGGCCGGTTCACTCATGTGGCTGACAGGTGCATGGAGATTGCAGGCTAGGAACATTGGGCCTCCCCAAGGGAGACTTGGGCTTCCCCACGTGGCAGCTGAGTCCCGAGAACCAGGATCCCAAGAGACAGGAAGTGGAAGCCTGGACTGCAAAACTGGCACCTCCTCTGCTATGGTCTGAATACAAACGGTGCCCACCAGTGGCCACATGCTAAGGGCTGGTCCTGGGTGGGGCCACTGGAAGGCACTGTGCACCTAATTTAAGAGGTGGGGTCTAGGGAGGGGTCCTGAGGCCTCTGGGGCACTTGCTGAAGGACAGTGGGATTCCTGGCTTGTGATGTGAGCGGTTTGCTCTGACACACATTCCCCACCCAACATCTTCCCAGAGGCCCAGAGCAATGGGGCTGCTTGGTCTTGGACCAGGTCCTCCGGAATGGGGAACTAAACAAACCTCTCATCTCCAGAAGTCACTTGCCTCGGGGTAGTTCATTGTAGTCCCATAAAGCTGACTAACCACAGCATCACTTCCGCTATGCGCCATTGGCCACGTAGGCACAGAGCCCATCGGCATTGAAGGGAGGAGGACAGAGGTGGCCTACACGACGGGAGTGGCCACCTATGATCTCTCATGACACAGAGGCCATTCCTAGGAAAGGATTACAGCTTCTTTCCTGTTGCTTCCTTCTCCTCAGTCTTCTTCCTAGAATTCAAGTGGAGGCTTGGGAAGGAACATTAATTTCAGAAGCCGGAAGTAGAACATTCATGGTTGTCATGGACTGAAACCATGAAGCAGAAAGAAAGAAGTAGCCCGAGCCCCAGAAAAGCACCCTGACATTTGTATGAAGACATTTCCATTCCATGCAGCTGACCGCAGCCCCTAACTCCATGCCCACTGCTTCCAGTTTGCAGGGATGGAAAGGCTTCGTCGGGGAGTGAGGTTCAATTGGGTCCTGAAGGAGGAGTGCAGTCGAGACTTCCCATGGGCCAAGGCACAGAGGGGACTTTGGCCCTAAGTGCGCGGTCTCTGCATGGCTCAGTCCCAGGAGAGCTGCCTCACCCTCCACGACACGCAGGTGCCGTCCCTGAACCAGGAAGCCAGCTCCCACCAGGCACTGGACCAGCCGGTGCCTTGAGCTCCACCTTCCAGAACCCTGAGAAGTAAATGCCCACTGTTCAGAAGCCTCTGAACTGTGGCAGTTTTGTTCCTAGACAGGCACCATGTCATCCTGCACCCTGTGCTTCCCTTGTGTGATCTCATTTAGCTCCTGTAGCCACCCTGGGATAAAGACACAGGGGCAGGGGAAACTGAGGCTCAGAGAGGTCAGCAATATAACCGAGGTCACACAGCTGGTAAGGGAAGAGCACAGGCCTGCCCACATCCCTTCCAAGGCTGCTTTCATTGCCATTCCTGAGTCTGCTTTCAGGACCCTTGAATTCAATGCCCAGCTCAGATGCCTCAACGTTCTGACTTTACCTCCTTGGGCCATCTCTAAGATGAGAGGGCTCTGAGGGCTGAATAGGAGCTCTCAAAGGAGCCTTCTCCCCTCAGAATCCTTTGGTGCCATGCAAGTTCAGATAACACCAAGGTTTGTAAAAGAAAAAACCACAACAAAATATCATCGAATGGGCTGATAATGAAACAGGATTTCAGTTCAAAGTTGAATACAATTTACAAGAAATGGTTCAAATATCACAAGGTCAAAACAATTTTGAGCTTTCCAGTATTTACAAACATACCTCACTTCATAAGCCTTTCCAATCCACGCCACACCATCTATAGACAGGAAGGCCCATTTTAAGACGATCCTATTTAATTTGATGTGGCTTTAAGTGAGGTCTGTTGGAAATGTGCTACTAATTTTGGACTTTTGTGTTTAGGGGAAATGTGATTGAAGCTTAATCCAATTTTCTAACACCCGAAAACAGCTACAAGGAAAACAGACAGACGTGAAGGAAGAGCAGCAGGGCCTGCCTCCAAAGGGCTCCCAGGGCCCTGGCTGTCCTGCTGGAGTGTTCCACCGCCACAGCGCTCACCCTTGGCACAAGGGCAGGCCCGGCCCCAGCGCCAGGGTCTGCTTTGGGAGAGCAGGAGGATGGTCTTCTTTGTCCAGCTGCCCTCAGAGAGGTCTTTCTGAGCTGGGAGTGGTAGCACCAACCTGGAATCCCAGCACTGTGGGGAACTGAGGCAAGAGGGCAGCGATTTTGAGCCCAGGGCGAGCAATGTAGTGTCTTCGTGGAAACCTGTCTCAAAATAAATAATAAAAAACGGGCTAAGGAAATTGTGAAGTCCCTGGGCACAACCCCTAATCAGGCAATAATAATAGTAGTAATAACAATAATGGTGATAATAATAGTAATAGGGCTCTTTCTAGAGAAATTTCAGCCCTACCGATCAGCACAAAAGATTTCTGCTATCTTCACCTGGCCCTGTGTAAGGAAGCTGATGGCCAAAGATAAGGACAAGGACACTAGGCGCTTGCTGAGCATCAGTCCAGGCAATGCCAGGGCTGCCGAGCTCACAGCGGGGCATTTCCCCAGCCCCTCCTAGACTCTACCCTGTCGCCACTCTGATAAATCCAGATGGGTGTGAACCCAACCTCGAGTTGTCACCCAGCTCACTATGCATCTGTTAGGAGGTAAGCTAGTGTGACAGACAGTACTTCCCAAAATTAGTTGCACCAGTCTCTTGTCTTCTATCCCATGCCCTCTCCTGATGCCAGATGGCCTTCATGTCATTTTTCTACTGCTTGGTGGTGCAGAAGAGACGATCGTTTCATAGAAACTGCACTCCGAGTTTGATCTTTTTCTAGGCTAGCAACATGTTGCAGGGTAATCTCTTGAAACAGGCTCCCAGTCAGCCCCGGGATTGGAAGCACAGTCGGTACTCTAGAGTGCACTGGGCTGTCACAATGTTAGGTTAAGAGAATTAAGTGTATTTTTGACTTGTAATATTTTTGACTTAGGATGGTTTTATCAACCCCATCATAAATCAAGGAACATCTGCATATGACTTAGACACTCCCCCTTAGAGGGGCAAGGGCCCAGGAGCGCATCTGTGGAATCTGGGTGGGCTGTGGCTGTGGTGGAGGAAGTCACTGTGATTTCCGGAAGTTCAGTCCTAACAGGTAATACAGTTTCCAACTGGGTTTCTTGGAATACTTTTTCTTAGAACCCAGCTACCACACTGTGAAAAAGTCTAAGCAGCCACGGAGAAGCCATGGAGAAGCACAGAGCCCTCAGCTGACAACCCTGTGGAGCTGGAGCCTCCACAGGACCAATCACATCCTGCCAGCCACGGGGATGCCCACATCCGAACGAGGCTTTCTGGATCCCAATTGCTTGCCCCAGCTGGTGCATGGAGAAGTCAAGAGGACCCTGCTACTTCCTGCCCAGCATGCAGATTGATGAGCAAAAGAAATGATCTTCCCAGACGCCCAGGGCTACTGTTACGTCCAGAGGCTGCACGTCCACACCCCGACTCCCTGTGCTCAGTACACCTGTGTGCAGCACACCGAAGCATCAGGCACCGCAAGCCTCTTTTTCTGCGAGCCCCAGCTTCACTGCTGCTGCCCCCCAGAAGCCCTCCCGACTTCACTCCCACAGCAAGTGACCACAGATGTGGGAGGTTTCCCAGGCATGGAAGCTGAGGCTCTGAGGGCTAAGCTGTTGTAATCACAGATGTCACAGTCTGTGCAGTGGCAGCGCACCGTCCTGGACTTGGTCACATCCCCATGCTTGGCTGGTGACGTTAGTGCTGCCACAGCCACTCTATTCTATCGCTGCTCAGCCAAGCGGTGCATTCTTGGAGAGGTGGGGCTGGTGTTTGCTCTATGTGAAGCCCTCTGCATCCTCTAAGCAAAGAGCACAGCCATCCATGCTGCGGGTACTGAGCTAAGGCAGCTTGCAAGCTACTCTGTAAACTGGGAGGTAAAGGAAACTGTGAGAGGCCAAGGAGCTCAGTGCACGCAGGAATGATTTCCTGGGGTTTCCAGACGCATTCAATCACAACATGTGTAATAAATAATACTCATAAATAAATAAAACGAATTCAGAAATATATTCATCATCTCCCCAGCCTCCTCTCAGCCTACCTCCTGAACTACCCACTCTGTTTCTATGGACAACTAAATATAATTCACTGACAGAGCTTCTTTTTGTTTAATGGCATCTAGAATTCATATTACTGGCCAACTTCAGGAGCTGTTTGTTTTACCTAGTATGTCAAAGAGATTCCTCCAGATAATTACATAGAAGCCAATTTTTAAAAAGACAGATATTCCCCCCAAACACACGCATGACTCATGTAACCTTCCCAGGTCTGACGGACTTTCAGATTGCTTCCAGGTTTTCACTACCGCAAACAGTGTGGCCATAAACATCCTGTCCCTATGCCCTTGTGCTCGGGGTTTTCATTTCCGAGGGGCGGATTCCCAGCAGCGGGCTCACAGGATCAAAGGCGGTGTGTACCTCTGCATGGTAACAGATGCTTCCAGACTGCACTCCCAGGAGGCCTCGGCCGTTCACAAGTCCCGCTCCCACACAAAACACCGGCTCAGAGGGGCGTCCCTGAGCCGAACAGCGGCCGTCCGGAAAGCAGCCCTGCAGACAGTCACCCAACCTCGCCAAGCCTGGATTCTGACCTCCCCAAGGACCGAATCCAGTGCAACTCACTTCACGAGCACCTGGCTGCAGACAGATGCAGGATGCCAGGCAAGTGTCACAGAGGGGTGATTATTCTGTCTGGCGGGGTGAAGTCTGGCCAGCAGCTGGATGGCTGCAAAAGTCACGGCTTAAGGCCACCTGGGACCGTGGGTAGCTCAACGCATCTGTGCTTCCTTCCCTGTTGGCTCCGCACACCCTGCCCTGCCACACGCCCTGGCTCAGCCCTTCTCAAAGCTCACTCACGCTTTCCCTCATTACCCATCCCCACCACATCCCTCCAAAGCCCGTTCTGCTATTCAGAGCGCAGGTCCTGTCTACTCTGCTGGGTCCCCGAGTTGGCATTTCTGCTGGGGCCCAGAAAATATCAAGTGATAACAGTGAGTACGTGTGGGACGTGTACCAGGCCCTAGGCATGTGTGGCTGGTTCCAGACATGTGCCAGTTCACGTGCACCTGGCAGAAATCTCTGATGCCCACGGCACAGAAGAGACCAGGCTGACAGTACAGGGCGTCCTTTAGCGCCCAATGCCGTGGTTCATCTGGGATTTGCCTGAGACTCAGACCTGCTCCGCCCGCACTTCTGTGTGTGTAGAGGGGACAGCCTGTGCTCACCTAGGGCCCAGGACTCCAGGCAACCTGCACGACCACCCTGTTGGCTCCAGGCCCCCCGGTCCCACACTGGAAAGAGTGTCCATTCCCGGCCCGGGCTCAGCTATGCGGACCCCTTGTGCAAAACCTTCACGGGCATCCCTCGCTCTCACTGCTCCTGCCACTATTGAGACCTCCAACCATGTGCTGGATGCTGGACAGTCACAGGGAGAGGTGAGCCTGGGCCCGGATCCAAGATGGGCCAGAGAGGGGAGGGACACAGGCACCACATTGTCCTCGGTGCTTCAGGAACAAAGACAGGCCCTGAGCCTGGAAGCAACAGCAAGGCCACAGGAGGGGGTGGGAACGGGGCTGCTGGAGGAGGTAAGGGTTTGCCTCAGAGCAGCCCTGTGCTAGCGGCCACCCTGGCACCAGTGTGTGGCTGGTTCCCAAGCAGGGTGCTCAGATTCCTCCAAAGGGACCCAGGCGGGGAGGGAGACCCTCTCCTCTCTGCGCCTGACATTAGAATTACCGTCACGGCTGCACCTGACATCTGCTAGAACCAATTCGTTATCGTTAGGAAATGGGTCCCTAATGAATTTCTGTGGCCATTAAGTCTGATTTACAGTAATGGTAATCACCCTTGGAAGCACACACTTTATCCCTTTAATTAATAACCCTTGCTTATCAGCAAGCCTAATGGCCACGGGACAAGAAGAAGGAAGTCCCTGCTGCAGCCCAGGCTCCCCGACCTCACTTCTGGGGACAGGGAGGGAAGGGCCCGTCCATGACGCCACCGTAAGGGAGCCGACGTCCCTCAGCCCCCTCGGGAATCTTGCAGCCAGCAGACAGCTGGGGCACAATCCTGGGGCATGAGCAGGTGTCCCTGCTCTCCACCTGTGCCGCTTCTCCCAACACCTACTGGCACAACGCTGCTGCTCCCTGGAATAGCTTCCCCCTGTCTCTCTGCCCTGAGCGGGTCTGCGAGTTTCTCCATCCTCTGCCACAACCCCAGGCTGTTTGCACCAGGAGACTGCATGCGTCTGGGCAGGAGGTGGGTGGGTGGGCAAGTGATGCAGGGCTCTCTACAAGCCAGAGATGACTGAGCGGGGAGCAGGGTGGGCTCTCCACGGGAGGGGACACCTGAGCGAGGCACTGAATGGCAAATCTCAGGAGATTACCGGGAACCCCACCATTCGCTCCCTCATCGCCAGGCACTATCCTGCTTCTCTGCTCTGAAGTCACATTGATGCCAAGAGCTAAGTGTCATTATCCTCCATCTAGACAGAGATCCGGAGAGGGTAAATGTGTCCAGGGTGTCTGCCCCATCATCCATGTTCCACAGGCTGTGACAAAATCCCTTCTCCGGAAGCAGGACCCAGTAAGGTGCTGCTGCATCCCACTGTGGCCCTGAACACAGGTAGATGGCATCGCGTGCTCACCCGGGCTCACCGGAAGCCACCAGGAGCTTGGGCCTCCACACACCTGGACACACCTGGTCCAACTCTGCTCTGCTGTAGTGAAAAAGCAGAACTTACTATAATCCTGGAGGCTGGAAGTACAAGGTCCAGGAGTGAGAAGGCTCAGGTCCTGGGAGCTTCTCTCACCAGCTTACAGGCGGCCTCTTTCCTGCTGATCCATCAGGAGATAGAGAGAGCAAGCAAGCTTCCTGGGGCCTCTTCTATAAGGGCACTACCTTGATGACCTCCCAAAGGCCCTGCCGGAAAAACACCATCACAAGGGGTAGGGCTTCAACTTATGGATTCAGACCACTGGTGAGCCCCGGGGTGGCGGGCCTTGCCCATGGGGCAGCAGTGGGAGAAGAATGACAGAACTGGCGGATGGTGGCGGATGGAATCATTTGCTCAGTTCAAACCCTGACCTAACTCCTTCCGGGGTCGTCATGCTGGGAACCTCACTGTGGTTCAGGCTTTCCCTTCTGAAGTGGGGACACCATTGGTACCCCCCATAAATTGAAACGTGTAAGGTATCTGCAGCATGTGAGATACCTGAAGAGCCATAAACATTCAGAAGTCTTAGTTGGTATCATCATCATCATCATCAACATTGTATCATTAGCAAAAACATTCTGCTTTCAGAAAAGAAACTGCTAAAAACAAACAAACAAAAAAACTTCAAGACCTCAGATCTTTGGGACCAAAAGAGGAGACAGATATAATATATTTAATGAGAGGGAAAGTCAAGAGGCTGGATTAAATTCTGAGATAGTGGCTGATACGTTTTCTCCTGTTCCTTTTCCTCTCCTCATCCCCGCACCGAAGGGCTGGCAGCGCATTCAGGAATACCCAGGCATACTCCAGCGAACGAAGCAGTCTAACGCCGGCTGAACTGCCGCGCTCTCTCCTCGCTGTTCCTCCCAGCAGCGTGCATGCTGCTCCCCATGCCGACGCCTGCCTCCCTTGGGGATCCACCTGCTACCTCCTCCCTCAGATGCAGGCCCAGCAGCGCCTGCCACAAGCACACACCCATGCGCTGTCTCCTAGCTCGGGGCCGGCCATGCCCACGCGTTCCCTCCATCGCCAACCCCAGCTCCAGGTCTCCACGCTGTCATCCCCCTAGGAAGGTTTCTGTGGCCTTCAGGCCATGCGCTTGCGGCAGGTGCCCCTCCTGCAGGCTTCACCAGCCACTGTGCTGACCCTGTAGCCTTGAATTTGCCCTGGGGAAGCTGCCGGGGACAGGGTTTAAGACTGTCAACTCTGGGACTCAACTGCTTGGATTGGAACCCCAACTTTCTGCTTTCTGGATGCATAATCATGGACAGATTGCTTCCATCGCTGTCACAGTCAGTGGGCCTCCCTCCCTGGGACCCCTTTAGGATTATACAGCTCAATGCATATAAAGCTTTTAGAACAGAACCCAGCATGCTCCTATGGAAGAGCTCAATATTATTTACAAAGCCTTCATACCCTCCCCACTGCCTAGCACAGTGGTTGGGACTTAGTAGGCCCTCAGTAAATATTTGTGCAGTTGAATTATCCCCACAAAATGGAAACAGGACTTGGCTCACAGAGGAGTGATCACTCATATTACATATTAGGTGATTTTTTCCAGTGTGCATCCTGCCAAATATTGTACATTCTTTATTATAGTTAGGGTGGTGATATTCGTTAAGGGGTAGCGTAGTTTCATTAGAAAACCTTATTTTTGGAATTTTATAACTTGGCCACAAAAATTCACTCTGGGCAAAATGCTAACTTATGTCTGGAAGTAAATGGGTTTATTTTATAAATTTTTATGCATTTTCCACACATAAACAAATGGCCAGATAAACCATTCTTTAATAGAAGGATTGCAAGAGGAAAATTCGATATTCTGATATATGAGGCACGAGGACTCAAGCAGGGTGGGATTGGGGCTGGGGCCGCTCGCTTGGTTGGGATGTGTGTCTCATTATACATCTTGTCTCTCCTCCGAGCCTCTGCCAAGGTCTCTATCATCATAACAAACAGTGCTTTGGGGACTTCACTGGACCAGTTGCTGTTCTATGAGTTTTTACATGGTTTAAATTGTCCCCCAAGACATATCTCCTCCTAAGGAATGGGTGTAGGGGGCCCAGGTAGTGCTCCCCCAAAATATTTGCTCAGATCTCAGAATGTGACTTATTAGGAAGTAGGGCTTTGGTAGATATAATCATAGTAAGGTGAAGTCATACTAGATTATGGTTGTCCCTAACCCAATGATTACCATGTTTACAAAAGAACGGAGAAGGAGGTTTGGACACAGAGACACACAGAGGGGAGAACCAGGAGTGACTTAGCTCCCTGCCAAGGATGCCAATAATGCCAACGACCCCCACATCTGGAGGAGACAGGAGGGAACCTCCTCGAAGCCTCAGAGGAGCCAGCCCTGCGAATACCTTGACCTTGGATTTCCAGGCACCAGAACAGGAGAGGAGAAAGCGTTACTGTTTGCAGCCATTGTTGTACCAGCCCCAGGGAACTCATTCAGTGGGGGAAACTGAGATATTATTCAGACAGCAGGTGGAGCTGAGATTCCAACCCAGACAGTGGGCTTCAGACACTGCTCCTTGACCCTCTCTACTCAGTGGCTGACAGAACATACTTAGACTGTTAAACCTGCCAGCAGTAAAGAGGTGACCCAGTGACCATCTCCTGGCTTTTCCCTGAGGTCCTACAACAATAAATGGAAGAAAATCATCATGTCTAAAGCCCAGAAAACCCACTTGATGACTGTGAATTCATTCCCCAGGCCTCTCTAATCTTAAAACATTTACAGCTCATTCCTTTCTACAGTACCTTATGGCTCTAATTTGAGCAATAGCGTGGACCCTCAAACACATTTAATATTTAGGAAGACATTGTCACAAGAAAAAGCAATGTAGCAGACTGGTCTCAGGCTGGAAGCCTCCCCTTCATCCTGCGCTTCCTATCTGCACACCCAAACCTAGACACTCCAACACAGGGAAGTGTAAAGGAAGCCAGTACTAGCAGCCCTGGCCTTCGGTTGATTTGGTCCCTGATTACAGGTATGGAGAGTTGTGCACGATAAAGTACAGAGAGAAAAAGCCGGCTCTAAGATGATACATAGTATAGCATATGTTATTCTTACCAGAAAAATGGCCAGAAAAGACATTGTGGGGTAGATAAGCATACAGGAGAGAATGGGAAAACAAGGGCACAGTGTTGATAATGGCTATGAATGGAAAGATGTATGGTCATTTTTGCTCCTTTATGCTTTTACTTATTGTCTGGATTACTTCTGATGAGTATGCTTTTATTTTGTAATTAGAAAAAAAAAAGCTCTGCAAAGCCTGCAGAACTAAAGTGTTGTGTGTGGCTTTTCTTTCTGTCCTACAGCCATCATAAACTCCTGGGACATGAGGTTTTGCCCAGCAGCAGCCAGTGCAGGAAAAACTGATCAGGGGAACTTCCAAAGGCCAGATGGTTGAATCCAGCTCCCTCTGGGCTCCAGCAGCCTCCCAAGGCTAGCAGACCTCTTGGGTCTAAAGTTCAGGCAGTTTCCTTTAAGTGAATCTGAACCTCCTGCCTCAGTGTGCAGCAGAAAAGTAAAAAAAAAGATGCTCTGGCAGCCGAGTTTTAAGACTCTCACCCAGGCGGGCCAAGTGCCGGGATTGAGAGTTTACTGTTGGGAGCCCCTGGGAGAGGGGCTTGTGCCAAGCCGCCTGAGCGCTCGAGAAAGCCAAACAAGGTCAGGCAGTGGCTGTGGTGGGCCAAAGGGCCTGAGGTGCTCGTTTAAGAGGCAGACTGCTCGTTTTCTGCGGCTGCCCTAAGAGCTTAGCGACAGGGCCATAACAGTGGGCATTACTCGCAGTCCAGGAGTCCAAACTTGGGGTGCCCCAAGGGCCCCAGCCCCTCCAAAGACTCTAGGGGGTTGTTCTTTAACTGCTTTAAGCTGCCAGCTTCTGTGGCTTTGGCATTTCTTGACTTGACCCTGCTCCACTCCAGTCCCTGCCACCATCTTTATATGGCTGTCTCCTGTGTACACATCCGTCAGCTTCATATTAGGCCACCCTGGTCCAGTAGGACCTGATCTGCACTTGGTAACATCTGCAAGAACCTATTTCAAAATAGGCCATGCTCCTAGACTCTGGGTGGATGAGGATTTCTAGATGCACCATTCAACCCAGAGGCAGGCCCAAGTTGCAGGGACCATGGCTACCCAGCCCACAGAGATCGGCAGTCCCATAACTTTCTGCTAAAGCTGCACCTTTAAGTAATTGGTCAGTAGTCTACACAGCCAGGGGCCATATATTGAGCATGGCCAAAGAGCAGCATGGATGGCCATGAGGTCAGACTTGCCCATGTCCTCTTACATACTTTGGGGGTTCATTTTATGTGTCGGCTTGACCAGGCCAATGGGACACCCAAGCATTATTTCCGGATGTGTCTATGCAGTGTTTCTGGGTGAGAGAAACATTTGAGTCTGAAGTTGGACCCAGGCAGAGGGGCCCCCCAGGTTGGGTGGGCTCCACGCCACCAGTTGAAGGCCTGAAGAGCACCAAGGCTGAGTGAGAAGGTGCCCTTCCTCCCTCTCCATCTTTAGCTGGAACTTCGCAAGCCTGAAGTTTCAGACTTGAGCTGGAGCTCATCCCCTAGCTCCTCTGCCTCTTGGCCATCCTGGAGCTTCTCAGACCATAGCCGCATCCCGGGCCTTCCTGGGTCTGGGTTGTGAGCTGCAAGATCATCGTAGGGGCCAATTACTTAATTTATATAGAGTCCAATATACATGTGTTATAATCCCATTATGTATTAACCATTCTACAGTATATTATAATATTCTACAATAATTATCAGCCTGTTATATATTTATATAAAATAATGCAAATAAAAGGAATATTAAATATATGTACTATATGTAAATATAAATGTTTATAAAATTGTGCTTCAATCTAAACTACGAATCAAATGCATGTTCTTGGCCTCTTCCAGCTTCAGGGACACTGGCATTCTTTGGGAGGTGGCTGGACAGCACCCATGTCTGCCCCATTCCCATGAGCTGTGTGGTCTTGGACCTGGGACCCAGCCTCTCCGAGCCCAATTTCCTCAAATGCACATGAAAGGGATGAGGAGAGAAGAAGCCTAAAACCACAAGGGAAATGACCAGAGCACGACAGGAGCTCAGGAAGAGGTCGCAGCCCTCACCCTGCCAGCCAGGGCTGATGTGAATGTGCTGCAGCACCATTTGCTCCTTCGCCATCCAATGGTAATTACGGCCCTGGCTGACCCTTGTGGGGACCGTACATGACCTCCATGCACCACCCTCCAGACGACCCTGAGGCACGGTAGAATCACTACCTCCTTTTCACAGAGACTGAGGCACAGAGGTGCTCAGGAGCTCGGTGACGTCACAAGAGTAAGAGGGAGAGGGACAGTGCTTACTTTAGGATTTCCTTTCCTTCTAAGTGTCAAGACTTTGGGGCTTAGAAGAATCAAAGTCAGGTCATGTCCACAATATATAAAGAACTTTTGCAACTCAACAACAAAAAAAAGACAGCTCTGTTTAAAATCAGGCAAAGAACTTGAGTAGACATTTCTACAAACATAAAAGGGTAAGATCACAGGAGAATGTGTATATCAGTACCATCAGGGAAATGTAAACCAAGAATGAGAGTGATCTACCACTTCACATCCACCAGAGTGGCTGCAGTTTTTAAAAAAGGAAAACAACAGGTGTTAGCACGGATGTGGACATGTTGGGATGCTCATTCATTGCCAACAGGAGTACAAGGTGGTACAGCTACTGTGGGAAAGGTTGGCAGCTCCTCAAAAGCTTAAATACAAAATTACTGTGAGACTCAGTCCTCCCACTTCTCGGGGTGCACCTGAAAGAACTGATAAGAGGTATGTAAGGAAAAACGGGGGTGTGTCTACGTCTAGGCAGCTCTGGGGCAGATAAACAGACACCCTGTTTGGAGTGGAGTCTGGGAGCACAGCATGCCCTGTTGGTCATGGTCACGTGAAGCTGGGTCTCTCTCTCTCTCTCTCCCTGAGGGAGGCCTCAGAGACCCCGTCCCACCACCGGACCTGAAGGCCAGGGATTCTTACACCATTGCCAACGGCATCCACTGCTGGGAAGGTGGCAGACGCTCACCAGGAGCACACAGACACAGACTGAACAAAACACAATGTAGAGTGAAACTTTAGTCCAATGCCATTGACGACAATTAAAAATCCATGAACAGGCAACACTCTGTATTTTACAGATAAGCACAGGGTAAAAACATTTTAAAGCTGTTGCCTGAGGTGCTCGTTGGGGAGGAGAGTAGAGCAGAGAGTGCCAGTGTGGAGGTGGTGGGAAGATTACACTGAAGGAAAGCAAGAAAGGGGGCTTCACACAGCCTGGTGGTGACTGTGCCCGTGGGCTAAGGAGTCAGATGACCTGAGCCCCCCGCTTCTGCTGTCCAGGAAGGCCTGGCAAAGGAGCCCTGCACACTGTGACCTGGGGTGATGACTGCTTTACTTTAGTCGGTAAGAGGGGAAATGTGAGGAGAGACACAGATGAAAAGAAAGGCTTTCTGCCCTCCAAGTCCTGGGGATGAGCAGCACCCCTGAGGCCAAGCACACGGAGGCACCTGGAAGGAGGTGAGTGGAGAGCAAGGGCCATGCTTTTGTTGGGATCCAGGCACCGTCCACCAGACTTCCTGGAGTTGTAATTGGTGGGTTTAACGAAAGCAGGCTGGGGTGGGCTGTGGAGTCACTGGGCCAGACAAGTAGGTTCTGTCCAGCTGTCCCATGGGGGAGTGGTCACTAGAGGCGGTTCTCTAAGGCCAGTCATGAGCTGACCATGTGGAGGAACTGGGAAGTGGCACAGAATTAGAAATTGTGCAGAGCAGTATTAGGCCCTGTATCTGGTATGAGAAATTTAAACTTATTTCAAAGTGGATATCATGGAAAATTGTAGGAACTCACAGTGGGGTGAAACCAAAAAGGAAATGCTCCTGGAAAGTCTGCTTCCCAGGGGTTTATGTGCAGCAGAATAGCCCTGCAAATCCCAGAGAACAGGGGGTCCCATGGTGGCCACCTTCCCATATGGCGCCCACAGCCCCACACCTCTGTGCTGACACCTTCATGAGTGGGAGGAGACCGTCAGCCTCTGTCAGGCCTCCTGCTGAGGCTGCAGCCCCAGTGGACATAGGACCACCACACAGGTGAGCTTTCAAGAAAGAAGCAGCCTGATATCTTCCTGGATGCTAGACCCTAGGGAATCACACAGCCCTGCCAGTTCACACCTCGGGGCCAAGTAGTTTATCTCCTTTGTTCTCAATATGCTTCTCCTCTTTGCACCTTTCTGGGCAGCAGCAAATGAACAAACCTCGTTCCCATCTCAACTGTGCCTTGGGAAAGCCAGCAGGAAGGATTCTGCTCATTTTTACTAAGTCAGACGTATGCAGAGCAATTTAGTCTTTCTGATGCCCCAGAGGAAAGGTGAGTTAGAAAGCAAGCACCACAAAGAAAATAAAACCGAAGACAGGGACCAGCTGCCCCTTCCCACTAGGAAAGCCTCTTCGCAGGCTAACCTGAGAGAGCCCTGGTTTTGTTCTTTGTGCCTCCTAGGTTCTCCAGCTTAAAGCGACAGCAGAAACTACGTTCAGGGATGGCCTGTCTCCCAGAAAAGCGTTTCTACTGAGTAGAAACAGAGCAAGGCTGGAGACCCGGGACGGCAGCAGACAAAGTTTCCTCCTGGGAAGCACAGCCAGGGAAGGGACTAGGAGTGGGGGGGGGCAAGATGTGAGAGCGAGGGGCAGGGCCAGGCCTCTGGGGCAAAAGGAAAGGAGGGAAGGAAGAAGGCATGGAGAAGACTGCCAAGCGCAGGGCCAGGAGGAGTAGTGGGCCCTGCACTGGGTCCCATCGCTGAGGTCCTGGCCAGGCATCCTGCAGCCCCTCTGCACCCCAGCTGCCCAGACAGCTCCCTCCAGCCGTGGCACAGCACACGCCTTCTGGGGGAGGCGGTCACCTCCACATCTGCTGCCGTCTGCCCACAGAGCGCATGCCTAGGCACTGCTAAATGCACGGTGTGAGCAGAAAGATGGTTCTGTCTTTAGCCCCCACCTCCCGCCTGCCAACAGTGCCTTGGGTTTTGCCCACTCTGCCTTTGTGTGGACGCAGAGATTCCATTGAGTGCCCCCAAAGGGGGATCGCAGGGCAGCTCGGCTCAGCACACCGAAATGTCCCCAAGGAAGTGCACAATCATCTTCAGGGAGTGAAGGACAATGAGGAGGTGTCTTATTACAGAATTGAGGGGACAATGTCTTTTATACTCAGTCTGGTTCACTTTTCACACTAAATTAATCTTAATAAGCATCTGCTTCGAGTAAAGGAAGTTTTGTGATAATTCAACCGTGACCTCTGTAAAAGTCCAAGTGATTTCACTTTGGTCCCTCAGCCCTGAGTATCCTATTGAAATGGTCGTCTTTATTTCATGATCATCAGCATGTTAACATGAGCTGATTAATCCCATCAACCTAACTACACAGATCGGACGAAGCCCAGGGCTATGACATCATTAGCTTTGGGATTTGAGCACACAGAATCTCAGACTGGGCTGGTCAGCTGGTCCCCCGGGTCATTTGATCAGCCTTCTTCTTTCCAAGAATTGAAAGCAGATTCTCCCCTCGGCTTGCTCTGTGGCTCCAAAATGCAGGTAAAATTGTCCCAACAGTGGTGCCACTGGGACTGTGTGGTACAGGGTACCATCCGTCACTGGACAGTCAGCCAGCACTGAGCACCCAAAGCCATGTGTGTCCCCACGGTCTCGGCCATCCTGCCTCATTTCTGAGTACAGTTTCCTCACTGATGGACCAATGTGTCCAGAGCCAGACACAATCCAGACACTGCGTCTCTGCCATTTGCCGCCGATCTCCTTGTCTTGGCTTCTGCTGATGTTTTAGGAGATTTCACTTCCCATAAATATATAGGCAATGTACAAAAGCCAGTCAAGGAATTCTATCTCCTCTTAGCCCAGTGGGTCTCAAAATATGATTCTAGAACTGGCAGCAGCAGTATCACTTTGCACTCATAAGAAAATGGATGTTTTCGGGCCACTTTCCCAAAACTGCCAAATGCAAAGTCTGGGAGGGGGGAGGGAGGCCTCAAGGCAGTTCTGATGAAGGCCACTGTTCAGGTGGATGTGTGAGCTAAGTGACTCGGTGACACTGGGGGCATCATGAAAATGGCTCCCGAAGATGCTCATGTTTTAGTTGCATGGCAAAAAGGATCCACAGATGTGATTTTAATAAGGGTCTTGAGAAGGAGAGATTATTCCGCCTGAATTGCGAAAGTCCAATATATTTACAAAGCTGGTAGAGGGAGCAGCAGGCCTAGGGTTGGGGAGTGAATACAGGCTGAGGATGGAAACAGAGATAGAGGGAGAGAAACTGCAAGCTGTGCTGGTGGAGAACCATAGCCAATGGTGGCTTCCAGAGTTGAAAGGAGCAAGGCATGGATTTTCCTCTAGAGCCTTGACTTGAGCCCAGGGAGACAGATGCAGACTTTGGCCCTCCGGAGCAGTAAGAGTAAACATTTGTGGCTTGGTTTTGTTTGAGACAGGGTCTCACCACATTGCCTAGGCTGGCTTGGGCCTCCTGGGAAAAAGCAATCCTCGTACCTCACCTCTCCTTCCTGAGTACCTTGGACTGCAGGTGTGAATCCCTGTGCTTGGCTTTGTGTTATGTTTGAGCCAGTGGGTCGTGTTAACTTGATAAAAGCAGCCACAGGAAACTCATGCACACACTTTTCCTGTCCTGGACTGTAGTTGTGAGCAGAGGGGCACAACATGGAAAAGGGAGCTAGGGCTGGTCTGCTTCGGGCTTTTTTTTTTCCTTCAACCCCTCCAAGTTCTTAGTTAGAACAGACTCCTGTAATCACACAAGAGAGAAACACAGGAGCACACTTCATCTATCTGTGGACACTTCCAGGGAATGAGAGTTCTCAGAGAGGCAGCTTTGAATTCCAGCTGCTGCGGAATCTTCAAAGAATAGTGCATTAATCATCCCTCCCATCACTGGGACCCGATACCAACACCCACAATTTGAAGGAGGAGAGGTTTAGTTTGGCGCATGGTTTCAGAGATTTCACTCCGTGCTTAGCTGGCTCCGACGCAGGAACATCATGGAAGAAGGTGTGGCAGAGTAAGCTGCTTAGCTCATGGCAGCCAGGAAGCAGAGCAAAAGAGTGACAGAGGAAGGGGCAGAGACCATAGCTAGGCCCCCATGTCATGCTTCCGGGACCCACCCAGACACACCTAGAAGTGTGCTCCACTCATCCTCTAGGGAGCGCCCAAGCCAATGAAGTTGACAATTGAGCTTAACTGTCACCAACAGTAACTTTTGAGCGCAGTGACAAGGGAAGGGCTAAGTCTCTGGGGGCAGTGCCCTATACATAGGCAGATGAGGGGCAGCTAAAAGTTGTTACTAAAGCTTGAGAATGCCTGTTCCTCTGTGTCATCTGCAGCCTCGTAAGGGTCTGAAGTTGTCCTCAGGTGTTAACCTTTCCTCTCTCTGGTGGGATGGAGCAGGTCATTGTCTGTCCCTATAAGTCAGTCTCCTGCATTTAGGAAAACGGGGAGGTTGGCAGGGAACTCTTCTGGACCTGGATCTGCCTCTTTTTAATGGCCTTCAGCTCAGCAATCCTTCATATTTCAGGGTGGCATGTCCCTTTACAGACAAAGAAACGGAGGTAGAGAGGAGTTAAAGGTGTTGCTCATGGTCACACAGCTCTCCTGCCTCAAAAAGTGTAAAGATCACCACAGAGTCTGAAGGGTTGGTGGTGTTTTCTGGCTTCATCCTTCAAAGCTGAGTAACTTCCTGAGCCTGCTTCCTGACTGTAAGATGGGGATCATGATACCCGGAGGACAGGGCCAACGTGAGACCAAGTGCTGCAATGCAAGTGGCACAGTTGTCAGGGAGGGGACCCAAGAACGTGTAAACGTCTCCCTATACGCCAACGAGTGTAGCCCCAAGGAACCAGAGTCTGCTGAGTGCAGCCAGCCAATGGGGACAGGGGCAGAAGTGGCTCAGGAAGGTTTCTTGGCAACTTTAACCATCAGAGAGATCTGCTCCCTCCCCGGGAGAACTGTGGGCTCATTCCAATATTTTTTAACTTCCATCATGGAAACAGCGATCCTTTTCTTTTTCCCATCTTAAAGACTTCACTTTCGTTTTTATTCTCAGTTGTGGTGCAGTGATGAAGACAGGCACTAATTCGGCCTTCCTTGCTTTGGGAATTCAGAGATGGAAACTGCAATGCTAGCTGCAGAGTTCCGGTATGATTCTTTCAAGTTTTCTGCACATATCCACATGCGTGTGTGTATATGCACATGCCCAAACAGGCATCATAAACTGAAACTGGTGGGGGGCAGGAATGTCGGGGGTCTGTGAAAACCAGGCCTCCCAGTGTGACCCCGGTGCTGGCCTCGGGCCCACGGTCTACCCAGCCCTCGGAGATCGCAGTGAGCCCACTGCACACACATGGCTTAGATTTCTCTCCCTCGGCCTGGCACCGAGAGTCAAACACAAACATCCTGTGAGAGGAAATGAGTTGGTGCTGACTCCCTGACTCACAGGTCTGCTCCCTTTTCTCTGAGAGGCCCACCCAGGGGTGGTGAGGAGAACACTGGCTCGGAGGCAGGACACCTGGGTTCCACCCTTCCTCATCACCAACTCACTCTGTGGTCAGGGTAAACCGTTGCCCACTCTAAACCTTAGTTTTTATGTTTAGGGAAGGAAAAAAGTATATCACACTGGGGAGAAACCCTAGTTCAAACTCGTGTACTTACTAGACTCTATGAGATATTAATCGAGCATCTACTATGTAGGCTCAGAAGCTGCAGAGATGTGAGACCATGTTCTTTCAGTGAAAAGCACTCATTCTTGGGGGTCAGGGAAGTGCTAGGGAAACTCATTTCCAGCCTTAGCCTGTCACAGACCATAATCCAGACAGCACTCCTGCTGTCAGCTGTATGGTGCACCTGGAACTGGGAGATGCCTCTAACAGGCAGTATAGCTGGAGACAGAAACCTGATGGAGTCATTAAGGTTAAAGGAAGTCCTAAGTGTGGGGCTGATCTAATAGGACTGGTGTCCTTAGGAGAAGAGAAGGAGGCACCAGAGAGCTCTCTGCACGAGAGGACACAGGAAGGCAAACTAGCGCACTTGCCCACACCAGTCACTCAGCTCCTCAGACTGGAACCCTGGATCTGACCTTTCCTCTGTCTCGAGGCCCCTGCAGGAATCTGACGAAAGCACACAGGCAGAGAGCTCAGTCTCGCTTATGAGAACATGAGCTCTTTGAAGGCATCCAAACATATCCCCAGCAGGCTGGACTTGAAGGATGCAGATCCCAGAGCACACTGGAGTGAGTCCTGTATCCCCTGTGGATTTGACCCTGGTCGAGTTTGAATGTATCCCCCAAAAAGCATATGCTGGAAATTTAATCCCAGTGCAGCAGTGTGGGGGTGGGGCCTGTGGGAGGTCTTTATGTCACACGAGCTCCAGCCCAGGCAATGGATGGATACCAACCATCACGGGAGGCTGCAATTTCACTCTCTCACCCTCAGACCTTCTGCCATGGGACACAGCAAGGTGGCCCTCAGCAAGTGCCAAGCAGAAAACAGCACCATGCCCATGGACTCCTAGCATCCAGAACTGTGAGTCAAATGAATTCCTGTTCATTATAAATTATCCAGTATTGGGTATTGTGTTATAGCAGCATAAAACACAGTATGGGGCTCATGGAAGCCACGTTGAAATATGACCTAGAACACAAGGGAGTATCTGACTGAAGCAAGGAGGATCATCTCAGTCTATTTGGCCAGCTTATCAACAACCCAAGACCGAGTGGCTTACAGAGAACTGACCTTCATGTTTGTACACACCGGAAGTGGGAAGTCTGAGTCCAGGGTGCCAGCATGGTTGGGTTCTGGTGAGGACCCTCTTCCAGGCTGTGCATGGGAAACTTATTATCGTATCCTCACACAGCAGAGAGACAGCAAGTGAGCTCACGGGCCTCTGCTCCTACAGGAACAGTCCCATTCACAAGTACTCTACTTTCATGGCTTGATTGTCTCTCCAAAGTCCCGTCTCCAAATGCCATCACACTGAGATTAAGATTTCAACTTATGAATACTGAGGCAACACAAACGTTCAGTCCATTACTTGTGAAACGGGAAGAAAAGGGCTAAAGGTGTAGGGAAAGTAGGAAGGGTAGGGGAAAGGTAATAAGGAAAAAGAAAAAAATGTGAGAAAATGGAAATAAAGTGTTTGTAAATGGGGAGGAGAGGAGAGGGTGAAGGGAGGGCAGGGACAAGGGGAAAAAATGAGAACCAAGACCTGTCATGTAAAGGTACAAGATCCCAATGATGAATGTAACTGTACTGTATACGTAAAAAGTACCAATAAACTCAATAAAAAAAGAAAAAAAATAAGTGTATTCCATCTCAGAAGGCCCAAGGGTTTTAATTTATTCCAGCATGAGCTCTACAGTCTAAAGAGCAAAGCTCATCAAAATATCATCTGTGTCAGACATGGGTGAGACTCAAGGTATGATTCCTGCTGAGCAAACTTCTCTCTAGCCGTGAACCCGTGAATCCAGGCAAATTGTGTGGTTCCTAAATACAGCGGTGGTGCAGGCACGGGATAGACAGTCTCATCTTAAAAGGAAGAAAGAGGTGAGAAAAAAGGGGTGACAGTCCCAAGCAAGGCCAGCACCCAGTAGGGCAACCTCGTGAGTTCCCAAGGCTGGAGAGAATCGTCTTCTGCTCGAGGCTCGGCCCTCCAGGCCCACTGGAGCAGCACCGCTGCCTTCTGGATACACCAGAGCAGGAATGCCGCCACACACCAAATCTGCTGAGAGGGGATCTTGCCCCTGTAACCTCTGCCAAGGCTGGGGTTACACACCCAGAGCTCTTCCAGAGGGCTGTGCCCTCACAGCTTTGGGTAGAGCACAGCTGTGTTGAAATAAGGCTATGTTCCTCACTCACTACGCACACACACACACACACGCACACACACACTTCTGAAATGGAATAGGCAGCCCTAGTGATTTTTGTTCTACTTTTTGGCAACTTTGGCTTGTCTATCTTTAAGATGAGTGCACCTCAAGCGGGGTGGGGTGGCACACACCTGTAATCTCACCACTGTGGGACACTGAGCCAGAAGTATTCCAGTTTGAACACAGCCTAGGCAACTTACCAAGACTCTGTCTCTGTGGCTGGGGATTTAGCTCAGTGGTGCTGCCTGCCTCACAAGCACAAGGTCCTGAGTCTAATCCCTGGTAACAGAAAAAAAAAAGACTGTGTCTCAAAGAAGGGGCTGGAATATGGCTCAGTGTGAAGGCCATGTGTTCAATCAAGTACCCCAAAAGGGAGGGGGGAGCACACATCCTCTATAATTATATCCTATAAAACACAAGAAGAGGCCGGGCATGGTGGCGCATACCTGGAATCCCAGCACTTGGGAGGCTGAGGCAGGAGGATCGCTGTGAGTTTGAGACCAGCCTGGGCTACACAGTGACTTCCAGGTCAGTCTCAACTACATAGTGAGACCCTGTCTCAAAAAAACAGAAAAAATAACAAAACACACACACACACAAGAAGAGCCTGCCTTCATTCCTTCCCACCTCTTTCTCCTTACCCACCCTAACCTTAACAAATGGTTACATAGCCACACCTTTAGTAATCTTTTTGAACACACTTCCAAATTTTCTGTCCTGTGGATTAGCTGAGAGTTTTCCAAATTGTTAGGGTCTGGTTCCTTTATGCTTAATTTTATGCTTTTATTTTCAAGTTATTTTCCTTTGCTCAAAGTTGACTACGAACAGCCAGAAGGAAGCAAGCCAGACCTGCAACACTGCTGAGAAATCTCCCCAGCTAAATACCCAATTTCACTGCTCACGAGTTCCACCTCCTACAAAGTGCTAGAATGCAATCACAAGTCAGCCAAGTCCTTTGCCTTTATGTGACAGAGATAATCTTTATCTGTTACCCAATTCCTTCAATGCCGTCAAAGACCTCATCATAACGATCTTGCCACCCATGTTGCTACCCACATTCTGTACGTGATCATGTGTAGTCTCTAAGATGGAAAGTGTGGCTATACTCTGCTCATATAAACCTTTTCTAAAAGAATATTTCACCCTTCACTCAACAGTTCCCATCATGAAATAAAAAAATCAACAGGCAGCACAAATGCCAGGATCAAATGCTGAAAGTGAAGAGATAAACAGGTTGTAAAAACAGACCGCAGAGGAACCAGATACTGAGGTTTTCAGATGTAGATTTTAAATTAACAGTGATTGCTGGCTGCGGTGCTGTACACTTGTAATCCCACTTTCTCAGAGGGTGAGGCTGGAGGACTGAGAATTCAAGCCCACTGGAAACCCCAAATTTGAAAAATACATAGTAGGAAGGAAAACTACAACTGTTAGCTTATTGTACATATCACTAGAGAGAACTAGTGAGATAGAAAATGGGGACATAAGAATATTCAGACTAAAGTAGAGAAGAAAACACATAAAAATAAAAACGTGTATACATACGAGACCAGATAGGAAGTGCTTAATGAATGACATGTAACTGGAGTCTCAAAATAGAGAAGGGAAAGAATGGAGATCTGACAGTTAATCTTGTGTCACTTGAGATCATAATGCCTCATTCTTTGGTGCCATGTTCTGAAAGCTTTTCCCCCATTCCTCACAGATACGGAAGGACCGCTGATTACTTAAAGTTACAATGTGTTTAGGGAACTAAAACATACAGAACTTTACATGACAACATACATAACACAAAAAGCAGACTGTTACAAGTAGACTATTACTAGAAATATTTTACAAGTTAAAAAAACTTGCATATATATTAAAACATAAAAAAAGATATTAAGGTCATTTAAGAGGAAAATATAAAAATATTTAAATTTGCATGCATCCATAAATATAGCCTCAGGAAAATAAAATTAGAGAAAATGAGAATTAATAAAATCCATAATCATAGAGGAGATTTTAATACACTTCTCTGTTATTGAAAGAAAAAGCAGGCCAAAACTTAGTAATGACATAGGAAATGGTTTGAGTATGATGAACAAACTCGAGCCAACAAAAATACACAGAGCAATGTAACCAACTACAGCAGGGTACTTGTTTTTTCAAAAACACATGGAATGTTTACAAAAATAAACCACATACTGTGCCAGAAAGCAAATCTTAAATCTAAAAGGACTATTAACATACAAATATACCCTTGGACCACAGCAAAATTAAGCTAGAAATAAATATCAACATAATTAGAATATCTCTACATACTGGGAAAGTAGAATATAATTTAAATAATGCATGAATCAAAAAATGAAAATGGAAAGTTTCAATTATTTTGAGCCAAATGATAATGAAAACATGAGCAAAAACATGTAAGACACAAATCATGCAGTGTAATCAGTGAAGCTTATAAGTTTAAGACACGAGAAATGAAGAAAAACTAAATATCAATTACTTAAGCCAGAAATTAGCAAACTGCAATGCTATGCCTTGTATCTAGATGTCCTCCCAAAGCCTCACGTGCGCATAGGTGAGGCTTTTCCAAGGTGGTTGGATCTAGGGTGTGTAAATATAGATTAATATAAATAGAGATTAATTGGATTAATCCACTGACTGGTTTAGCATAGTTGTGGGTGTGGATAATAGAAAGCCCCACCCGGGGTCTGGGTGGCAACAACCAATAGGCTTGTAGCCTGAATGGAACAGAAAGCAAAAGATGGAAGGTAGATGCTTTCTGCCCACCCTGCAATAGATAGTTTCTCATCCACCATGTTCCTCTACCATGCCACCCTTCCTTAGAGGCAGCCAACTATGAACAGAAACCTCCACAAACTGTACGCTAAAGTAAATCTTTCCTTCTTTTACTTGTGTCAATAGCTTGTCACAGTAATGAGAAAAGTAACCAACACATGCATCTGTCAACTAAATCCAAACCACCTCCTGGTTTTATAAATAAGTTTTATTGGAACAGAACGATACTCATTTGTTTATGTATTAATCATCACTACTTGTTACTATTACACCAGAATTGTACGGTTATAACTACATAGTCTGAAAAACCTAAAAGATTTACTATCTATGTCTTCACTGAAAAAACAGCCAACCCCCAATATAAAATTTCTAATCCTTGGGGCTGTGGTAGAATGCTTATCTAGCAAGTGTGAGGTCCTTCAGTCCTCAGCACCAAAAAACTTAAAAAACAAAAAAAGCAAAATAAATAAATAAATTAAAACTAAGTTCTGGGATGGGGATGTAACTCATGGTATAGCACCTCATGTGCAAGGTCTTGGGTTCAATCTCAAGCACAGAGGGTGGGGGGCAAAAGAAAAAAAAGTTTTATTGTAAAAATTGACAAGTTCTAAATTTCATATAAAACATATGAGTATATGAAAATATAATCAGTTAACAGCAATGAAGATAATCTTGAAAAATAAGCACAAAATCAGATGGCTAGAACTACCAGAAAATAAGCCTTTATAATGAAATTAGTATAATTAAAATATTTGAGTAATTATGTAAATATAAACAAATATCACAAACTAAACAGAGCCCAGAAATAGACTCATGCATATTGGAGCATTTAGTTTAAAACAAAGTTGCTACTATAATGCAACTGGGGGTAGAGAAAATTGTTTCAAAATTGACATTGACCAATCAGAAAGCCATAGAAAAATAAATTAATTCTTTGACCCCCTACCTTACACCATACACAAATTGGCTCTACATGGCATCCTTGCACAGAAATTCATTCCAGATAATTGCAGACCTAAATGTGAAAATCAAAACAATGTTTTTGGACAGTGAGACAGAAAAAGATTTTTATCTTCCAAAGTTGGGATATGTAAATGTATCAGTGGTTTCTTGGACATTTGTGCCAGAAAAAATGAAAACTTCATATAAACGCCTGTATGTGAATGCTCCTAGGACATAATTCATAATAGCCTGAAACTGAAAACTCAGATGTCCTTTGGTGGGGGAATAATTAGAGAAGCTGTGATCCTTCCATACCATGGGCTACTACTCAGCAATAAAAAGGAACAGGCCACTGATACATGTGACAACTTGAGTGAATCTCAAGGGATTTATGATGAGTGTTAAAGATAATTCCTCAAAGCATACACTATTGCACACTTCCATTTATAGAATTTTCATATGTGGTACTGAGCGTTAAAGCCAGAGCCTCACATGCCAGAGCTAAACCACCAGCCCTAGGACATTCTCAAAATGACAAAATTGTAGATTTGGAGATGAAATTTAGGGGTTGTAAGCAGTACAGTACAGGGTGAGGGAGAGATGTGGTTAGGAAAGGGATGAGGGATCCTTGTGGTAATGGAGCTTTTCTGTATCTTGACTGGACTTAAATTTATATTAAAATTGCATAGAACTAAACACACACACACACAACTGAGGCAACCTGAATAAGACTGGTAGGTTGTACCAGTGTTAATTTCCTGAAAGTGATATTGTACTACAGCTTTGCAATGTGTTCCCATGGGAGAAACTGGACAATGGGCCGAAGGTTGTACATGATCTCTGTGTTATTTCTCTGTGCAAGAATCTACAATGATCTTTCATATGAGTCAGCCAGCCAAGGCAGGTGTTGTCCTGGTTGGCCTCATGCAGGTCAACACCCTAAAGCCTCTGTTTTCTCATCACCGATGTGCAGATAGTTTAGTTCTTACTTTTGTAGCACTGTTGAGGATTATGTCCCTAAGCACAGTACCCTGGACAGTATAAATCTCCCACAAATGGCACCTTATAAAACATTGTCATTGAGACAGATGAGAAGACAGTCAGTGATTTCCTGCCCTCTCCCCAGGTTGCTCCCAAATGAGCCAGAATTCTGGTCTCTGAAGCTGGGTTCTATTTGGTCAGAGGGAACAGGATCAAAAGAGAGAAATCTGGAGGAGGACACACTGGTTTTCTCCCTGTGACAGTGTGTGTATGTGTGTGTGTGTGTGTGTGTGTGTGTGTGTGTGTGTGTGTGTGTGTTGGGGCAGGGGGTATACTAAGAGACAAAGGAAGAAGAGATCAGAGAGCAGATGCAAAAAAGTGCTAAGAAATTCAAAGAGCTGCTGGAAAACAGTGGCGGGGGGCAGGACTATTATGCCCTGGCCCAGATCCTCTGGCTCAGCCATGTCCCCTTCTCCTACCAGAGTGACTGTAGGGGTCTTCTGAGTGCAAGGATATGACAGCTCCAGACAGCACTAAGAGACAAAGGAAGAAGAGATCAGAGAGCAGATGCAAAAAAGTGCTAAGAAATTCAAAGAGCTGCTGGAAAACAGTGGCGGGGGGCAGGACTATTATGCCCTGGCCCAGATCCTCTGGCTCAGCCATGTCCCCTTCTCCTACCAGAGTGACTGTAGGGGTCTTCTGAGTGCAAGGATATGACAGCTCCAGACAGCAAAACGTACTGCACAGACATCTGCAGATGCTGATGGGGGTGATGGTAATGACGATTTCTGTAACTGTAGTTTTAAAAAGCCCTCTGGAATCATTTCACATGCTGTACTGCCCTGGCTGGCTTCTTGGGGCAACTCTTTCTTTGTCACTCTCCCAATGCCCACTGCCAGCGCTCAAAATCTAGTCCTTCAGAGCAAGAAGTGCCTGCAGAAGTCCTCTTGGTCCTGACTTCTCCAAGGTGACCAGCAGGAGCACCTACATCACTCAGGAGGCTGTTAGGAGTGCAGAGTCACTGGTGCACCCAGACATCTGCATCAGACTCTACACTTTACAAGATCTTCCCATGAATTGTTTGAGGAGCTCTGGTCCTGTCAAGCCTTCTTGTTTTCTGGTGAGGAAACAGCAGCGCAGAGTGGCTGAAGGACTGACTCAGTCACAGAGCTTGCATCACAGCTGAAACTAGTACTTCAACTCCTGGGTGCTTGGATAGTGGCCTTTGTTCAGCAGACTTTGAGCAAACTGGCTTGAGATGCAGAAGAACTGCATGCCTCTGTGAGAAGGAGAGTCCTTGGTCTTCAGTCCTGAAAGCAGTTCTGGTGGAAAACATTGCCCCTTGGTGACCTTGTTTAGCTCAAGATTTGTGCACAGTTAAGAAGAAAGAGCACCTAACCTGCAGACCTATGTAAAATCTTACCTCTTCTGGGGAAGGCTCCACAGAAGCTAAAGGTTTACAATGACTCAGACCTCTCCTTGTCTCCATGTTCTCATCTGGAAAAGCTGCTTCTTCCTGAAAACTGTGCACTGAGCACCTGCTATATGCCATTGCCTTGTCCCATGTGTTGCAATGGCACATGCAGAGGAAGGTCATAGCAGTGTCTCTGAGAACCTTGGTGAAGGTCCTTATATATGGAAAAACCAGAACAACACCAGCTACCATAGCTGGAAACATCTGCTCAACCCCACTCACCAGAGCAGGCCTGTAGAGTCTTGCTTCATCCCTGAACCCAAATGGGCCAGGGGAGGAGAGCACTGCAAGGGCTTCACACTAGAAATTTCCAGGCCTGTATTCATTTCCCTGAAGGCAAAACCAAGGTCCAGAAAGGGGCAGAGACTTGCTCGGGGACACATATCCGAAATAGCACCATAGTACGGACTGAATGTTTGGGTCTCCCACAAAACCTCAGTGTGCTGGTATTTGTAGGTGGGGGCCTTTGGAGGAAGTAGGTTTGATGAAGTGGTGAGGATAGAATCAGTACCTTTATAGAAAGAGACTAGAGCACTAGGGTGAATGTTTGGGTCAGGATTAGGATTAGAGGTAAGCTTGCCTATACCTGTTTGCCCCATGAGGACATGGCAAGAAAGAGGACATTTGCAAGCCAGGATGAGAGTCCTGCCCAGAAATGGAAGCCTCCGGCACCTTGGTCTTGGACTTTCAGCCTCCAGAACTGTGAAAATTAAATGCCTGTTGCCTGAGCCACCTAGTTATGTGTTGTGTGACAGTTGCCAGAGTTAACTGAGCCATGTCAGGACTTCTCACCCCCTTTCTGGTACGTTTTGTGCCTTGTGTCCCTCTCCCCAATGAGATAGTCACAGTTCAACCAATACCCACAAGGGTCCTCCCACCAGGACTCCCAGTGAGTGGCAGAGAAGAAACTGACAGCCTAGCAAAGGCTGCGAGAATCTGAGCAAGATGGAGGCCCCATTCTATGGGTGTAGGCCCAGGTGGGCAGGGCCATTCTCCCACTACCTAGGCAAAGGCCTGGGCACAAGCCTCTGGGAGAGCTTTCCAACAAAAACTCTGGAGACTTGGAAAAGGGATTCTTGGTTTCAGCAGGAGAAAGCAAACAGCAGTCAAAACTAATAAATGTTTAATTAAATGTCCACAGAAGGTACCACTGTGTCAACATCATTAAATTGCTCAATGAATTATCCCTAAAAATCTCGTTACAGGTGAAAACGATTTAAATTTTCTCACTTTGTAGGAATTTCCCAGTACCCTTAATTATTCCTAAGAGATCAGAGCCATTATAAATTCGTGCCTTGTAGACAATTAAAAACAAAATCAAAATACATTTTAAGAAGTCCTTTTTGAGGAGGCTGTTTATAATGCATGAAGTATTGCTGTGTTTTTAAGCATTTACTATGAGGGCTGTGCCTGGTTCCCCAAAGCAAAGCTATAGACTGGCCTACAGTCACCACAGCCCCGTGTTGCATCTCCTATGGACAGCAGCAGGGACGCTGCTAAGCAACAGGGATTCTTTTAGCTCCTATACACTGCCATCCTACCTGCTCTTAGCAGAAATGTTGTGCAGCATGTGACTGTTTCAACGGGCCATCTTTTCATAATCAAAACAAATGCAAAAGGAAAACTCCACAAGATAAATGAAATGGCCTGGCATGGTGGTGCATGCCTGTGATCCCAGCCCTCGGGAGGCAGAGGCAGGAGGGTTGCTACAAGTCCAAGGCCAGCCTGGGCTACATAATGAGTTCAAGGCCAGCTGCACTCAAAAGTGAGACCCTGTCTCAAAACAACAACTGATCCTTGGTACAAAAATAAAAAATGAAAACAAGATAAATGAAATGCCAGAAATTAAAGCAGGCTCCGAGGCCACTGAGGCTGCGAGCTCTGAGCCCTGGAAGTCGGGCCTGCGCCTGTCTCTCCATTTTGTCATAGGCCATGTGTCCCGCACGGCTCTGAGCTCTCAGGAGGGACTGGGTGGATCGAGCTAAGGAGTTAGACAAGCGCCTTGCTCGCAGACCACACTTGCATTCCTCACTACTGCCGAGGCGCAGGAAAAGCTGACAGACGCCACACCGCAGGCGCAAACCCAGCCAGACCGCACCAACTAAATCGCAGCGCCTCGCCTCCCAGTGGCCTGGAGTGGGGACTGTGTTGATCCCCGCCTTTGTGGCCCTTCCCGCCCCGCCCGTGGTCTACTCCACCCTGCCTGCAGCGACCCTTCTAGGTGTGGCCCCACTTCAGGGCGTGAGGGACCCGGCCAGGCCAGACGTCCTGACGCAGTGGCAGCCGCTGTCCGGAGGTGTCCACGGAAATGAGAGGACGCGGGTGTCTGCGCTGGCTGCTTACCTGGGCCCTGTGGGGGTGCGGGAGCCTTCCCAAAAGGGAGCAGTCCTGTGAAACGTTTCGTTCATTTCGAGCTGAGGCCAACTGCATGATTATCTTTATTTATCTTCTCTTTTTAGTGTATAAGTAAAATACTGGAGGGCCGCCTGGAGTAGTGACATAAAGTCACCGCACAGACATTTGCTTGGGCCTGCGGGATCCGCTCAGTTTCAGGGGAAAAGCCGAGAGCATGCGTGCTTGCGTGCGTGTTAGGGGAGGGGGAGGACATTCTGAGAAAGTCGGTGGAAAGGTAAGAGCATGGGGTCTGGCCCCAATCACCAATTTTCTCTCCTAATCTTTCCCCCAACTCCCTGACCTCCCCATCCTGACAGCTCACACTCCGCCCCCTTGTGTGGAGCTCTCTTCCCCGCCTTTCCTGCCTGAGGAGCTTCCAGCCTCCCCCAAGGTCCTGTCCCCCTCTGGGTCACTGAGAAGTCTGCTCCACCTCTCTCCCTTAACAGTGCTGGCTGTGCACAGCACCTCTGGAGGGGGCATGCACAGGGCTTCCCCAGGATGGCTCTCAGCTGAGCTAGTGGCCACAGGATTTACAAAGGACGTGCTGCCTAGAGAAAGCCAGCACCAGCGGCAGAACAGGAAACGGAAGGTGCCAAGCCAGGGCATCTGTTAGGAGAAGGCCCAGTCGTCCGCCTGGTCCACCCAGGAACTCCCAAGAGAAAACGGGTCATGGTCTCTCCGGCTCTTCTGCTGTTTGGCCTCACCCGAACAAGTGTGGGAGGGACACAGACTTCCAGGAACTCCTGGCTTTCACTGCCAGTGCAGGAGAGGCTCCCGCAGCCCAGGGTGGCCCTGTGAAGAAGGCTGCAAGAGGGAGACCTGGAGGGAGGATGGCCATGTAGAGCCAGTAGAGATAGCCCAGGTGTCCAAGGGCAGAGATGGGCAGTGTTCACAGCAGCGGCTCACAGTGGCGTGGCACAGTGCGGCCCAGAGGACACTTGTTACAGTTCCAACATGAAGGGACCCCAAGGACTCCCAGCAGGTGGGGCCTAGAGGTGACTGGACCTCATCAGAGGGTTGATGAGCTCATAGTTGAATGGGCTGCTAGAAGGGGCCCCAGGTGGAGGAACTAGGTATTGGGGCTGTGCCTCTGAAGGGTATCACTTGGCCCTGGCCCCTTCCTCTCTGGCTCTTCCTTATTCCTTGTGTTTCCTGGCTGCCATGAGGAGAGCAGCTTTCCTCAGCCTTCCATCACCATGTTTCCCCTCACCACAAGCCTAAAGTGAGGGAGCCAGGTGACCATGGAGTGAGACCTTTGAAACTGTGAGCTAAAATGAAGCGTTCCTTCTTTAAGTTGTTTATCACAGTAGTTTGTCACAGCAATGAACAGAGGAATAACACAAGGCTCTCTTCCCTTCTTATATGTGTGCCTGCCTGTCCCCAGCTCCTACAGGTCAAGGACTGTGCTTTACTCCTCCTAGGATTCACAGCACCCACACATGACAGGTGCTGCATACATACGGCTGAATGGCAGATGAAGGGTGCTAGGCAGCCGTGGGGGAGACTGGAAGGCTTCATTGTATTAGCGTGCATTCTGAAGCCAGACTGCCTCGGTGAGCGCCTGGGTCTACGGAGTGACCTTGGGTGAGTCCCTTGGCTTCTATGGGCCAAAAGAGGATGATAACAGGACAGACTCAGTCTTGTTCACAACCCTTAGGGAAAATGTGTCAGGATTCTGAATCTTTCTGATACATGCATTACTGGTCACATAAAATGCCACTGAGGACTGGAGCAACACCCTACAGTCAACTAAATATAACCGCACTTCTGTGACAGCAGCAAATGGTCAGACCAAGTAGGACAAATAAAGGACCATAATAACCTCATGTTACTTCTGGTCAGGTTTTGCCAGACAAATTCTAACAAACTGAAGTCTGGTTAGGTTTTTGAGTTGGATGAAGTTGTTGATGAGGACGTTACAAATTTTGTTGCGGGCTGGGTTTTAGTCACAAACAAATTCTCTATTTTAGGAGATCCTTGAATTTTGAAATCACAGGCAGTTGTGGACCTGTGGTTATCTGGGAATGTGCTTATAAAGATTACAAAAGAGAGTTAATGATAAGCTTTTCTACATACAGCAAGTCCTTGATAAACACACGGGCTGTTATTGGTAATAATAATATTACTGTTATCACCATTCCTAACATTATCATCATTAGAAAGAAAAGATTCCATCAGAGAGTTGAGTACCATATCCCACGCTGTGACATCACCCGTCCTACACATTTCCACAAGCATCCACTGAACACCCTCCATGTGCCTAGCACCATGCCGGCACCGTGGTACAGGATTGCTTATTTACTGAAATTTTCCACTAGATTGCAAGCTCTTTGAGGAAAAGAGCTTCATCTTGTTCTCTACTTCATCACTAGTACTTAGCACAGAGCCTTACAATGGTAGGGGCTCAATAAATACTTGAATGGCTTCTCTCAAAGAATTAAGTTTCAGTCTATTGTAGGAGAGATGGACAATATTTTCAATAATGAAAAAGCAAAAGCTAAATAGCACAGAGAGAAAAAGGATTAACTAGGGCTCAAGTGTATGGGTCTAAGAAGACTTCCTAGAGTTAGAAACATTTGAAATGAATGGTTTTATCAAATCTGGGGACAGCGAAAAGCAGAAGGAAGAGGCTGTGCAAAAGCGGAGAAGGGAATCCTCCGGATTTGCAGGACCTCCCCGCAGTAGCTGCAAACACGCCCTCCTCACCAGCCGGAGCCCTCCGCAGGGACAACCATACACTGCTGCAGAATAAGCCTGAACAAATTTAAGAAGATGGAATGATTCTGTGGACCTTTTTCTGGCTACAGTATTATAAAACAAGAAATCAACAACAGGAAGAAGTTCAGAAACTTTATAAGCATATAAAAATTAAACAACTCTGAACAATCAGAAGGTCAGGGAGGAAATCACAAAGGAAATTGCAAATTTTCTTGAGACCCATGAAAATAGAAGCACAACACACCAATACCTCTAAGATACAGTAAAGGCAACATTCAGATGGAAGTTTATCACAATAAACAAAGACATGAAAAAAAGTAGATCTCAAGTAAACAACCTAATGATGCACCTCAAGGAACTAGAAAAACAAGAACAAACACAGCCCAGAATGTGAGAGGAAGGATATAATAAAGATCAGAGCAGAAATAAAGGACATGGAAGCTTTAATAGGAAAGTTCAATGAAATGAAAAGTTGGTTTTTTGAAAATATAAACAAAATCAACAAACTTTCAGCTAGGCTAAGGAAAAAAGACTTAAATACAATCAGAGATGAAAAAGCGATACCACAGATTTACGCAGAATAAGAGACTGTTGTGAACAGTTGTACACCAAAAAAATTGAATAACCTGGAAAAATGGAGAAATTTCTGGATATATGCAACTTACCAAGACTGAGTAATGAAGAAATAAAAAATCAGAATGGATCAATGGTAAGAGATGGAGTTGAATCAGTAATAAAAACTCTCATCCAAGAAAAGCTCAGAGCTTGATGGCTTCACTGATGAATTCAACATTTAAAGAACTAGTACTGCTTCTTCCTAAAAAATTGAACAGATAAAAATATTTCAAGATCATCTTATGAGGCCATTGTTACACTAATACTATAACCAAAGACGCAACAATAAAAAGGAAATTCTCAGGCCAATATCCTCAGTCAACAGAATACTAGTAAACCAAGTTCAATGGCACTTTAAAAAGATCATTCACAACAATAGAGAGGCATGAAGGAAGCAGGGGCCTTTGAGCTCCAGCACAGCATAGGAATTTAGGGGAAGTAAGTGATTTTCACTTTCTGCCTGGGTTTTGAAAAAGGCAGAGTCAAAGACTGTGAAAATAGATGTATCCGTCCAGAAGGGCAGGTTCTGCGCCCATCTTGGGCAGAGCTGATTCAGGCTGTCCATGTTCATTCAGTTGGTCGGGTGGAAAAGTAGAGCGAGGGACAAGGGTGCCCGTGCGGCAGGGCTGCCTGTATGAGGTCTGCAACGCTGGTTTAAGGGAGAAAGCCTTGCCTACTCATGCAGGGAATCCAGTCAGAGCTGAGGACAGCGACCCTCGAGAGATGCCCAGCAGCAGGAGGACAATGTCTGTTAAGGTAGAAGGCCTCGCACTGGCTGTCGGCCGAGATGGAACAGTGTAACACCCTGTGAGGAAGGAGTGGGGATGGAGGTGCAGGTGGGGCATGCACAGGGCCCCAATCAGGTAAGCAGATCTATTAAGATGAGGAGAAGGGACTTACACTGTTGGGGAATCAAGCTACAAACAAGGAAAGGGAAACCTGGGGTTATCCCCAGGGGCTGGATTGTAATCAGAGGTGCTGAGGAGAACTCCCAGTGGTTGATGTCTAAGTAGAAAAAGAAATAGGTATAGGTGGAAAATACAGGTGTATATACATACTCACACCTGGGAATGTGCAAACACACATCTTCCTTAATCATTTCTACTCAACCTGAGCTCTAACATTCTGAATACAGGGAGATCCACAGTGATCAGATTTTAGCTTCTAAATTACATTTGCAATTTAAAAAAAAAAAAAGGAGAAACACTTGGAGAAGGCAGGAATGAGCCTGGAACATCTTGCTATCCAAATAGTAAGTGCTCAAAAGAACAATGGGAAAAGCAAGAAAAGATACTGTGTCTAGAATTTCTAGAACAATTTCAACATAAATAAATAGCATTATTAATCATATACCACAGCATAAAGAATCGGGAACCCAGAGCATTAAAAATTACTGAAAATATGAAAAGTTTGATGAGGAACACAATGTTTAGTTACAAAGAGAAAAGCAGTAAAAACAGTAACCTGGCAGCAGAGAGCCTGGCAGGTGACCAAGTGGACATCATCAGTAATGGGACACACTGAACTTTGGTGCCACCTGAGAGGAGAACAGAGCATCATTTTGTGACATTTCTGCCAAAAATCCACGTCCTAAATCTAACCAGGATAAAAATCCAGATGGAAGGACATTCTAGAATATGACTGGCTTATGATCTTCAGAACAGTTGAGGTCATGAAAATCAAAGGAAGACTGAGGAACAATTTCACACTGCAGCAGACTAACAGGATTTGATGTCCAAAGGCAACGTGCGACCCTAAACTGCACCATCGGTGGTAAGGGTTATCGCCATTATCGAGACAGAACCGAGACTTCTGTGGCCTGAGATCCAGATGTTGGAATGCATGATGTGAACTTCACAATCTCGATGGTGGCTCTCTTTATTCACTGGAAATACAGTACGTAGGGGTGACAGGCTTCATGCTGGATACTTGCTTTCAGATGATCCAGTAGAAGAGACTTCTTTATTTTATATCTGCAAGTTTCCTGTACATTCGAGATGACGATGACGACGACGAAGATGACGTGTGCGGGTACATGCTCCAGTCTCGGAAGCAGAACTCTAAAATGTAAACACTCAGGGAAGAAAGACCCGTCTCTGCTGAACCCTGGAAAGGAGGCTGTGAGGGACAGAGGGTGGATTCCGCATCACAGTGCCCGTCTGTCTGCTTCACATCTGGGGTTTGCTTCACTCCCAGCGTGTGGAGTCAGGTGCTCTAGGAGCTGCTTCTCCGTCCATGCTGTGGCTCAGCCCTTCAGCTTCATGGAGACTGGCTTTCATATCTGGCCAAGGCAGCCAGTTCCCCTGAGTATGGCTCCTGTCTATAGGCTGTTCATACAATGTTGGAAAACACAAAACCATCCTAAAGTGTGATTTTGCACTTTTCTTTTTGCTTGTTTATAAGGTCCAACATGAGCGAGATGCTACTGCCTCCAACCCACTTCCTTCTTGGCCACCTAATTACCTTTCGTGCATCAACATCAACATCAAGAGGATGCTTTTCCCCAGCCAGAGAGCAACTGGAACCTTTTAATACCTTGGTAGCCATTCAGGACGGATGGAATGGGGGAAGTTGGAAAGTAAGTACCTGTCACACTTTTTCTTAACCTTTGTGCCTAGCTAGGAGATAGAGCTCCACCTCGCTGTGTCCTGTCAGGTTACCAGCCCTCCATGCAAGAACTATTTCTCCAGCATCTTCTCTGTGGCAGACAGCACTGTAAATTATTGGGCAGCACACACAACAGATAATGGTGCCTTGCACCAGGTTCTTCTTTCTTCTTGCTCTACCTGGGTATTTCTACTTGGACTTCAAGATTCCATTCAAACCTCTGGAGGGCTTCCTTGTCACTGTGCCCAGAGAACACTGATTATTGTTTCCTGAGCTGTTATAGTACTTTATTCATACCCCTTTTATACCACTCCATTATCTTATTCTCTAAGTTAACAGACTATTCTGGGGCCCCGTTTAAACTTTACAGAAAAACGGAGGAAAAGGTACATAGAGTTCCCATACCACTCCAGCCACTCTCTTTTCCTTAGTATTAACATCTTTCATTAGAGGGATCCATTTGTTACAATTGATGAGTCAATTTAAAGCCCAGCACGGTGGCCCAGGCCTGTAATCCCAGTACTCAGAGGGCTGAGGTAGGAAGATCACTGCCTAGGCTACATAGTGAGTTCAGTGCCACTCTAAACTACATAGCAAGACCCTGTCTTGAAAAAAAACTCATTTTTTATCTTGTGCATTTCATGAGCTTAGCAAGTGTACAAGAGCAAATACCCACCATTCTAGTAATGTACAGAATGATTTCAGGGCCCTAAAAATTCTCTGTGCCATGATTCTGGAAGGCCGAGGAAGGAGGATCTCGAGTTCAAACTCTGTCTGGGTAACTTGGTAAATTAGCAGTACCCTACCTCAGAAAGGTAGAGAGGAGAAGGCTGAGGTTATGGCTCATTGTAAAGGACCTATTCATCCCTTCTTCCCTCCACAGCTACCTTTCTGGTGATCCACTGAGCAAGAGAGATGACTGAAGAAGAAAAAGATGACGCAACAGAAGGTTGTGCTGAGGACCCTGGTATGCAAAGAAGACTCTGAACTCAAGCTTGGATTAGGAATGTGTGGTTGATTAGATTTGGAGCAGCGGATATTAACTTTCTCTTTCCCTCTGATGGTGGGATAATCGTCCTTGTTAGACTTGGCCATGTGACTTGCTGTGGCCAATGGAATGTGAGCAATCACAGTGCAAGCAGAAGCCTCGAATGCAGAGGCACGGTTTGGTCTTGGGTGTTCTCCCAATCTGTCATGAAGAGGACATCCCTAGGGACTCAGTGCACTTTGGGTCAGGGTTCTAGAAAGAGACAGAAGCTCACCTGAACCGACATCCTGGAGCAGAGGCACCTTGGCAGACCTGCAGGTCTGTGAGCAGGACAGAAATGGGTATATTGTTCTTTGGGGGTTGTCATCAGCAGTGGTGATTCATACAGACAACTTCCTGGGGAACAAGGAACATGGGAAACATTATTCAGATAAACAGGGAGAGGTTAAGAGAGAACCTAGATTAGCACAGGGGGATATGCGCTTATTGAATATTTATGACTGGCAGGAGCCACTCAGTTAGCTGCCAATGGAAGTGGAAAGGTGGAAACGCTGGCTGGGGCCAGTAAGGGTCAATGGTAATCGCTCTCAGATTCTGAACCCCTGCTTCTTCCTGCAATGGCTCATGATTGGTGGGCCAATCATGACTGCCCTGTTTTCCCTTTTCCAGCCTCTCTTTAGCAAGAGAATGGCTATGTGATCCATGTTGGCCCTTGAGAACTAAACAGAAATGTTTTCATGGATTTCTAAAGAGCCTTTTTCTTTTCTGATGAGTGATGTCAGGTGTGGCTAGAGCAGTCTTTCACTCTCCTGGCTTGAGCCAGATGCAGTTGCTGGAGTTATGACAACCTTCCTGCATTGATGAGGGAATGGCCAGACACATTTCGGTGACAATGGCCCCACCATCTTTGAGCTGCTGAGCCAATGCTTGGAATTGCAGCAACCTACTCTAGACATCTGACTGTATGAAGAAATAGTTCCTTCTCTGTACAAGCTCCGATAAGGGGGGCTTTGTGTTGGTGTGAGATTTTGTGTTAGTTAGCTTTCTGAACCAATACAATAGCTAACATTTACATTTACAAGCACTTACTACAAGCCTGGCACCGTGTTAAGCATTTTAAGACATTATGCCATTTAACCTTTCTAAATCCTATGAAAATTGTATTAGCACCACATTGACATTCTTTCCAGAGGTCAGATCTGCGAAAGGGTCCACTATCCAATTCCACCAGACTCCTGGTGCACATATCCTTGTCCAGTTGCAGCCACCACAATTCAGTAAGTTGGAGTTTTACTCTACCTGGATATAGCCTGGGTGAGAAATTGCCTTGAGAAACAGAGGTAAGCCAGGATCCTCTGTTCCCTCCCAGTAACAGGGAGAAGTTGTGAGTGGCAGTTACAGGCCTGAGGACTGTGGGCTTCTGAGGCCCCTGGGGGCTCTTCTGAGCTCAGCACAGCCCAGGGGACAGTGGGGATGGGCAGAAAGGGTGCTGAGGCACTCTCAGTGCTTCCAGAGCCTGAGTCAGCCAGGCTCCTTCGGGTCTTGTCAGCTCGATGGATGAAGCCATTGAAAACAACCCTCACACTGCTGCTGGATAATTCCCCAACCAGTTCAAGAAGGAAACATCTCTGAGATAGTCATTCACTCCTTCATATAGATGAGTTTCAGTTTTCTTTGCAATATTCAGGCGAAAAGTACTTAAAAGAACAAAAGTTTCGTTAGGTGATATTGGATAAATGTTGCAGAATGAATAAATGTGTGTACAAATGAGCTGCATTCACAAGAGTGTTCAGAAGCCTATGGGTGGGCTCTTTGAGTTGTGCCCAGGGCTGGACACACACATACACACACACACACTCTCTCTCACACACACACACACACACACACACACACACTCATACATATGCACTCACAGCCTTTAAGAGGGAATGCGGAATTTTCTAGGTCTTCTTAGGTGACAGAAGCAAGATTCAAAAGGTTTAAGAAGTTAGAAAAAAACAAGGGCAATGAGCTCCTGAGCCTGTTACCGAAGCAGTCTTCAGAACGAGGGGCCCAAAAGAGATGTGAGTCAGACCACACCTAAAGGCTGAACTCAGTTCTGAAAAGACACCCAGGCACACTGGTGACCCAACCAAAAGCCGCGCAACAGGCATATGCACAGGGTGAAGAAGAAGAGCAGGACAGAAGTGGCCTCAAAGGAGCAGGATCTCTGGGAGCAGCTGGAGGATGTGTTATGTAGAGTCAATTAGAACACCTGGCCTCTGGGACATGTGTGGAGCTTTGTAAAGATTTGCTGAACCAACCAAGTGGGGTTTCCCAAAGTATGAAGAGCTTTCCATAAAGGATTTGAATTTCCTGCCCATGGGTGTATGTAAGTAAAAAACAGACAGCCTCTTGTTGGTACTGTTCTAGGAAAGATCCAAGTGTCCAGTAAAGATTTGAGAATAGATGTTAACTTCTCTCAAGTCCATGGAATTTTATTCCATGTGGCTAGATGTTAGCCATGTTTACCTCTCAGGCATTTCTCTTCTTAAATTGGTGATTTCCAAAGAAAAGAGAGGAAGGAAGAATGAAAGCAGAAAAGAAAAAGGAGAGAAAAGGACAGTGCAGGACCCCTTAGGCTCCCAGAGGCTGCCCCTTCCCAAGGTGGGGGATGGACTACCTGTGGATACCACATCATTACAGTCTTGCTCATGCTGCATGGCAGTTGTGTCTGTCCTGGGGTGTCTGTTCTGTACCATTTTGTCACTAACACACAGTGTAAACAGTTTCTATTGATAAACATTTGTTGAGTGAACAAGTGAGTGAATGAATGAATGAATAAATAGTGCACTTGCTCAGGCTTTGTTAGGGACTTGTTTTCTAGAGTGGAACACACTTCATACAATGTTCTTAGGTAGGGTTTGTGGATATTATTCCAGAGGAGGGAAAGGGAAGCCAGACAGCTGAGGGTGGGAGAGACATGGTGGAGAAGTGAAAGCTACCCTCGTGGATTTCAGAAGTGCCTGGGATGTTGTACCTGAGGCTAAAACATCAGGCCATGTTTACTTCTATAAACTGCTTAGAGTTTTCATAAAAACAAAAAATAAACAGCAAAACTTCTTGTTACTTTTGTGTCCCTTCTTGCTGTGCTGTTTTTTGTTAATGAGATATGCAAGCATCCATCCCTCAATTCTAGGTCTGATAGTCTCTTTCCTTTGTGCTGGTCTCCAACATTTAGACAATTTGAGTACTGATCTGAGTAAGGGTTTTAGTGAGCAGAAGCCCTTAGCAGATGAAGGGATGTCAAATGAGGTCAGGGCCTCCTGTTCCTTATCAGTGTTTGAGCCCAAGCTGGGTCTAATACATAGCAGATGCTCAGAAATATGTGGAGGATGAATAAAATATTTACTGTCTGCCTCGAAGCCAGATATATAATGAGCACCTTACTAACATTACTTGTTAATCCACTAACACCCTTGTGATTAAGTGTGATTCTGATCTTAAACACACACACACAAAATAAGATGAACTAAGCACAGTGGTGACTGAATGAGGCAGGATTCAAAAGCAGAGCTGCCTGACTGGGAAGCCAGGCTGTGTCCTTGTCAGAGCTAGTAAGGGGCAGCGGCCTTTGGCCCAAGTGAGGCCAATCCTCTGGGCTCCTCCTGCCACCAGCCTGGCCCTTGCTTCCTCTGGTCATTCTTGGTTCCAGATCTCTGGCAACCTGCTCCAAGAGCTTTTAAGAACAAGGAGGGATGTGAGCAGCAAACAGATGATGGAAAGAGTTAGGTCAATGACAGAGGGATGGTGGACAGGAGAATCAGTGCATGGATAGCCAGTTACTTACAAAGGCTCCCTCCCCTCCCTGCACCTATAGCATCAGCCTTTTCATTTCCTCTGGCCACAGATGCTAAAACATGGATCAGCCCTAAGTCTTCCCTGCCAGTCATACCCTACCCTGAATGACAAATGCCCTGAAGTCTTGAAAGTGGAGCCTACATTTATGCGCCAGCTTTTGCCCAGACCTCATTAATTCAGGAAGATGATACCTCCGCCAGTGGAAAGATATCAAATGCATGCACAAACTCCTTAATTGCGGGTTTCCTTTCGCTGTCTGCTCCCTTAATAAACTTGGAAACTATTTTATGTAAATCGTATTCATTGAATGGAGCCTTTGCATATTTCTACTCCTTGAGCTGGGCAGAGATGAGGCACAGCCTGGGGAAAATGTTCCTTGCCTGGGAGATGGCCCTGGTAAGTGCCTCAGCTTTTCCACTCGGGACCCAGGCTCCTTGCTGGATGCTGGATGGGAATGTGAGCTCCTGTCTGACTGGCAACAGAATAATGGTGAGTCCTGGCACCAGGACTAACAGTGAGGGCAGGAAGTGTAGGCCAAGCCTAGAGGTACCTGGAGTGACAGCTGGCTTTAAGAAGGATCATGTGTGGGTGACAGTGAGTGGAATGGAGGAAAGGAGATGTTGATCAGCCAGCAAGGAAGGGCATCCAGGACAGAAGTCCAGAGGGACAGATGTCCCTAAGCTGTCTCCTGGTCACGCCTAGATTCTCATGCAGAATACCTAGAACTACTTTGTGTTTCTACCTGGCTGCCTCTGCCATTGGCCTCACAGCTGCCTTTCAGACCTGGAAGCATGCTGGCCTGGTTCTGATACTTACGGTGTGACCTTCAGCCAGTGTCTTTGCCATTTTGTGCCTTGATATTTTTTGCCTGTAAGATGGGGAAGACTAGACTGACTACTGCACAGGATTTGGTGATTTATTCTTCATCGAGCACTGCTAACAGTGCCAAGCACCTAGAAAGGCGTTAGGGAGAAGCTGCTCTTGTCATCACAATCCCCCTCATTATCATCTACCTCTATTAATGGTAACCAGTCAACCACACTAGAAACTGCAATTTATTCTCCTGTGGGGAATGGATTTCCACTCCACTCCACTCCTCAAACCAATACTCCCCAAGGCTATGGCAGATAAAGACAAACTCATAAGGACAGAGGGAGCAGCCATTGTGTGACGGAACAGCCGGGAGAGACCAAACGTGAAGCAGGAATGAAAGGCTGGCCTGTGGTTGGTTGCCCAGTCCACTGGGGGAATAGGATGCAGTGGGCAGAGCAGATGACCCTTCAGCCCTTGCATGGGAAGTAGAATCAAAGACAAATGACAGTTCTCAGAAAGGGTAGGACCTAGGAGGTCTCCATGAGGGAGGGGAAAGAGGATTGTCAGGGAGGAGCTCTCTCTGCAGACACAGGGCCTTAGAATGAAGGTGAAGGTTTGGCACTGCAGGGATGGTGGGTGGGTTCTGGAGCATCTGGCCCTGGCCCGTCCCTTACAAACCCTTTGTGGGAAGAAACAGGCGTAAAGGAGTGCTGACACCTTTCTCTGCACTAGCTAAGAAACCATCTATTACCCAGTCTTTCTGTAGCAGGGGCTGCAACAGTGAGTCCTCTGAAACCTGAGCTTATGCATAATCACCAGCAGGACTTTGGGAATGAAAGGACTGTGCATGTTGGATGAAACAAGCTGGGTTACATTTGCTATCTGTCGGTATAAAGGGCTCTTTGTTAAAAGCTTCTGATCAGTGGTAGTTGTTCAACTCAATTGATTTTGAAATAAATACCTGACCCATCATGGACTACCAAGACTAGGAGGATCCCAAACTATTCTCCGTCATGCTCTCAGTGAACTCAGAGTGGCTGCAATTTGCTGGCTTTATTGACAAACAGGAAAACTAACTGTTGGCTTAAAGGATTCCTAGTTACCTCTCATCAACCTGGCTGTGTGGGGAGGGTCAGGGAGAAGCCCAGCAGGGCGGTCAAGACCTGGTTTCTGGTGACTTCTGGAATCCTGCTGTGCTGTCCTGCTTTATGCCAGCAAAGCAAAGGAAGGTGAAGATGAGTAATAACAGGAGACCTAAAATACATCAACAAGAATACATGTGAGGAAATTCCGAGCTATATTAAATACGCTTTTGGTGAAAGAAGCCCTACAGAGAATGTCTTAATAAGTTTCAAAGGCCGAGATGTTTGGTTGCTAGAGTAGCCTACACAAGCAACTGTGGTATCTGTGGAATGTGGGGCTGCAGAGCACCTGAGGTGAGCACCCAGCTAGGTCTGCACAGTGGTGCCAGGTCAGCTGAGTGTGGGAAGAGTCCCTAAGTGACACACACCCCAGCCTGGAAGAGCTCGAGACAGGCAGCCAAGGCTTCCACACTCAAACATCTGTGGCCAGAAGAGACTCTGCACTGACTTTAAACACCTTGGTAAGTCGTGCCCAAGTCCAGCTACACCCACATTCAGGAAATTCTTCTTAATGTTTAGCTTAAATCCTCATGCTTCAGTGTAAACTCATTACGTCCTCTTCTGCTCGAAACAGAAATAGGGAACAGCTGGTCTCCATCACTGGCTCACACACATGAGGATTTCAGATTCTTTCATTCACCCCCGGTCTCTTCTCCAGAATAAATACTCCAAATGCTAGAAACATTCTCAGAGACAACCAAACCATGGGGGCCCATTACTTCCTAAGTGGCTCCTTTAATTCCAAACACTGACCCACGGCACTAGCTCATTCTTCATTCTTGAACCACACTGGTTCACTGGGTAATAGGATGGCCTGAGAGTAAACCAAGCCTCCTTCCAATACCAATATGGAAGAAGATGCTTATCATCTCCAGCTGCTCCAGCCAGTGTCAACTGAAGTTCAATCTATCATCATTCTCAACATTCCTATTGCCTTATGGCTATCTTGTTTGTTTTCAGTACTGGGGATTGAACTTGGGGCCTTGGCACTGAGCCACAACCTCTAGATTTTCCTGCCTCAGCCTCCAGTTTTGGGTTTATAGGCATGTGTCACCATGCCCAACTAATATCTTTCATTAGTAACTAGCAGATGCTGCATTACACAGTGTGATGTCTTGATTGTCAACTTGACAGGCTTGAGACACCTAGATTAGTAAAGCAGACTTCTGGGTATATCTGGGTGGTCATGGGAGCATGACCCTGGGGTCTATGTTATCCCTGGCTGTCCTCTCTGGCTCTTTCCACATCACCATGTTTCCTCTATGCCACAAAATGAGCAACTATCCTCCACCATGCCTTTGTATCATGATGCTTCTGCTTGAGCCAGAGGACCATAGACTGGGACTTCCAAAACTGTGAACCAAAATGCACTGTTCCTTTTGAGTTGTGTATGTCAAGTATTTTGTACCAGCAACGAAAAGCTGACCTATACATATACTCTGTATAGATCATCTCATTTGACCTTCACATTACCCTGTGGATAAATATTTTCATTTTAATTCACAGTTACAGATAAAATCTTTACACATCTCATTCTAATAAGTGGCTGGGATTTGAACCAGCCCTGTCCAATGTTCAGCTCAGGCTCTTTGCACAACTCCAGGCTAAGACTTGGGACCCTGCCCCACAGAACCCCATCAGGAAGGGAATGTTTGAAATGGCCAGAAACAGACGACAAGATCAGCTTCTCTACAACTCTGTTTCTGGAGAGAGGCCTCTTTCTTATTCTTGCTGGTCTTCTTATCCCTACACATACAACCTTTTTATTTCATTCTTCAGAGGTGACATTTTAAAAAAACAACCAACTTCGCGCTATAGCTTGAATGTTCCCACCAAAACCATATTGAAACTTAATCTCCATTGTATGAAGAGGTATTAAGAAGATGAACCACACAAGATTTGCAAAAAGTTATTAGGCTGTGAGGGCTCTGCCTTCATGAAGGAGTCACCTCGAGTGGATCTGCTGTAAAAGCCAGTTTGGCTCTGTCACTTGTACATATCCCTCTCACCAAGTGACACCCTGTACCACCTCAGGATCCTGCTGAGTCCCCACCGGCAAAAGGCCCTCACCAGATGTGGTGCCTTGATCATGGACCTCCCTGTATCCAGAACTGTGAGCTAACTAAACCTTTATTCTTTATAAGTTACTCAGTCTCAGGTACACTGTTATACCAACAGAAAAGGAACTAAGACAGTCCATCATAGTACTTATGTTTCATTATAATTATCTATTACACACGTCTGTCCATTAGTCTGCAACCTGTTTCAAAGCAGGAACTTCAGCTGTTCTATATTTTCTTCACCTAGCACAGTGCCACCTATTGAGTAGACACTGAAAATATTTAGGGTATGACCCATTGAATGGATGTGTGGATGCATGGATGAAACACACACATGCCAACACTTACCAATTATTCCAATTTTGACGCACAGAAATACTTACAGGCATGTATGAACCTCTGTAAATTTCCTACCTCCACCCTTATTTTTCCATCACAGAACTGGTGTATGGCATGGAACAGCTGAAGGAAAAGGAATCCAATCTCATTTTCCCCACTAACTCAATGTGTGATCTTGGACAAGTCACTCTTTCTTATTGGAAAGACAGAGAGAGTTTGTCTGGATGATAATTAAGGCCCTTTCTATTCCTAAATTTCCATAACTCTATGGCTATCTATAGTTATCTAAATAATCACAAAAAACACTGCTTCATGCTGAAGAAACACAGTCATAATAAACTAAGCAAAACCAAATGCCCTTCAATATCCTGTTGTGAACTATAAAATGTCCCCTAAAATCACATTTTCCCCTTGAAACAGGATGTAGGAAAAATATTTTCCCATTAAATCCTTTTAAAGTGCAAGGGAAAGCATTTATTCTGTGATTTGCCATCCAACTCAATAAAAAGTAGAGGATTCAGCCATCTTTCTTACAGAAGATACTGTCAAAAAGCAAAGGTGGTGGAAATTCAAGTTGGAAACCAAGGTGCCATGCCAAAACAATGCACAAGTTTTCTACAGCGAGGTTTCCAAGTGTGTATTGAGCAGTTTATTTCTGCCATTATGTTGGGGAAACTAGTAAATGAGTTTTTATGAGGTGACTTATGAAACTCCTGGGGTGGACACAGTAAGCACTGGGTAAAAGTCACACCAAACTTCCAAACCTGTGGGGTGAGGGGAGAGGACTTGACTTTTGGTGACAGTTGATTGCATTGTTGTGAGCTGAGTCCCCTAAGGTGGGAAGAGCAAAGTTGGCTAAGTGCCTTAAGGGGTAGAAAGGGCTAGAAGATTTCAGAGGAGCATTGCCTTGTGCTTTTGATATCAGAGGGTCTATTAGATTAAAACCTTTAAAGGCAGAGGTTCTGTTTTGCTTTTCCTGTAGAACCTGGGGTATGACAAGAAACGGGCCCACAGATATTGTTTGAAACATGAAAAGGATGAGGTGGCTCTCTGTTCATTCAAGAAGACATACAGCCATTTCTTCCCAGCTTGAGATTATCCCTCCTTTGTATTGGAGTTACCTCCAGGTGATGGCAGAATAACGGCCCTCCAGCATGTCCCATTCCTAATCCTGGAGTGTCCCAATCCTAATCCCACTTGCCATGTGTGGGAACTGACCTCACAGACGAAATTAAGGTTGTTGGTCAGTGAGTGTCTCAGTCACCTTTCTGTTAGTATCTGTATTTATCTGTAGATATCTGTATAAATAATTTATAAAGAATTTAGATTTTGATTTAGATGTCTCACTTCATGATTGATGGGCCCATTGCTTTTGGCGCTATGGTGAGGCAGCCTAACATGGCAGATGATGTAGAGCAAAACTGCTCACCTCAGGGACTGGGGATTTAGCTCAGTGGTTCCGCTGTCTGCCTCACAAGCACAAGGTCCTGAATTCAACTCCCGATACAAAAAAACAAAAACAAAAACAAAAACAAAATTGCTCACCTCATGGCCAGAAAGCAAAGACAATGAGAAAGGAAGAGACCAGAGTCTCATTGTCCCCTTCAAAGACACACGCCAATGACCTGAAGATCTTCTACTAGGCTCTTCCTTTTAAAGGGCCCACAGGTCCTAGGAGTGCCACACTGGGGACCTAGCCTTTACTACATGAGCCTTTTGGAAACATTGGTCTTCAAGTAGAGGGAGTTTATCCTGGACTACCTGGATGGGCCTAAAGACAAGGGTCCTGAAATGTGGAAGAGAGAAGTAGAGAGATCAGTGTTAGCATGATGTGAGGAAAAACTCAACCCACCATTCTTGGTTTTGAATGTCAAAGTGGAGCCAGGAAACAAGGAATGCAGGCTGTGCAGAAGCTGGAGAAATCAAAGAAGGGGATTTTCCCTCAGAGCCTCAAGAATGGAGCCCAGGCTGTCAGCACCTTGATTTTAGCCCAGTGAGGCTCATATCAGTCTTCTGACCTCTAGTACTTAGGATAACACATTTGTGTTGTATTAAGCCGCTAGATCTGTAGCAGCAACAGTAAGATAATATATCCCTCCACCTCTAAAACAAAGAGTATCCAGACAGCTGAGCTTGAACCACTTGGCTTTGGATGCTCAGCGATGTTGACTAGATCAGAGGAGGGTACCAGTCTCATGCTAGGCCAGTTGGGTTCGGCAGCCTCAGGATTTGAATTTGGGATTGATACATCAAATTAAACCTTCCTGTGACCAGAAGTATTACAAAAACTCAGGAGTAAAGAGGGTCTGGGTTCATCCATAGGAAGAGAGAAGCAGGGAAGCTGGTTTGTGGACATAATTACATTGAGGAAGAAGGGGCACAGACAGAGTTTTTGGAGTGCTCTGGTCTCCAGCCCTCCTCTGCTAAAGTGTAAGTCTGCAGAACACACTCCTCACCCAGCTCACTGCCTCCCAAGGATGTTGGCTAGAAGTGAATAAAAGGACAAATGTCCTAGGGGGGTTTGGTGGCACATGCCTATGGTTCTACCTACCCGGGAGGCTGAGGCTGGAGGACTGCCAGTTTAAGGCCAGCCTGGGCACTTAGTGAAGCCTTGTCTCAAAATTTAAAAAGAGTTTTTACAAAAGGGTTGGCAATGTAGCTCAGTGGTAGAAATTTTTTGCTCTCAATTGCATACAAGAGTGTATGGTGGATTCACTAATGATCAACTTGAGTAGGAATGCCCTGCTGGATAGTCAGCATGGCTCTGGGCATAGAAGACCCACCTGAGGATTGTGGTCAGCGCATAAATAAAAGGAGAATAGGAAGGGAGGATTTCATGCTGATTTTCCTTGGAATGGCCTTTTTCAGGATCCTGCAGGCATCCACTGCAATTCACCTCTGAGGGCCTTCCCAGGACTCCAAACATGATCTCACCTGGGAAGAGCAGAGGCTGCTGAGCTTTAGCTGCTGTTCTCTTTGAGGAGCTCCAGCCACACCTTCACCTGGGCATCATCTGCTGGCTCCCATTGCAGACTCTCCAGCCTTCAGCACCAGCCCCTGGGCTTTCTGGTGTAGACCTTCAGTCTCCCATCAAAGACTCCTGGGCCTTCTGATGTGGACGCATAGGAGGACATTGCTGTGGGCTTCAGGCTTTCAGCTGTACTCATATTGGATGTTGCCATGGGATCCAGGCTCTCAGCTGGATTCTTCAGATCTCCAGTGAGCCGACAGATCTCTCGCACTCTTCCGCATTAAAATTTTTTTTTGGTGAATATTATAAAATAATTACCCATTATGTGTCCTATATTATAATTACCCATTATGTGTCCTATATTAAATCTATTACTTTGCAAACCACTGACTCTAGTAAACCCTGACTACAACAGAATGGGTTTAAACAATAGGAGAATGCAGACCGGTATATGTCGTCAAACAACCAGATGATTTCTTCCTCAGGAAGGTGTGAAGGGTGTTTAGGGGAAATCCCTGCCCACACAAATCAGGAGCAGTTAAAGGTATTCCTACATTTTTCAAATGAGGCTCTGAGAAGTGAAGTGATTTTTCCCAGAGTCATAAGACGGTGTGTGGGAATTCAAACCCAAGTGCTGCCACTTGGGTGCATGTCTGTGTGTGGTTTTTCCTCTTTTTTAGTGATTTTCTAGTAATTGCTTCCTAGATTTAACTAGAGAGTACAGATTTGATATGTGTCACTTGGATACCCTACAAAAATTTCTTAATAAATAAAACTTGAGGTCACTATTGTCCAAAGAGAAAGGTGGGTTGTGATCTGCCTACAGCTGGCTTGGTCTTTTGGTGTCCAGAGGCTACAAGACACAAACAGGATGGGGGTGACAAAGAAGTGACTTCCTCTGCTCTCTTGAAGCCTTCTGTTAGCGTCCACATCTGTGGGACTTTCTCCTTGAACATTTGAGAAGTGTTATGGTTTACATCCAGATGTCCCCCAAGATCCTCATGCAGTCAGGTGGGCCTTTTGGAAGGTGATTGAATTATGGGGGACAGCTGGTTTGTTGCTAGGAGGTGGGGTCTGATTGGAAGAAGCAGTCACTGGGGGGCATGGTCTGGAAGGGTTTAGCTCCCTCCCTGGCTCCTTCCTTTTCTCTCTGCTTCCTGGATGCCATGAGGTGAGCAGGTCTCTTCTGCCCAGGCCCTTCCATCCTGCCCTTCTGCCTTGGAGCAGGCTGACTGTAGACTGAACTCTCTACAAACTGTAAGGCAAAATAAACCTCTCCTTTAAGTTTTGGTTGCTGGGCATCATTTCTCCATGACAAGAAAGTGATTAAGACAGGGAGCCTGAAGACCACCTGCAGACTGAGATTAAGTGATGCCAGGTGTAAATTCCAACTTTGGGGAGCCTTTCCTGTGAGAGGTGTCAGTCTTCAGAGCTGGGCCCTCAGGTTGCACCAAGCTGTGTTCATGTCACATTAAGCATCTGCCCTCAGCCGAGTTTGGCAGTCCTACAGATGTATCTGGAGCAGGAGATAACAGGAAAGTCCTGGGAAGAAGTGTGTGGGGGGGATCCCAAGACTCCTGCTGATGGCAGGCAACACCAAGCATGAGAACCAGTTAACCTTTGTGCACACACATTTAGCCTTTGTCTTCCCATATGACAATCAGCAAATGGAATGTCTTAAGATGATTTCCTGAATAAGTCAAGCTCCTCGTGGTGGTCACTTGAGATATGACTGGCAGAATTCAAACCACATGTAATGCCCCACCAATTTTACTCTTTCCAATTCTATCTCTTGAAACTTAGTCACATGGACACAGGGTGACAAAGAACCCTGGAGAGCCTGGGACTTATTTTGACCCTGTGATGAGAAGAGCCTTGCTAGCATCTTTTGTGGAGGGATTCAGTTCATCTGGTCTCCAACCTTCCTTGGAGAATGAGGAACACAGTCAGGTGTGATTCCCCAAGGATAGAAGGTGGTGAGGACAGCAAAGAGGAGATCAGGGAATGAAAGAACACAAGGGTAGGACTTCATTGATATCAAGAAAGATACAGAGCCAAGGCAGCTGAAGGTGACTTATCTGGAGGAAATCAATGCCCAAACAGGGACAGAGGGCCAGGAGAAAATCAACTTGAAAGAGACAGGCCAAGAAAATAGGGACTATGTGATGGTGGAACAGTAGGAGGGGAAGAGAATTGTGGAATGTATGTTTCCCCAGAACAGACAACAACAAATTTTGTGACTAAAACAAATTTATTTCTCACAGTCTTGGAGGATAGAAGTGTGAGATCAAAGTGTTGGTAGGGACATACTTCTTTCAGAGGCTCTACAGGGAGCCTCATCCTTTGCCTCTTCCAGCTTCTGGTGGTGTCAGCATTTCTGCTCATGTGGCTGCATCTGTCTGTGAACCTCTCTTCTGCAGGTATCTCTTAAAAAGGCACTGTTATGGGTTTGGGGTCCACATAGGCAACCTGGGATCATCTGCTCATCTCAAGATCCTTAATTAAATCTACAAAGACCTGTTTTCCAAGAAAGTTAACACTCACTGGTTCCAGGACTCTGGATTAGATGTAGATCTTAAGGAACAAAAGTTTGGCTTATTACAGGGTAGGAGAAATCAAAAGGACTAAACAAGATATCAGGTCAGGGAAAGAGCCTTTTCTTTGTGACTTTTCTAGGGATTTTGTGTACTTGTTGTCACTTGTGGATTTAGAGCCTGATGTTTTGAGCTCAACTCCAGCACAATCTTCTGTTCTTACAGATTTGGACAGGAAACTTAAAGATGTTAGACCCTGCTTTTCTACCCCAAAAACCCACTGCTTTAAACACCATTCACAGGAGTTTTGATGTAGTTGTCTCCTTCCCACTCAAAATCTCTTCCGACTTCCTACTTTCTACTTTTCCAGCCCCTCCTTAAGTTCTGGCTCCTTTCACCTAATGAAATCTCCCTTACTTTATTGTGCACAGCAACTTAACTCCCCTCCTACTCTGCCTCAGGCATACTTCGCATAGCCCTAGGCTCATTAATGTCTCCATAAAACAGTGAGAAATCTAGGAGAGGCAGAATCGTTGGCAGAGGGTTTGTAAGGTGTTTTTCTTTCTCTTGTCATCCACAGGTGGAAGAAACCTGTATGGAAATTCATTTTCTTCACACAAGAAAGATGAAGTGCTACAGTCTGGATTTTCAATAATCTTTCCCTGTCTCCTTTCTGGTACATGTATAATTTTTTAACATCTGCAGTGGTACCTCAGTTCACAAACTTAATTCTTTCCATGCTTCTGGTCACAGAATTCATTCCACAATTCTGGTGAAAGAACCACTTTATTTCTTACAGATTTATTTCTTTAACACAGTGGTTCTCAAATTTTGATCTCAGAATGCCTCTATACTTTTAAAAATTATTTAAGGCCCTAAACAATTTTTGTTTATATGGGTTTTATCTATCAATACCATACTGAAATAAAAAGCTTAAAACACTGTTTATCTAAAAATAACAAGGATAAGCCTAGTATGTACATAACGTTAATGGCATCTTTTTATTAAAAAAATGCATTTTCCCAAACAACAAAACTAGTAAGAAGAATGGCATTTATATTGTTTTGTCCCTCAAAAGTTAAGCTTAATAGAAGACAGCTGCTCCACATTTAGTTTGTTGTAAGATCGGAGGCTCTGGAAAATTCAACTATACAACTCATGAGAAAACAAGAGTGAAAAGCTAAATAACACAGTCTTATTACAAAGTAACTTTTTATCTTGGTGACCATTAAAACTAGTGTTCTACAATTCCAGTTACATCCTTTTAAGACAAAAAAACAAAACAAAACAAAACAAAAAAACGGGGGTGGGGCTTGAACTCAATACGATCTGGCGTTAAAACTGAACCATGATCCAAAAGCATAGAAAAACCTCATTGCTGACTTGAAGTCAGTTTAATTGTGGCTCAAGCGCCAGCTGGTACATCTGAAAACACACATAAAGGCGAAAGGTCAGCAACGTGGTTTCCACGCCTGTCTGCATCTGATACCTTCCTCCTCAAGCATCGACTCTACTCAGATACCCTCACCAGTCTCCTCTGCCCTCACGAAGTCCGATAAGGACCGCACTGTCCACGGCAACTAGCATTCACCGACCACTTACGAGAAGCCAGGCCACATCAGAACACTTCACCGGTGTCTTCCGAATGAACGCTCAATAAACTCCGAGCGAAGTGCTGGCCTCACTCCACAGGGGTGTCTGAGGTCGGAGACCCAGGCCTCTGGCCGCCGTCCTGTCTGTCAGCACCGAGGGCACCAGCCGGGTCTCGTCCTCCGCCGCTGTCCCGGGCCCGCGCGAGGTGAGGGCCTCCGCATCCCGGCCCAGGCAGGCAGAGAGCCTCCCCAAGGGAGCAAGCCTGCCGCCTTCCCCGTCCTCTCGTCCGCGGGTACGGTTTGCTCGGGGAGGAGGTTTGCGCGGAGAAGAAACGGACGCCCGCGAATGCGTCGCGGACCCCGACGTTCGCGACGCGCTGGCTAAGGGCGGAACCTTTCTCCTCTCGCGGCCCTGTCTCGGAGGGGCCGGAACCTTTCTTCTCCCCTCGCCGTTGCTGGGCGGAAGTGTGCTGAAACGGAACAGTCCTCCAACTGCCGGGTCTGCGCTGTGGTCGCCGGCTGCTGACGTGGGCCGGCCAGCGTGGGGTGCCGTGGGGACGGGTCGCTATGGCGGTGGACATCACGCTGCTGTTTCGGGCTAGCGTCAAGACCGTGAAGACGCGGAACAAGGCTCTGGGTGTGGCGGTGGGCGGTGGGATCGATGGCAACCGGGACGAGCTGTTCCGCCGGAGCCCCCGGCCCAAGGGCGACTTCTCCAGCCGGGCCCGAGAAGTGGTGAGCTGGTTGCTAGGGGGACGGGGCGCTAGCGAAGGGGGCGGATCCGCGACGGGGACGGATCCGCGACGGGGACCCCAGGACCCATGCGAGTTTCTGCCCTCAGACATTGTGTGAAGTCGTCCCAAGAGGAGCACCAGATTTGGCCCCAGAGCCAACAGCTGGCTAGGAAAAGAAACGGGCTTATTCTGAGAAAGGGGGACACGTATTGGGAAAGTCGGAAGCAGATTTCTTCTGGATGGAAGGAGGCGCTCGGAAATCTTCCGTGAAATTCATGAGTGACTGTGTTAGGTAATGACTTCGTCACTGCAGACTTGAGCCCTGGGGAAACTTCCCCAGCCCCTTTCTTACTTTCGTAGCTGTTCATTTGTCTGCGCAGTTTACTTGTCTGTCTCCCCCACCACCACTTACTGAGTTCGAAATCCAGGTTCACTCAACTCTCCTTTCATTTTGCCTCCTTAGGTAAAATAGGGGACTTCGTACTTCCTGAAACGAGTTTAAGATTTTTCACACTGTACGCATTACTGTCCTTGTCTTAGTTACTTTTCTCTCGTTGCTGAGGCAAAATGCCCCAACACCCAGAATTGAAGAGGGAAGGGTTTCTTTAGCTTGGTTTGTAGAGGTTTCAGCCCACAATCGGCTGGCTTTGAAGCAGGGTGGCACGGCCAGATAGGCACAACGTAGCAAAAACGAGGAACCTTTAATAGCTCCTTTCTGCCCCTTATATCTTCTCCGGGCCACTTAGGGCAGGCAGCACTCACACCCTTAATTCTTGTGCCCTTGAGCCTAGCATCACACACTAGATCCAGCCACTCCTGAAAAAGCCCCACTAATGACCGCATGAGGCACTGGGGGACATCTAGACACGAGACATTACATTCCCCTAAACTGCTTTCTGCTACATGAAGACATCAGGCTTTGGTTCGTCTCCTTCTTAAGGCCAGGAGAAGTGTTGGCTTCATCTCAGAGTGCATGACTAATAGCATTGCTTAGTAAAGCATTATTCAATGAGTGAATGAAGAAATATGGTTGTCTGTTTTCCACCCCAAACATGAAACGCCATAAGGAAGAGAGATGTTTGCCTTGCATATTTTGGTATCATAGGAAGTAAGAGTAGACAAGTCTCTGTGGGGTGTAGAACTCACCCAGGCCAATCACTACTTTTTAAGAAGCAAAAATGCAGAATCACACAAGAAGGTTCGGGGCTTTGAAGGATGCAAGTGAGTGTCTTGTGAAGTTTAAGCTTCATTAATTAATTTTACAGTAAATCCACCTCTGCTTGACAGACAGGACAGTGAATGAATATATATGTGTGGATGAACTAATGAATGGCTGTTTGCAGAGGATATTCAAGCACCAGAAATGGGATTGGATCAGACAAATACATTCCACTAATAAATATCTATTTAAACACCCACTTTTTAATTGCTACTGTCTCATAGTAGCACAATATGAAATTATTGGTGGAGAAGGAAAATAATGCAGTAAGCCTTGCAGGTCTTGTGTAGGGCACAACGGAGAATGTCGTCATTTCTAGCTGAGGGTCTGGAAAGGCTTTATATAGGGGTCAGGGTACCTGAAATAAATCTTGGAAGAGGACTAGTTGGTTCTAGATAAAGTGGGGAAGGACATCTCAGGCCAAAAGGTTAGTATGCGCAAAAGTAGGTAACAGTTTGACCTCAGTTTAATAAACTTTGACTGTGCTGGAATGTGGGACACAGAAAAGTTGGAAAGGAGCGTCAGGTCTGGCGAGATCTAGAAGGGCCTTGTATATCACTCCGTAGAGTTTGAACTTTGCCTTGTAGGCAGATGTCACTTGGTTTGTGGATGCACTAGAGAAGCCTAAGAGACTACATTGTTGTCTCAACCCTGCAACTGTTATGACCTTAGTTTATTTACCTGTAAAATGATCCCTTCTTTTTTATCAAACAGAAGGTTTTTACAAAACTGCATTGATCATATCTGTGTATCTTTGTGTATATGCATGATAGCAATCAAAAAAGGGGGTCTCAGAAATAAGAAAAAAGAAAATTAGGATATTCCCTTCACCATAACCTCATTTCGGTTCAAGCTGAGCTCCCTTTTGTGGAAACCTTGGCATTAAGATCACAGTTTTGGTTTTTGGAGGGCCGTTTTCAGAAATCATTGATTTATGAATACTGTTTTAATTTAGGGTTCAGCTCAAGGATAGGGGATTTGAGAATGGTAGCGTTGAGAAGCAAGGTTTGGTTGGCAAGCCCTGTAGAGGGCCCTGTGACCAGTCAGGCTTCTTTTTCAATGGTGAGAATGTGCTTTATGCCATTTTGAATTAGCAGGCCTCAGGGATAGTAACAAGACCCTGGGGTGCTGAGTTCTGTCTTACACAGAAGGATGACTACATGTCTGAAGTGTTGGAGAAAAACTACATTTTTTCACTGGGTTAGACTGCATGTCACCAAAAGTCCCAGTTCTGCTATTTAATGATGTGGGAGGTTGTCAAGGCTTGGTTGTACTACTAACTAGGGACATGGACTTTGTGTGGTGCCACACCTCTCTTGTCATGGGAAAACATTCCTTCTGTCGAGTTTTGATTCTATTCTTCAACTTCTTTGTGTATTATCTCTTCTTACAAGCTGTTCCCCACTTCCCTTCTTTCCTTGTGGAAATTAGAACAGAGGGGCAATAATGGGTTTTCTGTTCTTTTGCTGTAAGCTTGGCTGACATTTCATTTGGCCTGACCAGTACTAGAAGCACACATTCTCATTTCCTTGTGTAGCCTTGTGTCTTAGTTCCTTTTCTCATTGCCGAGACAAAATACCCAGTACCCAAAGTTAAAGGAGGAAAGGATTTATTTAGCTCACAGTTTGTAGAGATTCCATTCCATAATCAGCTGACTGTACGGCAGTATGGCATGTCAGAGGAGCATCACAGCAGGCAGGCAGAAGGCAGCAAGCAGCAAGCAACAAGCAAACCTCTTTCTATTATATTTTGTCCATGCTACTTGCTCTGAGGGTGGGTAGCATTCACACTCTTAATCCTAGCATCGAATTGTGAATCAACCCTAGTATCACATCCGTGGCCCAGTATCATAGACCCTAGATACAAGCCGTAACACCTTGGTTGTCAGAACTAAGGAAATATTGCAAATTATAGTAATGCCCTTTGTTAAATGTCTTGTTAGAATTATCACTATCTTTTCTAGAATATATTTTACCTAGTTCACTTCCCCTTTTGTTCCTCATTTTAGACAAGAGATATGCCTAATGCTAGATTTCCAGCTGAATGAATTGCTACAGAAGTTATATTAAATTTAATAAAGGTATGTTGAAACTAGATCTCCCCCTCCCAAGAATGGTTTCTTTTGCATCATTCTTTTAAATATTTAACTGTTGTGTTCAGTTTTGCTAAATTTATATTAATAAATGTGACTGAAGTGCATGTCAACTCATTAAATTGCAAACTGACAGTAATGATATTTCACTTTTTGGAAGAATTTATTTTCTTTGAACAATTCCAAGTAATGATAAATTTGCCATTTTGCAGTGGGAGCTTGATTAGTTAACTTAATGTGGATGATGAAACTAATGAGGATTGTGGGATTAGAAAGAGAACTGGGGCTTGGATTCAAATGCGATTCTGCTACTTACATGTGGGTGAACTTGGGCAAGCTCTATTATGTGAGTCTCATTTTCCACTTCTGTAAAATGGACAGAATGCTAGCCTACTTGACTTACAAGCTAATTATTAGGATCTTATGAGATTTTGCATCTATTATAAGGAACCATAACGATAATCATTGTTCCTTTTCACTACCCTCCCATGTGGGCTCTCTGTCCATGTTAGACATCTTTCTTCAATGCCTCCAAGCTTTAGTCTCCGAACCACTTAAATACCTTGCAGTTTCATTACTTGCTTTTAAAGGAAAGAAAGTGCATGAAGGAATGAATGAAAAACCTCGCAGTGACAGCACCAGTGATAGAGCAGAAGTACTGCTAACATTTATGAAGCTCGGGTGGGTGACAGGGAAGAGGCATTCATTAGTCAGCCTGCCCTTCTACTACCTTTCCCCCTTCTCCCTGAGGAACCCACCACAGAGCTCAAACTCACTGTAAAAATTACTGTATTAATGCAGTGCAAGGCTTCTTCAGGTTCATGATGCTATGTTTTTAGGGATTGTAATAACCAAGTATATACTATAAGCAAAGCTCAGTGCTAAAGACTTTTCACGATATTAATAGTAAATCCTTTGTGTGGACTACAATTCTGAATTTTTCCCGGGACTTATTAGGATTGCAGCTTTTGAAATTACACTTAAGCGGTACTTGATTTATTTCATTATTCATTAAGCATTGGACATCTGATGTGTCAGGCATTGTGAGGGCAAGAAGAACTATGAGACATATTTCCAACTCTTTGAAAATACAGATAAAGAATAACCGAATCTCCTTGGGGGAGAATCAACAGAAACCTTGGAGAGAAAGCAGTAATCAGATTGTGCCTTGGAGAATGACAACCATTTCACTGGACTTACAACAGGGATCAGGCACATTCCTGCAAAGATCAGAGTGTGAGCCAGGGTAGGGATGCATACAGCAGGGTGATTGCAAAAGCAGAGGCAAGATCTGTACAATGAGCTGTGTGTTGGAGAAGGCCTGGGTGAGGATCCAAATACCAGGACATTCAGATGTTCTGGATTGGTTTAGAGGAAGAATGAACATTTTGGCCTGCAGGCCAAATCCAGCCCACAGCCTATTTTTGTTAATAAAGTTTTATCAGAATCTGATCATGTTCATTTTGCTTCTCAACAGTGTTATAGCTTATATCTAGCTGTCCCCCAAAGCCTTGTGTGCTCAGAGGTGGGGCTTTTGAGAGTGACTGGATCATGGATGTGTGATATGGATTGGTTTAACGGTATGGGTGGTGGATTTACTGAGAAGGGAAGACCCATTCTAGATGTGGGTGGCACCAACCAGTAGGCTTGTGGTTTAAGAGTAATAAAAAGAGAATGGCTGCTTTGCCTCCTTCTTGCCATGCCATGGACTGTTTGTCTGCCATGCTGCCCCACTTTGCAACCAGGTGACTGTGGACTGAAACTTCTACAAACAGAGCCAGAAATAAACCTCTCCCCCTTTAACTTGTGAATGTCAGGTATTTTGTCCTAGCAATGCAAAAGTAACTCAGACAAACAGGCTGTGGATGTTTTTGTGCTATAGCAGCAGTGTTGTAGCTTGCGGAGGCCAGCAAAGCCCAAAGTATTTATTGTTAGGCTCTTTAGAGAAGAGGTTTGTGTCCTCTTGGGTTAGAGCATTGTCAACAGTGTAAAGGAATTTGGAGTTAAGGCTCTGGTGTATGTTAGCAGAGGCATGAGAGGATGGTATTTGTATTTTTTTTCAGCTTTAATTGAGTTTATTGGTACATTTTAGGGATACAGTATTGTATTTTTAAGTAAATAGTATTCTTTTTTTTTCCTTTTGGAAGTAAAGTGTTTGTAAATGGGGAGGGGAGGAGGGGGTGAAGGGAGGGCAGGGACAAGGGGAAAAAATGAGAACCAAGATCTGTCATGTAGAAGTGTAAGATCCCAACAATGAATGTAACTGCACTGTATCCCTAAAATGTACCAATAAACTTAATTTAAAAAAAAAGAAAATAGTATTGAGGATGGATTTGAAGTGTGAGAAAAAGAGCTGATAGGAGGCTGTTGAAGTGACTCAGGTGAAAGCTGTGGAGCTGTTGATAGTGGGGTTAGACAGAAGAGGACAGTTATGTAGGTACAGGTTCGATATCCCTTCTCTGAAATTCATGGAGCCAGAAGTATTTTGTATTTTGGAAGTTTTGAGTTTGGGGATATTTACATACAAGTAAAGAGATCTCTTGGTAAGGAATCCAGGTGAAATCACAGTATACTTAGACACATAGTCTGAAGGTAATTTTGTAAAATCTCCAAGATTTTGACTAAAATCTGTTACCTGGGGTCGGGTATGAAGTTTTCCACTTGTGTTATGGGGTCCTTAAAAAGTTTCCAGTTTTGAATCTTTGGATTAGGAGTACTCAATGTATATTTATTATTTTTATATAAGGGCCAGGGATTTAGCTCAGTGGTTCCGCCGCTTGCCTTGCAAGTGCAAGGTCCTGAGTTCAGGAGTTCATTCCTCAGTACCATAAAAAGAAAAACAGGAAACAAACAAATAATTATGTGTAGATTCAAAGAACTGAATAATTAGTGGAGTTAGAAGAAGAGATGGAAAGATTCTTAGCTTTCTGGTTGGAAAATTAAATGGTATTGTACCACAATAACATCATCTTTTCGAAGTTACAGCCAAGTGCCAGTAACTCAAACCTTCTCCATTCTAAACAGGAGAGAGGAGGTCTGAGGAGCCCAGTGGACACCAATTAGGAAATAGGTGGTGGGTGACTTGCAGAGGCAGTGCTTCCTGGTAACTCTGGGTAGGAAAGCCTCACTGGAACCCAGTGAGGTCCTCCAGCTTTGCCATATTTAGATCTTGAAGGCAGTTGAGTACAAAGTAGATATCTAATGTGAGGAGATTGAGACCTGCCTCACAATCCAGCACAAGCTGGGCAGGGCCTGATGGGGGAGGGAAGTACTGGGCAAGTCAGTTTCAGCAGAATGCAGACTGGGATGAGACCCAGGATGGCCTGGGTCAGTGCCAGTTTTCTGCTGTTCTCTGTTGCACTCTCATCATTCTTGAAAGAAACTTATCTTGGTGGTGATTATATCACATGGTATAGAAGCACGGTTCTCAGGGGTGGTCCATCAATTTTTTTCATTTCATCCCCAAAAGAATCTGGAGTGGGCCACTTTTTCTAGTTGGCAGGTCATCAGCAATTAAGTGTACCATATACTAGAGTTTGCTGAAACTGTTCCCCTCGGTGTGACATTTTAGGGACCTGTCCAGAGATTGATTTCATCCTGAAGGCTCTAGAATCAGATTTTCCTGACATATTGAGAGTGGAACTACCTGTCAAAGCAGGTATCGGCCAAGCTTACTTTAACTTATAAGTCAGAATACCAGTGGCCCTCCATATTGGCAGGTTCTACATCTGCAGACCCAACATCTGAGGACTGAACCCCCACACATACAAAAACCTTACATCTACACTGAACATGTACAGATGTTTTTCTTTACCATTATTTCCTAAACTATGCAACTATTTACATAGCATTCTCTTTGTGTTAGATACTGTCCGTAATTTAAAATATTTAGATTTAAAGTATATGGGACAATGTACATAGGTTATATGCAAATACCATGGCTTTTTAGGTAGGGGACTTGAGCATCTGGATTTTGGTATTCATGGGGTCCTGGGACCAATTCCCTGCGGATTCAGTCCCTGTGGAACACTATGATGAATACTTAGAAGGATACAAATTTTGGAAGATCAATTATTTTTGAGCTTCTGCTAGATGTCAGGAATTCTGTTACAGACTTTACTAACTTGATCTCACTTAATTTCCCATTTTGGGGTAGAAGTATAATGTTATGATTATATAATATTGGTTATACTATGAATTAGGTTTCTTGTTATGAAGAAATCCTCATGGGCTCCCTCTGGTGGGTAAGTATCAGTGAGGTCCACAAATGATAATTACGGCTTAGGGTACAAAAAAATTCATGTTTAAAACACATTAGGTTTAGGGCCAGGGATTTAGCTCAGTGGCATTGTGCCTGCCTCACAAGCTCAAGGTCCTGAGTTCAATCCCCAGTACCCACAAAAATAAATAAATAAATACATACATACATACATACATTAGGTTTAAAACTGACTTTAAGAGAGACATTGTCAAAACTCCTCTTTTGACTAGAGGAAAGTATGATGTGTTGAATGAACCAAATAAAATATATATGCAAAGCTTGCAGCACAGTTGAAATTTTAAATAGCATAATACTTCCTTTCTGGCTTTCTGAGTCTCAGAGTCTGGAAATAGTAGAGTGTGCCACCTCCTACTGATCACAGTCTCTCATGTGCTTGTTTGTCAAAATGTTTTTATGAAATTCATAAGCTATTTTTAAGACTTTTTACACATTTCTGTCCAGTTTATAGTCAAATGGTAAAAAGCTGGCAAAGTGAACATTTGCCTTTTTTTTGGACATCTTTTCCCACAACAAATTCCATAGTTTTAAGTAGAGGTTTCAGGCAATAGCATACCTTGAGAAAGGAATTAAAAAGTATGTGTTTTAAATTATAAATACTTTTGGATTTTGCTAATGACTGTGATCTTGAAGAACTACTATAACCTCTCTGGGTCTCACTGTTTTCATTTAATGTGACACTTTGACAGAATGATCCTTAAGGACCTTTAAGAGGCAGTGTCATGATTCGGTGTTTTTTTAAAAATTTGTAGTATACAGCATTTTTAAAAGCATCTTTGCATTGATAACTGCACATTGCCTTATATTTCCCTGAGTCCCTATATATAGTATTTAGAATTTTTTATCTAGATGAAAAAGTGAGTTTTTTTCAAAGTTGGCATTTGATAATGTATTTATAAATGTATTTAATAGTGGTTATATACTCATAATGGACTATTATCAGCAGGATACACTTAAAATCTGACTATAAAAGTATTAAGTGTACATTAAACAGAGTAAAGAAGAAAACAAAGTTCCCATTTAGTACTACTGGGCAGAAATAACCGTTGTTACAATTTAGATGTATAATTCTCCAGACATTTTTATTACTGCATATTAATTACACAAAGTAATGGATTTCATCGTGGCATTTTCATACACGCATATAACATACTTTGGCAAAATCTACCCAGGCTATATCCCTCCTGTTGTCCCTTCCTGTCCCTCCCTGAACCCCTTCCCCTTGTCTAATAGCGTCCTTTTCCCCATGTGTGTTGTCGTTCTTATTCCCCCTAGAGTCCACGTATGAAAGAAAACAGGTAATTCTCATTTTGCTGAGTCTGCTTATTTTGCTTAACGTGATAATCTACAGTTTCACTTACATTTCTGCAAATGACATGTTTTCATTCTTCCTTATGCCTGAATAATACAGCCTTGAGCATGTATATCACATTTTCTGTGTCCGTTTGTCTGTTGGTGGGTATTTAGGCAGATTACATAACAGCTATTGTGAATTGTGCCATGGTAAACTTAAGTATGATGTGTCTATATAGTGCACTGATTAATTCCTTTTGGTACATAGTGTGGGGGAGCACATCGGGATCGTATGGTAGGTCTGCTTTTAGTTTTTAGAGGAATCTATCTCCATACTGATTTCCATAGTGGCCCTACTAATTTCCATTCCTGGCTATAGTTTATAAGAGTTATGTTTCCCCACATCTTTGCCAGCATTTACTATACTGTTTTTTATATTCTTGATAACGGCCATTCTGACTGGGGTGAGATGGAATCTAAATGTAGTTTTATTTTCATTTCCTTAATGGCTGAAGATTTTTAATGTATCTTCATTTTTTTCCTACAATTTTTGACCATTTTTGCCTCATTTGCAAAGTTTCTGTTCTGTTCCTTTGCGTATTTATTGATTGGATTATTTGTTCCTTTGGTGTTTTTTAATTCATTATATATTTTAGATATTAAAAGTAGCTGGCAAACATTTTCTCCCCTCTGTAGGCTGTGTCTTTATTCTGTTTACTTTGCTATGCAGAAGCTTTTTAATTTGATGCAAGCCCATTTGTCAATTCTTGGTATTATTTCCTAAGCTTTTGGATTCCTATATGCAAAGTCATTGCCTGTGCCAATATTTTGAACTGTTTTTCTTATGTTTTCTTCCATCAGTTTAAAAATTTCAGGTCTTAAATTTAGGTCTTTGATGCATTTTGAGTTGATTTTTATACAGGGTGAGGGACAGGAATCTAGTTTCATTGTTCTGGATTTCCAGTTTTCCCATCGCCATTTGTTGAAGAGACTATCCCCAATGTATGTTTTGACACATTGTGTCAAGAATAAGATGGTTGCAGCAGTGTATGCTTATTTTTGTGGTCTCTACTGCATCAGCCAGCTGTTGGACGTGGGCTTCCCCCAGGGAGAGACCTGCACATGGGTGGGGCAGCTTCCTTCTGTGCAGAACCTTGCCGTGGAGATGCTCAGCCCTGGGGGGCAGGGGGCTGAGTCCCGAAGGTGCAGTGCCTGTGCCACCTTTTAGCACTGTTGTGAGGTTTGAGCTTAGTACTGTCTGCAAGGCTGCCAGTTTGTGTCTAGCCCATTATAGATACTCATAAAATGACAACTACTTTATTATCACCCATTGGTCCATTAAGGGTCCACCTAAGAGTAAAGAAAGTACTTTGATTACTCTGGGATAGAAGGGCAAATGAGGCTGTCATCTAGACATCAGTATACTTAGATTTTAGGAGTAATGTTAGTAAATGTTTGTTGAGCATCTGCTGTTGGCTGTGCACTCTTTTTAGCCCTGGAGATGAAGCAAAAATAAGAGATAAAAATCTCTGTTTTATGTATTTATAGTCTAGTAAGAAATTTACAGTAAAACACTATCGAAAAATACTTAGGTCAGGGAGTGATAAGTAAATTCATATGTCCAAGACATACTCAGAAATAATTATAGAAATTTTTGAAGGAGGAACTTTGGGAATTTAGAGGACAGGGAGATTACTTCTAGGTGAGGCTGAAAGGGGACTTTATGAAAAAGGTGATGTTTTAGCCTCTGCAGACCCATATATTGCCCCACTGGAGGGGATGAGAAAGGAGCCCGTGGCAGAGATGTCAAGGGCAGGAAGGCATGGGATGATAGTGTTCCAAGACTAGCTCAGATCAGTGGGAAGGAGTATGAGAAGCAGACAGTGGGATGTGCTGGAGAGCGCCCATGACCCTCCTGGGTTCACTCTGTCCTTTCTGCCCTGCTCTTGCTCTAGGAGGCTGACCCTATGGATTACCTAGAGGCTTTCTTGCCCTCTGAGTTCTGGGGTTCAGTAGTGGGAGGCTCCAGCAGGACAAGGTGAGAAGGCTAGAAGAGAAGGGCCAGTTTGACAGCTGGGTAGAGCCTTTGCATCAGCAGCCCACAAATGGATTAGGTGTCTGCCCACCAGCCCTGGAGCTTCTCCCTGTATACACCAGACAGCCTGTGGGTTAGGTTGGATTTAACCTGCAGCCTGGTACCAGCCAGCAGTGGACAGGGCTTCGCTGCAGCCCCATTCGGGGGTGACCCCCAAAGACAGTGACCAAGGGAAATCTTCCCCAAGGCCAGAACTTTGGACTTGGACAGTTCATCTCTGCATTTCTACTTACAGTGGTTTTTGTATGAGCTACATTTCTCTCCCTCCATCTTTAATTCAGCCTTGTGTATTTTGGGCTCAAACACATTTTTCTTCACTGATGTGGCAGTTCATACTTTTCTTCCAGTATGACTTGAAAGGTTAGAGGCGGTAAATGGTTCTGTGGCATGTTGGCTATAAATCTGAACTGAAACGGAATCTGTAACCCATTATCAGATTCTGAATCAAACTACTGTGTTCTCCGATTTTTTGTTTTAGTGGAAATGTGTGTTTTTATTCTGTCAGTGGACAGAATATTACGAGAATTATATAATGAATACTTGATGTGAAAAAGACTAAATACTTCAACTCCAAGGGATTTTGTTAAAGTAATAAGGAAATTACATTTAATTTTAAATAGTAGAAAGATTTTTGAAATGTTATTTTTGTTAAGCATTTATTATACACACTCTGCCCTTTTTTTGTAAGTGAATTCCCAAAGCACAATTCATCCTTATACAAATAGAAAGGAAATATTACTGCAAAATTCATAGTTTGATGTCTTCTTCTTAACACTGTAGAGAAGCATAGAATGTGATGGTTGGCTGGAAACTGTTGGGTTGTAGGGTTAGCACTGCCTCTTGAAATAGGGTATCTATAAGTGGGATCCTAATGAAGGCGTGGCACGGTGCTTCATAGCCCTAATTGACTGCAGACACAGGCTGTGATTTGTAAGCAAGCAGTGACAAGAGGAAGTTAAATCAAAATTAAATTAAGAGAAGGAAGGAAAAAAAGATATCAAGGAGAGGTGCTGAATTTTCTGAAAGCTAAAAACCTGTGAGTGGGTAAGTGATCGGAAATCTGTGGATATATCTCAGTTATGTTAAAAGACAAAATCTGGAAACATTTCAGTCCTAAAAAAACTTTCTTTTTTTTAGAAATAATTCTTTTATTTATTTTGTTTGTTTGTTTTGGGTTTTTATTGGTACCAGGGATCAGAACTCAGGACCTTGTGCTTGTGAGGCAGGTGGCAGAACCACTGAGCTACATCCCCGGCCCTTTAGAAATCATTCTTAATAGTCATTGCTTGGCACAGTGTAACCTGTGCAAGCAGACTTCTGTATTTGTCCATTGACCAGCTAGCAGTAGAACCTCTATCTCCTGTGATGCATGTGAGTGGTATTTTGGAAGCATTGCTTTCTGTTTACATTTTGATATTTTAATGGTGTTCCAGCTTGTGTAAATAAAGTTCCAGCAGTCACCTCCTCCATACTGACAGTTTTGCAGGTGTCTGAGACTCAGACATCCGCCCTTTCTCTGCATCTGCTGTCCAGGGAATGACCAGGCACAGTGGATAGGCCCTTTGTCCCACTGTCCTCACCGCAGAGAGCGCAGTTGAGTGCATGCAGTGAGTAGGTGCCCGTGTCTGCTCTCTTCCTCCTCCACCCACTGTGCGTGTGGGTTCTGACCCTGACTGTCTGGAGCCTGCCCTGGTGCAGCAAGGCTGAGGCCTCCGTCTCTCCCCAGCCAAGCCACCCTGCTGAAAATGTTGCTTGCATCATATTACCTTGGCTCAGAAGCCATCAGTAGTACTCATTTCCCACACAATTATTCTGTTACTTGGGTCCAAAGGTCTTTGCAAAGTAGCGTTACCCTCTTTTCCGGTGTTAAATTGCCCACTGCCCCCAACATCCCTCCACCTTTGACCAGGCTTTCTTACTCCCTGGTTTGGCTGCCGCTGTTTCTCTTGTCCTTGTTTCTCTTGCTGGCTGTCCTTCACTTTCACAGATTCTACTTCTTGCAAGGCACCTTCAAGCCCGTACTAGTCCCCTTCTGAATTCACACCATTCTCTGCCTGTATTGCTCATTAAGTGAGGAACTATATCTGGCCCCTGACATCCTTTGCATTTAGAGTTTAATGATTCCTTGTGGCCTGACTTTCTAGGTGTTACTGGAAATGCTCTGTTGCATTGTTTCCCATATGGTACTGTTCACTTTGGGGTAGGGGGATGGAAAAAGAGAGTATAAGATCCCATCTTGATGTTTCTTTGGTCCCCTCATGGCTCTTAGATCTAGCACTAGGCCTTTAGATGGGACAGCACCAGTGTATCTTACTCTTCTTAGTGCAGCCAGAGCCAGCACAAAGGCTGCCCCACGGAGGGGTTTCATCACATGGTATTGGAATAATGAATATTTGTTTAGTTGTTTGACCTAAAACTAAAAGAATCAATGCAGACGACTTTCCATTTTCTAAAAGCCATAAAAATCCAGTTTTCATTTGGCCTTTTTCATCATTAATGGTTCTCCCTCGAGCATTTCTCCTTTGCCTGCCTTCAGCTTCATACTGAAATTTAAATCAATTTCCTCTCATTCTTTTCCCTGTGAAATTGGAGAACAGCTGTTTAGTCACCTCTTATAAATAACCCTTCAGCAAGTTAAATTGCCTCAAGGACTTGCTTTCTCCAGATTAAATTATCCCAAAGTCTTTTCTTTTTTCTCTAACCTTTTTAAAAAGAAGCATTCGTTATTTTTTTATTTCTTTTTCTAACTTTTTATAAAACTTTATTCTTTTCATAAATGTACCACAGGATACCCCTCTAAGGGCCTGATTGATGCTGTCTGGAATGAAGGCATTTCTTTTCACATCATGAATTTCATTCTCCTGTTTGTGTTTTGGCACAAAATACAGTTTTTTTTATTTTTTCCCCTCATATCCTATCAGTTTAACTTTCTGTTTGCTGTCACCCTGTCTGTGTTTATTTCCTTTTTGTATGCATTTCTTCATATGTGTACCGTGTTTTTCTTCCCACACACCTAAGCTGCTCTATCAGGACTCAGGACTATAAGCTACAGCCAGTACTAATTAGTTTAAATGATCAAAGGAATTTATTGATTTACATCTCTGAGAAGTCTGCTGGTGCTCTTCACCTCCAGCCTGACTGGACTTGATGGACCAAACACTGTCACCAAAGACCTAGATTTTCTTTTCCTTCTTCTGCCTATCGAGGTGTTGCTATCTCCTTTAAGGAGCCCTTGCTTTGTGCTAGCCAGAGAGCTGTGGCTCTTGTGATCCTAATACTCCCATACTCCCCACACCAAGAGAGGCCTTTTCCTTGTGGGCCCACCCAAATCTTGGGGTTCAGTCATTCTCATGGGCACAAATGGAGGACATTCTGCTTAGTGAGGTCCCCAGAGGAGCCAGCTCTCCAGCTGAGGCAGCAGCATGTCCCTTCCCTGTGCCTGGGAACTGGGGAAGGATGGTTCCCCGAGGAAGCTTGGGCGCTCCTTCCCCTAGAGGAGTAGTGCAGCGCATCGGGGTGGCTGGAAAGAGATGTTCATTGCATCCACACCTGTGCCCCTTACTCTGATTCAGAGAGGTTATTGATGTCACTTTGAACTGAGAATGCCTCAGAATGAATTCTGCCTTGTCTCACTCATAATTTAGGTTTTTTGAACATCTACTCTGCCTGATTTGCAGCTTGTTATTGGGCATACACACATGAGTGAGATAATCTGTGACTTGGAGAAATTCACTCGGAAAGGCAGGCAGAGTTAGAGGCATGTTTAAAGCACTGTACAAGTACCGGTAAAGTTAGACCCAGATGGGCATGAAGAACTCAGTGGAAGGTGAGGAAGCAGAGGGTGCACTGGAGCAGTGAATTTTCAGCTGAGTCTAGAAGGGCAAACAGGATTCTCCTAGAATGAGGAAGGAGTAGCATTATCCTGAACGCCATGCCGACACGGAAAGCTTTCGGCAGGGGCCGACGTGATCAGGCACGTATGTTAGAAAGGTCATTTTGCTGGCCATGGGTGGCTTCTGCAGAGGTGGGAAGGAGGATGGCTGGGCAAGCTGGTGCAGTGACAAGTCCAGGCGTGTCCAAGTGCGGACCTGAGCTAAGCTGGTGACCACAAGGACAGAGAGGTTGAAGATTTGTTTGAGACTTACCGGCTGTAGGAAATGAAAGTCCCTGGTTACAGACGACTTGGAGGTGTGACTTTAGGTGAGGATGCGGATGGTTTTGAGGTTCCTGCTGCACACTGAGGGACATGTTTCTCAGGTGATCATTAAGGACAGAGTTGGACTTCAGGAAAGGCTGCTAAGCGAGGGATACAGACTGAGACATCAGAGGATAATGGTAGTTGAAACCTTAAGGTGAGTGAGGTTGTCCAAGAGGAATTTCAGATGAGAAGAAAAGTGGGTCTTGTAATAATCTTAGGGTAGAGACGACAATCGAGGGATCAGCAGAGGCTAAGAGGCCAGAGGAGGCGGCGCTGAAGAAGTTAAACACTAAGCCCCTGGGATGGCTGATGGCACTGTGGACTCTGGCCTAAATCTCCTCCTGGTGGGTGATCTGGGCAAATTACTTCCTTCTCTGTCTCATAGGAAGAAAGCAATACCTCATTTTGGAGGATTTAAATGCTTGGTACATTTGTGCATTCCTGTCTGTCTCTCTGTGCTCGCACACCCAGGCCACTTGACTCAAGTCCAAAATTAGGTTGTTTAGACTTAATTTGCTCTTCTGAAAACTTGTGGTCCCAGGGCAACAATGCAAGTATTGGACTTCTTGATAGTTTTCCAGATTATTTATTTTTATTAGCTATCCATTTTGCCTTTTGGTTTTCTTTGTTTTTTTCCACATTTCATGTTTTTCAATTGATCCACATACTTCACAGAATACAAGTTTCCTTTTCTTTTATTCCTTTCTTTCTTCCTTCCTTTCCCTCTCTCCTTTCCTCCTTTCTTTTTTCCCTTCTCAGACTCATTCCTAAGGTTGTAGAATGCTCTGTTAGTCACTCCCCTGCATTTCGATCAGTTTCTGGCATACTGGTTTTAATCAGGCTACTTTCTCCTCATCTATCTGCAGAAATTGGCAGTATTTTTAGTTCCTCTCCATTATGGTTAGGAATTTGAACTTACTGTCTTTTCTTCTTCCTCTTCCATTTTCCCAAATAAATGTCTTAAACCACTGATTAGATCTGTAGGTTCGTGATAAAATAAGCAGGCTCAAAGCTTAAATCTGATTTAAAGGAGAGTATTGTAGAGTGTCTATTATTCCATTAAGCTTTTTTGGCATCTGGATTAAAATAGAACAGTACTCAGGGTGTGAGTATGTTGCTAAATCCCTAACACTCATTGAATCAGACATCGTGTGTGTTCATTTTTAAGTAACTGGGTGGGTCACTTTTTATTTATTATGAACACAAACACTGATGCTAACAACTGACATGTGAAAGGAAAGCGGGTGATAGTGATGAAAACCATTTAATGATTAGTGAGGAAACAAATATTGTTTAATGAAAATAAAAACCATGTCTAAAAGGCCTAATGCTGACTTTTGGAAATAAAACCATGTTGCGGTCTTTTGTGTACCCTCTGTCCTGTACAGTAGATATTGTTTAAAATTGCTTGGGAACTGGAGCTTGCAATTGTGAGTCTGGAATGTCCTGCAGGTAATTAAGTTGTGGTCAGGCTTTGGAAAAATAAAAAGTTCTCGAACTATGATTTTATAAACATGCTACAATAACATTTCTTTATATTTAACAGTTTCTTATAGAAAGTTGATACTCTCATGAGGCATTGATTAAAGGTAAAACATCAAGAAAGAAAAAATATTAAATTAAAACTTCACTTAGGATGTTGACAGTTGGCTTGTAATATTAAACAGATGTGTATGTTCCTGGGGATATTCTTCTTTCTGAACTGAATTGCTAAGTTGTATTTTTTTTAATGACAACTACAAATTTTTGATCAGTTAATAATTTTAAATACCCTTTCTACAATCTTCTGTATCTAACTTCATCTGTAGTTTGAGCCCTCTCAATGATATAATGACTGGTGAAACCTTTGCTGCCTCTGGTAAAGCTTTTCATTTTCTTTCTTTCTCCGCCCCGGCCCCCAAGCTTAGTTGGGCTCTTCTGATTTCATGATGCATTCTTGAAGACTGATTCCTTGAAATAATTTTAGGATCATTGGGTGGAATTCTACCCTTGCAGATTTATGTCTGTAGTTTCCTTCCATATAAGCTTTGCTTTGGCATTTGAGCGCACAAGTTGACCTACATTGTGGTATTGTGTTTGTGTGGTCAATTGTAAAGGCTCCGTAATACGCCTGTGTAGCCAGCCATGCAGACCGGCCTGTACCGCACGCTGTGGGCCAAAGAAATGTCAGTGAAGGGACCTAGGAGAAAACAGGCCGTGCAGTAAAAGGAGAGTCAGTGAATTCTTTTAGCTCATACGGATTTTGCCACAGACAGACCTTTGAGTTCTCCTGGGCAGAAGTCTAGTAGGAGCAGTGGGCTGGGTACAGTGGAAGGGTGAGTGAGTGGGTGGGTAAAGCCTCAGCCAAATGGAGGAGGAGTCAGGTTGGATTCTGTGGGATGAGGCAGAAAGATATTTTTTGTCTTCAAAGATTCTTCAGATCTGTTTGGAAGACTAGATAAATTCTACACTGTGTTTGGGCTGATTACTTTTATTTATATATATATATAT
>NW_022900947.1:4804207-4809261 GCF_012274545.1 Fukomys damarensis
TATATATATGTAATTTAGAGATCATTTTAATTGTAAATCTTTGACATGTGAGCCTCATGTTTCTGAAAGATATAGTTCACTAAGCAGGAGTGTTTGATTAACCTGGAAAATGGTTTTGTTGTTTTGGATAGATGAATTTATTTTGGAACTATATCGTTTGCACAGTTGTCTTTTGGGAAAGTGTTTTTTGTTGTTGTTGTTTTTTTTTCCTTCTCTTCAGATTCCATTTGGGAAGCTCTGATTTGGGGGCCTTAAGTATAGAGAAGGCATTTTCAATAAGGGCAAAAACTAACTAGACTTTGCAAACAAATACAATGATGGATTTTGTGATATAAAATTATATTTAAATTCAAGAGCAGTGGATTTATTTTTAGTAGCATACTGCTTAAACATTGCCGTTGGTTCTTTATATCTAATAGCGTGAACCATTTCTTAAAGTCTAATTTAAAAGCAAGTTTTTAAAGTGCATTTTTATATGAAAGGATTTGATGAGTATACGTCTTTTCAAATCTTCATCTTTTGCTCTGTAGCTCACTGTTCCAGAATTACTCTTCGTACTTAATGTTTTGTGTATATGTGTGGAAGGAAAGAGCGAATTTTTGAGTATGATATCTTAGCAGATTTAATTGAATCATTGCCATCGTCTCTTGGAATTGGAAATGCTAATTAACGGCATCCTGTTGGAAAGAGTCGGGAATTTCAAGCTATGTGCAGAAATACTATATAAGTTCAGTATAATTTGTTATTCTAAAAATAGCCATCCACTTTTAAGCATCTGCAAAGCAGTAACATTTATGTTACTGTTTGTCTGTTAGCTTGTTTCTAGGTTTTATATTATTTCATTCCATTTCTCTTCTGGTGTTTTGTTTGCATGAAAGAGTGCTGCAAATATTTAAATAGTTCTCTCTAACCAGAATTTGTAATTATTAACAGATTTAGGTAGAAATTCTGTCTCACTTTACTGTTATTACTGCCTCATAAGAGCTCTCTGTAGATGATATTCATTTATAGATATTTTAGCTTGCCTCATGGATTCTAATTTCAGTATTATGCTTGACTTAACAGCAAGCTGTTGCTGTCAGCTACGGCGAATTGTATTAGGCAGGCTTTATTTTCTGTATCACTGTAATATTGCAGTTCCTTCCACCCTCAAGTTAGGAAAAGACTGTTTTAGAATTGTTTTTCAATTTCAATGCTTAATAATTCTACCAGAAGCGAGGAGTTTTTCAGGGACGATGTCAAGTTAAACATTTATACAACTAGCAGCACGTACTTTCATCTTTTAAAAATCTCATTTGATCACCACCTTTTCTCTGGATAGTGTTTGGTTCTTTGCAGCTGTTTAGCAGATAGAAAATTCAGTTCTGTTCCAGAGAGGGGATTACATGGTTCCTTTTTTTCTCAGGATGTTAGTTCTGTTCACTGCTCATTGGCACCTTTGGAAATGGAGAGTTGTAATTGGTCCCTAGTGGTCTGAAATGGGAAATACATCTCTTGACAATTTCATTAGAATCTTCCATAAAGCTTCACGTTTGATTAGAAACAAAAATGCTAATCATTTTAGCATTCAGGTAGATTGTCTTATTTGAGCCATAGTTGAAATTATTTATTTTATTATTCTTTTACTGAAAATTGATGAACTATATACAGAAACACGGGTACTAGTTTAGCACCTATATTTCAAGCTGCTTAGAACATGGAGGAAATTTCTGTAAATGTTTGTGTGCTGAGTGGATTGAGAGAGCTCCGGCAAGAATTTTCTTTGTCATCTTTTTGTCAGTTTTATCATGCTTAATTTTCATGAAAATAATGTGTTTGTTACTGTGGTCACACCATGATTTACATTGGTTTATGTATAATAATTTATTGTCCCTGTCCTGGAAAATTATAGCAGTTTTTATGTGGAGTGGTTTGTGGGTTCACACAACGCACTTGGAGTGCCATTTACTATAATTCTCTTCTAAAACGACCATAAAACATCATGTAAATTGTTTGAAAAGGGAAAGGCCTTTTTTGAGAAAGCTAAGAAGAAATCTTTCTAGGCTTTCTTTTGTTTCTTGCAGTCAGGTTGATGATTTTAAGCTTGTAATGTATTTAGAGCATTTGTGTTATAGAATAGAGCACACGCGTATAGGTAGAGATGGCTGTGAGCTTGGATGAGGATAAACCTGGTAATTGATATGGGTTAATAACTATCAAATTCATTACAATCTTGTAAGATATATTTTCTGTGACTTTGGAAGTGAAATTAAGGAAGAAAGGAGGGGTATGGAAAGAAGAAAGAAATCTGTTTATATTGTGTGTATATTTTTAAAATCCTTAACGTTCCCTTAAGGTGGTTGGGTGCTTATAATGTACTTGAAGACATCATTTTTAGTAACCTCTTGTGAAACTCATATTTACATACACAAATGCATTTGCTGTCCTTAAAGAAACTCCTCCCTTGGCAGTTTTACCATGTCGGTTGGTTGTGCTCGGTTTGTATACAACTTAGGAAGAGAGCATGGAACGGCCCAGTCACAGGGCCAGAGTTCTGTCATGGTTTTCTGTCTGTACAAATGTCTTATTCTGATAATATCTTGGGTTAAGCATGAGCCCTCTGGAGAGCAGCAGTGTAAATTGTTAGTCATTTTCTGCAGCATTTACATGGTACTCTGTGCCTCTAGTCATTTAATACAGGTATGTTTAGTAAACTCTTATGAAAAAATCCATATATATGTGAACTATAAAATTGGGGCCATTGTTTATTTTGCATGAAGATTTAATACATTTATAATTTAATTTTAAAAGTGGCTTCCTTAGTCCATGTGAGATCATTATGTTCATGGTATTTTATAGGAACACATACATGAAGTGCTATTATGGTCCTCTGAATAGTGATATACACATTTATCTCTGCAAAATGTTTTTTCTATTCAAAATAACGTGTTTAAAAACACAAGATTACCCAGACATGGTAGCACACGCCTGTAATCCCAGCACTTAGGAGGCTGAGGCAGGAGGATTGCTGTAAGTTCAAGGCCAGCCTGGGCTACATAGCAAAACCCTGGTTTAAAAACAACAACAAAAAAACCAAACCAAAAATAAATAAACAAACAAACAAGAAATTCGGTTTTGTGACAAGAAGTTAGCTATTTGTAGATCCCACTGACATATCTTATAAAAAGTATCAGTAAAATTGTCAGATTTTCTTGAGCATGGCTGTAATTTTAAAAAGTATTAAATACTTCCTATATGCCTGTGATTTCCAGAAGAATATCAACCTAAGCTTTGTTGTATGACCATAAATTATTCTCTTCACTGTGTGTAAAAGCAGCATACACAAAATTAACTTCCTAAAATAAAAATCTTTTTTGTAGTTGTTCCTTATTATAGCATTTCTGTTTTTATCTTCTGCATTAGGGGTTTCTGTTCTGTCACTATCACAGCATAGTTAGTTGAAGTGAATTTGTGGAATAGAAAATGAAGCCATAACTGGAAAGGAGATTGGAAAACAAGTACTGCAGAAGGCTGGTGCCCTAACATGGGTGGCACCAAGGGACTTTGCCACTGCTGCTGCAGGACAGACCTCAGAGTCCTCCATCTCCTGTCCCAGAGTGGCCTCGTGGAGTTGGGGTCCTCTGCCTAAGTCCTTAGCCTGAGATCCACTTTCTGTGGTAAAGTGTACTAAGCAAGGGAGATTCTTTGTAGCATTTTAATCAGTGCTGATGGGTCTGCCACAGATTTTCATAATTAAAAATTTTGTGTGGAGTGCTGTTGAATAAATTGTCTTACTATGAGATGTTTGGAGATAGGATAGACACACTGAAGAGGCCAGAAGCTGAATTCTCCAAGTTAGATATTGTTTTCCACTATGAATTTATAATAAGTTTCTGTGTGGTGACATCATTATTATTGTAAGTGATACAGAAAGCTATGTGTAAAGTTTTTTTTTTAAGATTAGGAAATTGTTTTGCTTTCTGGTTTAAGTAGTTATTAAATAAAAATACATAGGATTTTTGTCAAGAATATTATGCTTTATAAATTATTCAGTTGGAAGATAACTAAATTTATTTTTCTTAACAACTTACATCCAGGATGTTGATTTTTCTCTGTGTCTGTTTTTTACTTGAATCAAGAAAAAATTTTATGGACTTTTATTCGCACTGAATCACTTATTATCAAATAGCTAACATTTTTTGTAAAAGTTTTCATTAATATGCCAAATTCCTGCTGGAAAAGAGGCACAATTTTTAGTTTTTCCTCCAAAACTGCAACTTCAGAAAATATGTAAGAGATGTAGCAATTAACCTACATGCACATTTATAATACTAGAAAATGGGCAGCTAGTTACATTCAAAGACGGGATCTGATAGGCCCAAATTGCTTAAAACATCACAGTTATTGAAGATAGACCCCAGGGAATTTGAGAAACCATTTAACAGATGAAAGTACATTTTGAAAAGTTTGACCTTACAGGCAATCATAAAATGAATCAAAACAGTGCTTTTTTCCCCCTGAAATGTACAGAGCCCATCTGTGTCTAATCCAGTAATTATAGACTGTGTTCAATTACCTTTTCAAACTTGGAGCAGACTGGAGACGCGGCAGTGAGCAAACATAGGGTTTTGTCTAGACCTCAATTGACCACAGTCTAAAACTTGAATTTATATCTAATTTTATTTTTTGTTTGGTTTGATAGTTCTTAAAGATTCATTTTTGCTACTTGGTGTTTTACCTTCTTAGATTTGAGATCCTGCCTTTTCTCATCACAAAAGCTTTTGTGTCAGCTGTAGCCTCTACTATCATCAAATGCTTATTTTCTAAATGCTTACTTTTCCCTGCAAATCAATAATTTGTGGTGGAGAAAAGACTGCATGAGGATGGGGGAAGGGATTTTACCAGTGAACAGTAGTTTGTTTTTTTTTAAATAGCCTTTTAAAATGCTGCTGATTATAATTCTTTTTTATGTGCCAGGAGAAAATAACTTATTTTCCCTTAAACTTAGGAAACTATAGGTAGTTTTGAATTGTTTCATGCACTTAATAAGATGTTTTTAGAAATAAATTCAGATT
>NW_022900947.1:4809373-4829500 GCF_012274545.1 Fukomys damarensis
CAGCATTTACATGGTACTCTGTGCCTCTAGTCATTTAATACAGGTATGTTTAGTAAACTCTTATGAAAAAATCCATATATATGTGAACTATAAAATTGGGGCCATTGTTTATTTTGCATGAAGATTTAATACATTTATAATTTAATTTTAAAAGTGGCTTCCTTAGTCCATGTGAGATCATTATGTTCATGGTATTTTATAGGAACACATACATGAAGTGCTATTATGGTCCTCTGAATAGTGATATACACATTTATCTCTGCAAAATGTTTTTTCTATTCAAAATAACGTGTTTAAAAACACAAGATTACCCAGACATGGTAGCACACGCCTGTAATCCCAGCACTTAGGAGGCTGAGGCAGGAGGATTGCTGTAAGTTCAAGGCCAGCCTGGGCTACATAGCAAAACCCTGGTTTAAAAACAACAACAAAAAAACCAAACCAAAAATAAATAAACAAACAAACAAGAAATTCGGTTTTGTGACAAGAAGTTAGCTATTTGTAGATCCCACTGACATATCTTATAAAAAGTATCAGTAAAATTGTCAGATTTTCTTGAGCATGGCTGTAATTTTAAAAAGTATTAAATACTTCCTATATGCCTGTGATTTCCAGAAGAATATCAACCTAAGCTTTGTTGTATGACCATAAATTATTCTCTTCACTGTGTGTAAAAACAGCATACACAAAATTAACTTCCTAAAATAAAAATCTTTTTTGTAGTTGTTCCTTATTATAGCATTTCTGTTTTTATCTTCTGCATTAGGGGTTTCTGTTCTGTCACTATCACAGCATAGTTAGTTGAAGTGAATTTGTGGAATAGAAAATGAAGCCATAACTGGAAAGGAGATTGGAAAACAAGTACTGCAGAAGGCTGGTGCCCTAACATGGGTGGCACCAAGGGACTTTGCCACTGCTGCTGCAGGACAGACCTCAGAGTCCTCCATCTCCTGTCCCAGAGTGGCCTCGTGGAGTTGGGGTCCTCTGCCTAAGTCCTTAGCCTGAGATCCACTTTCTGTGGTAAAGTGTACTAAGCAAGGGAGATTCTTTGTAGCATTTTAATCAGTGCTGATGGGTCTGCCACAGATTTTCATAATTAAAAATTTTGTGTGGAGTGCTGTTGAATAAATTGTCTTACTATGAGATGTTTGGAGATAGGATAGACACACTGAAGAGGCCAGAAGCTGAATTCTCCAAGTTAGATATTGTTTTCCACTATGAATTTATAATAAGTTTCTGTGTGGTGACATCATTATTATTGTAAGTGATACAGAAAGCTATGTGTAAAGTTTTTTTTTTAAGATTAGGAAATTGTTTTGCTTTCTGGTTTAAGTAGTTATTAAATAAAAATACATAGGATTTTTGTCAAGAATATTATGCTTTATAAATTATTCAGTTGGAAGATAACTAAATTTATTTTTCTTAACAACTTACATCCAGGATGTTGATTTTTCTTTGTGTCTGTTTTTTACTTGAATCAAGAAAAAATTTTATGGACTTTTATTCGCACTGAATCACTTATTATCAAATAGCTAACATTTTTTGTAAAAGTTTTCATTAATATGCCAAATTCCTGCTGGAAAAGAGGCACAATTTTTAGTTTTTCCTCCAAAACTGCAACTTCAGAAAATATGTAAGAGATGTAGCAATTAACCTACATGCACATTTATAATACTAGAAAATGGGCAGCTAGTTACATTCAAAGACGGGATCTGATAGGCCCAAATTGCTTAAAACATCACAGTTATTGAAGATAGACCCCAGGGAATTTGAGAAACCATTTAACAGATGAAAGTACATTTTGAAAAGTTTGACCTTACAGGCAATCATAAAATGAATCAAAACAGTGCTTTTTTCCCCCTGAAATGTACAGAGCCCATCTGTGTCTAATCCAGTAATTATAGACTGTGTTCAATTACCTTTTCAAACTTGGAGCAGACTGGAGACGCGGCAGTGAGCAAACATAGGGTTTTGTCTAGACCTCAATTGACCACAGTCTAAAACTTGAATTTATATCTAATTTTATTTTTTGTTTGGTTTGATAGTTCTTAAAGATTCATTTTTGCTACTTGGTGTTTTACCTTCTTAGATTTGAGATCCTGCCTTTTCTCATCACAAAAGCTTTTGTGTCAGCTGTAGCCTCTACTATCATCAAATGCTTATTTTCTAAATGCTTACTTTTCCCTGCAAATCAATAATTTGTGGTGGAGAAAAGACTGCATGAGGATGGGGGAAGGGATTTTACCAGTGAACAGTAGTTTGTTTTTTTTTAAATAGCCTTTTAAAATGCTGTTGATTATAATTCTTTTTTATGTGCCAGGAGAAAATAACTTATTTTCCCTTAAACTTAGGAAACTATAGGTAGTTTTGAATTGTTTCATGCACTTAATAAGATGTTTTTAGAAATAAATTCAGATTGCTAAAATAATTTTTTTATTAAATGCCTTACAGCTTTTTCTCTTTACACGTTTTTGTTACATTTACTAATCAGACTGGCATCTATTATAAGATACAGTGTATAGTATTCAGAATCCATTTCAAGCCACTTCCTAATAAAGTCAATTTAGGATCTGATGGTCTTTGAGTGAGAATTATCCTGAACTGCCATGGCCAGATTCTGGATTTTTAAATTTTATCTGGGAACCTCAGCAATTCAGGTTTTTCTTTAATACAAATCATAGAAAAGGTGACTCCATCTTCAGAGTCATGTATGCAGTGTCAAAACTCTTTTCCCCGATTATTTTTTGTTCACTGTCATTTGCATTCCAATTAGCATTAGAAACACGTATTTTGAGCATTTATTGAAAGTATCATTGCATAGTAGACCACGAGTTTTTCTAGAAACTTTACAACCATTCCTAGTATATTATATTATTTTTTAGTAGTTGCATTCATTTAGGTCTCACCCTCCTTTGAAAGTTTTAAGGACTCTGTCACTGGAGTAAAAAAAATGTTTAATTTGGTTGCTTGAATGTACTTTGTGGGAATTATATGGAGAAAATAAAATTTAAAGTGGGCTCTAGGTACCTTAGGCTGAATGTTTCCATGAGACATTTACTCAAGAATACTTAGTGTGATTGTTTTGCCTTCTTCCTGTCCTCGTATATGGAACTATTGTCCTTATATGCTTCATAGAATCTTCACAGAGAAAGCGAAAGATTAGTCTTCCTGACTAGGCGCTTGAGAAACCCTTTGGGTCTTTTCTCACCCATAGAAAGCACTCTTAATTCTTTCCCCTTCCTGTTTCATAGAGGCAGCTCTCTCCTAGTTCCTGTTTTCATTACCTAACATGTGAGTACCTTCTTCAGTGGTTTGGTTTTTACATTGGTTGATTAAACTTGTTTATGCTTCTCATAGTGGCCTGTAAGCTCTTTTAGATCAAAGGCTGGATGGGTTGTTCTGCTCTCCCATTGTATTGCAGCTTCAAACACCAATGCCTGGCTTGTGGCAGGCAGTCGTCCCTTGTAGACTGAATGGGGACCAAGTGGATCATCCTTTCAGAGCTCTTAATACCAAAAGGTCAGATGGAAGGATCCTTAAAAGTCATTAGAAGTCATACTGAAATAATACGCAAACCCATTCTCTGCCCCCTCTTCAAGGAACACAAAGATGAAACTTTATTTTCTACTTTGTTTTTTTAGATGGTAAAGTTTGTTTCTGAAGTCCCTGTTTTCTCCTGAAGCTTCATTTAGTATTGCTGTGCTTGTCCAAGTGACTGCTTAACTTACAACAGTTCTTATGCTACTACTTTCCTATATGTAGTGAGAAGACTGAGAATTTCTTTGACCTCTACACCCACAAATTTTCTTGATTCATGAGAAGACTTGCAGAAATTATCAGTCTGATAACAGTGCCATACACTTACTGCTTTGAAGGTGTTACCTGATACACTGCAGTCCTGAAAGAAAAGGCCAGAGCATGTGGACTGAGTGTGGGACTGTGATTTTCAAGTCTCCTAGAGGCTGCGTTCTCGGCTACAGTGCAAAGTGAAATCCCACAGTTCTCACTCCAATACTGCCTTTTCTGTTTTCACCTGCCCCTCCCCTCCAAGTCTTCAGTGTTTTTAATCACACTTTCTCTCAGGTTGAAAGGGAAGGGAATCATGTCCTATATAAAAGCAAAGATTGAACATTAGTCTTTTATTGAAAAAATTTAACAGTTGTCTAATCACCATCACTTGACAAGTTATTACTGCTTTAGCATGGAGACATCCCAGACCTCTGGTGTTGCCATGAAGATGTGAAAGCTGGGGTAGTTTTTAACTCAGCGGAGGATTAAGAATCTCCTTGGCCATTCCTTTTTGTCAGATATCTGTTTAAAATGTTAGAAGGTGACTTTTACCAGCTTCAGGATTTTAGAGAATTTCCTGATACCACATTTAAGTAATTTTTCTTAGGAACTTTGCAAATATTGCTATTCCTATGTGTTGTTAATAAGGAATGTTGCCCCCCAAACCAACTGTAACACCATAAGATCCAAGAGCAGTACGGTGAGGGCCACAGCCCTTAGACCAAAGACATCCCCAGACAGACTGAGATGCCAGAGCAGGGTGAGATCCCACATTTTACTTCTTCAGGCCTGTTCTCTGAGGCCTTTGGATTATGATTGGCTCCTGGCACTATGGAGGGGAGCTGGGTTTCGGGTTTAAGGTTGCAGTCCTGTGCTGAGTCCACTTCTGATGAAAGTTTGCAGATGGTGGGCAATCCCTGGAGCTCTGCTCGCCTCAGGCAGAGCTGAGATGAGAGAAACCCCCTCATCTTTCTGAGCCCAGTCTCAAGGCTCAGGTCCTTCATTAATTCACATTCTATTACATTAATTCACTTTCTAGGATTTGCTAACGAGAGCTCCAAGGAAGGATTCCGATTCCTATCTTATCTGTCTTTGGGAAGTCCTAAAAATTTTAACTTAGACCTAAGCTTTCTTCTTTACATTCTGAGTTGGATGCATTCATGCCTGTTTGATATGTATATTATCATATTCCTGAATTTTATTCTTGAACCCAGTTGAAAAGTTTTCAAGGCAAACATTTGGTTTTCTGTTAGCCCGCAAATTGGGCAATGGTTGTTCAATTACGGTCTTCTGTTGACTGAGGTAGAGGCACACATTAAAAGTATGTTTTGTTAGTAGCCCACAGAGCATACCAACTGTCAGTCCTTTGTCATGTCTGACTGGGAGCAATATACAGTATACAGTAGTAATAATCCCAAATTTATTCTTTGGGTGACTTAAATGCACCGTCTAGAAATCCACTTTAAAGTACATCAGTGAAAAAACCCTCCAAGCGTGGATTCTCTGTCCTCTGCTCACTTCTCCAGTCTCCCAGGTGGCCTCCCTGGAGACTTGAGGATGTCCTCGAGGGCCCAGCCCACAACCATGCCTCAAATGCAGAGAAACAAATGCTGTTCAGTGTTATGAAGAACTGCTGGTGTGTGGGCTGTTTGCTGTGTGTTGTGGGTATCAGTCGGTATTAAGTGATTGTCCCCAAACCACCTCTGTCAACAGTAGCTCCTTCTTCCTTTCAGGAACTGATCTTCCCTCTGACTTTAACAAGGTGGTTTCAGCAGAAGCTGCTTGCTCCCAAATAACATTGTACACCCCCTTGGTCAGAGAGTTGGTACCAGACTCAAATCAGGCCAATCAGAATCCTTTTCCAGGCCTTTTTTTTTTTTTTTTTAAATGGAATTAAGAAAAAGACTCATTCTTTGTCTAGAGGCCTAAATTTCAATTACCAGAACTCAGGAGCCCTTGGTGGCTGAGCTGCAATGAAAGAATTAAAGCTAAAATGCAGAAAAAAGAAGGATTAGAAATCAAGAGAGTTCTGGAGGTTTAAATATCTGGTTCCAATTGTTTCAGAGGCCCAGCTGTATCTTTGCCCTTCCCATGTTTGGAGCATTTAAGCCAGTGGTTTTTAACTGGGGGCAATTTTACCTCCTGGGGATATTTGCCCATGTCTGGAGACATTTTTGGCTGTCATGGATAGGGGGCTGCTGCTGGCGTCTAGTGGGTAGAGACCAGATATGCTGCTAATCATCTTACACTGTACAAGTTGGGTCACCCACAAACACACGCTGGCCCCCAAAGAAAAAATATTCAGCCCAGGGGTCACTGTGGCTGGGGTTGATATGCCCTGAATTTTAACCCATCCTCCCTATATTCATAGCACCTATTTGAATCCTCTCCTTTCTTTTTGAAAAGTTAGCCAGAGTTAGTTTCTGTCCAGACCTTCATTAGCCTAGAGGTGTATACCTAAATTGTGAGTGTTATGATTGGTACACATTTATTCCCATGTTTAAGATTTTCCAACATACAGTGTAGTTGCCTGAGATGCAGATACCCAGTGCCCAGGTTTAGGAGGACTGTCGATTTGCCTACTGCTCGTGTTCAGATAGGCATTTATAGGCTTGGGTGACTAAACATGTATTCTTTACAACTTTTGAAGTAAAACCTACTCAAACTGTTCCTAGGGTCGCATCAAAAATATGCTACATATCCTAAGATTTCTTTTAAAATTGGATTCAACTCTTATAGCAGGGACAAAATGTCCGTTTTAAGGATAACTATGATGAAAGTCAAGGGTCGGACACATGGAGCAAAACGTAGTCTCCTACGGTGGCTATGGTAGGAACTGCCAGGTGAGCCTTAATTTGGACAGGAGAGTCCTCTGGGAAACGCAGGCTGCTCGGGGCCTTGGGTTCACCTCAAGCCCACCTTCAAGTCAAGTGTGAGTTTCCTGGTGGACAGTTTGATGCAACGGATTCAAGACTGCCTTCGTTTTACGCAAAAGTGGTTTTTGTTTTTTAACTTTCTCTCACTAAATTTTTATAAAACCATAGCTGGTGATTCTTACATTCTCTTCCCCTTGCCCTCCTTCATTGCTCTGGTTAAACTAGAGTTAAAGTGGCAGAACATTTCTAAAGCTAAATTTCTTTCCCTTTCCTTCTCCCTCCCCCCCCCTCTTTTTTTTTCCTGGTACCAGGGATCAAACTTAGGACCTAGCACTTGCAAGGCAAGCATGGTGCCACTGAGCCGAATCCCCAGCCCTTCTGCCTCTTTTCTCTGGCTCACAGTTGACATGTAGATATTAATTAAATATTTGTTCATAAAAGTGCTGAATAGTGATTTCACCCAGGCTCTTGGCTCTCAATATTATATATAAGCCTATAAGTCCCTGACTTGTATGTCCAGCTCGGACTTCTCTTTCAGTGTGTGCATTCAGAGACATCTACATGTGTCTCCCTCCCGTCCTGGTGCCTCTGCTCTGACATCTCACAGACACTCGGGCTCCTTGCTGTTCATCAATAAGCTAGGCGCACACCTGTCCCAGGGCTTTTGTACTTGTAGGTTCCTTCCACAGTGCTTGAGTTACTTTTCTGTAGATGTGGGTCTAGAGAGATGTGCCTCCACTCTCCACTGTCAGATGCTCCTCAGACGCTGTTTTTTCAGTAAGGCCACCTTGACCGTCCGCTCAGTGGTGATTTATCTCATCTCCCCCACTCTGCCTCAGCTTCCCTTACCTGGCTCTACTTTTGATTTCCCCTAGTACTTACCACCATCCAGTGTACTTTATTACCCCACTCCTTCATTGCTGCACTTTGCTTTTTAAGAATGTCCTATACATGGAATTAAATATAATATGTAATCCTTTGCAACTGATTCTTCTGCTCAGTCTGAGTAAAAATAATAATGCCCCCAAGGGTACTCATGATGTGTGTTTAGCGCCAGTTCTTGGCCTTCTTTATCCCTGAGTGGCATTTCATTGTGTGGCGCTTCTATAGTTATTTGTTACCTATTGGTGGGCGTTTGGATTGTGTCCAGTTTGGGGCAATTGTGAATTGAAATATTTGTGTGCAGATTTTTGTGAGCATAAATTTCCATTTCTCTAGAGCAGATCCATAGGAGTGAGATTGTTCATGGCAACGTTATTATAATAAACAAGTAAAAATAATGTAAGGTCCATTAACTAATGAGTGAATAAATAAAATGCACATATCTACATGTTGAAATATTATCTAGCAAGACGAAAAAATGAAGTCCTGCCACCTGCTACCTGGATACGTGTGCCCTGAAAGCATGCTGAGTGAAGAAGCCGGCGGGGAAGAACCGTGTGCTGGGTAACCCCGGTGTGGGGCGGAGACATCTAGCACAGGCTGACTGGAGTCGCAGTGGAGGGCTTGCCTGGTGCTGGGAGGGTGAGAACGGGCTGCTGGGGATGGGGAGGCTCAGTAAAGGGTTTAGATGATTGTGTATCTAATGAATACATCAAAAACCATCCTGTTTCACACTTTAAACAGGTAAGTTGTGTGTGGCATTAAATCTCATTAAAACTGTCATTTAAAACAAAATAAAACCCACAAAACACTGCTGACTTGTATTCCAGAGTGGCCATACCATTTGGATTCCTGTCAGCTGCGGATTAGAGTTCTAGGTGCTCCACACCCTCACCAGCAATTGTTATTGTCAGAGATTTTTATTTTAGCCCTTTTATTAAGTGTGTAGTGCTCCTGTGTTAAGTAGCGTTTCTCTGCCAGCTGACACTGAACACCTTTCATATGCCTGTTTGCCTTTTTTAGGAAAGTGTGTGTGCAAGTCTTTTGCTCACAGTTAAATTGCTTGTTTTCTTAGTTTTAAGTTGAGAGTTGTTTATATATTCTGGATACAAGTCCTCTTTCATATATTTGGGTTGAAATATTTTCAGTCTCCCAGTTAGCTTGTCTTTTCACTCTCTTCGTTCTTGTAGATGGTTTGCAAGCTCTGTATCTTCTGTGCCTGCTAGGACATTTGACACAAAGCAGACAGTTGATATTTGGAGAATGTATGAATGAATGAATTCCTTCTTCTTACTGATTACCAATAGGTTTTTTCCTAAGAAATTATAAATATATAAAAAATAAACCTCATCAGGTCATTTCCTGATTGAAATATTTCCTCCCAGTTATCTCTTTAGGGAAAAAGTAAATCATCAGTAGAACCCTAAAGCATGGCCCAAGCCAGCTCCATCAATCCCTTAACTCTTCCCAGTCTGGAGCAGCCCCGCCGGCTCGCTTGCTTGCTCAGCCAGCCAGCTCCTTTGTAAGTGTATTTCTTAGCTCCAGCCTCACTTCCGTTCGTTTCTTCCGGACCCTGGGAATATGCGCGTGCACTCGACAGCTGCAGTCTTTACCCTTCTGAGGTTTACCTTTAGTGGCAGAAACTCTGAGTCCTTCCCCGGACTGTGGTGAATACTCCTATTTTATGCTCTCTTGGTCCCCCAGTGTTTTTGCTACACAAGAGTTTTATTATTTGTAAATGTGTGTTGAGTGTTTTTTTCTGTACCAAATTATAAACCAGTGACCTTTGAACACTTTTGTTCATGCATCCCCGAAAGGAGTTTTGAAGAAACTTGGTAACTTCTCGTATATATTTTAAACTGACATCTATAATTTTTCTTCATAAGTTTAAATAGTTACAGAGGATGTAATTTTCAGCAACTATAAAACTTGACATTTTAAAGTGGAACTTTTTATCATTCTTATGTTTCCCATGGAATCTGAATATCATATTTGATAACCTCCATTGTATGTTGAAAAAAACTCTGACCTTTCTTAGTTATAAATTTTGCGACTTTTTTTTTCTCACTGTACTCCTATGTCTATTTTATGACCCTTACATAATGTCCTATCTCTGTGTGTGCTCGGAAATGTTTTATTGATTATTCTGTCATACTTCTGTGCAACAAAACTAGGTACGTAAATTGAAATTTAATTTTTAAAAAATTTCAATGGTGATCAGAAGGTGCTGTACACTTTGTGTTGTGACTCTTGTGATGGCCAGTAGTACACATGGATTAAAAGAGAATACATTATTTTGCTGGAAAAGGCTCCCGAGGAAACAGAGATTCTGTTTTTCTAAGTAGGTTGCGTGCAGTGGAAGAGTATTACTTCTTTCTGGAATGTGACAGGACTCAGTATCAGTTACACTCTTAGTTTCATAGATAGAAGAGCGAAGAAGCCCTCTTTGCACACATAAGGAGACTAGAATGGAAGTTTTGTTTCTGCTCTGCCGCCCCACTCAGTCCTGGGAACTTCCCTGAATTACAGGCCAAAACCAGCAACAGCTCTTTACGTTTTTAATGATTTATCAGATGACAACTCAGATCTTCCATTTGTTGTGTTGACCGGAGGGAATTGGGAGCTCCCGGACTCACGAGACTTGCTGTGTAGTCATCTCCACAGGACTGCTGCACGCCCCTTGTTCAAGGTGTTCACGCACAGGACCAGGCTGCCCAGGAGGTCGGACTGCCACGAGCTCCTGGAGTTGTAGAGGAAGTCTGTGTCGGGCACGCCAGAAAGTAGACCTGCTCTGGGACGAGGATAGTTGGAAAGTGGGAACCTAAGCGACTGTTCCCTCAAAAGTGTGTGGCAGGAACACATCTGCTCATCTCCTCCCAGGGCCGCGCTCCGCTGTCCGGCTGCTGCTGAAGCTACACCGGGCCACGAGCCGAGTCTGTTGCTTTTAAGCCACAATTTCCTCAACTCACGCCGTGGAGTAAGAGTTCCATAAAAAATTGTTTTAATTGATACTGAATATAAGGAACACCTTTTTGTAAAATTTGATTCCAAATCTGTTAATTTCCTTTGAAAAGACATAAAAGAGAAAATATTTTTTATGTATTCGTGAAGTCTTTTATGCAATAAGGTTAACTTTCAAGAACAAAAATAAAAACCAGTGAAGTTTTTACAGACTCAGTAGCTTGTGGCTAACTTGACAATAATGCCTCTTTCCCTAAACTCTTTCTGTTTTCTCACTTCTGTTGTTTTAGGTAACTTTTACTGCTTTCAAGTAACAAGATTCTGTTCAGCTTCTCTGCTAAAACAACCCTAGGGGATTTTTGGTGCGTTTTATACTAATGTAGTTTCCATATGATTAAATGGTAGGTTGCCACTTGTTCCCTTTCCACCTCTGCTGCTTCTGAAGTGTCTGGCAGATAGCGTGGGGTGTGTTACACTCACAGAGGTCTCCGTGTGCACCCAGTACTGTGCTGAGCTCCTGCTCAGAAATTTGAACTGCAGGTTGGCAGCTTCGTCTGTCTGCTAACTTGCAGATTCTTAATGCTTGGTAGTGTTCTGGAGGTTTCTGTTTTTCTACAGAAAATCTAATACAGATTTTTGATTGCCTTCAAGAATGCTGCCCTTCTCCAGGAAACCTTATCTTCACAAGAGCATCCAGTTCTCTGTGAAGTCATAATTTCAAATTGGAATTTCCAGCTGTGGCACCTAGTCTTAGAATCAAAAGCTAGGTTATGTATGTGAACACTAGAAGCGAATGTTATCTTTCTTTTTATAAAACAGTGTGCCAGTTGTATTTAAGTATTTCCAATTTGCAGGGTTATTCTTCATGATCTGCTCCAAGAGAAACGGATTAACAGCTGAACAGCTCTAAGTGAGTCGGTCAGGTTTTGTTCTCCTGCCGGTGTCCTGTGACTCGAACACGTGGTGTCTGCATTACAGAGAGAATCCTAAAATGGCAGAACTCCCAATGGCCTGAGAGGCCATTTCATCCGACTCTCCCCATTTTTCAGATGAGGAAACTGAGGTCTTATTTTGCTCTGCCTAGGGAAAATGATCACCAGTTTGAAGGGAAAGGATGCTGGGTTTAGTCGTGTTCTTATACTTACATGGTTTGTTGAACCCGCAAAGAGAGGAGAGAACATTGGCAGCACTGTTAGGGGAGGGTTCCCTTGTGCCTAGAACTGAGGCCAAGTAGGCAGGAAACACTTTGGCAACCTGAATCAGTATCCGAAAATGTTTCTCTACCCTTTTATCTGAATTACAAAATCACAGTCTCAATGTACAAAAATACTCTGGCGTTACAGTTCACTACAGCATCATTTGTCCTTGTGCAAAACTGAAAGAAACAACTAGTTTCCTAACAACAGAAAAATAGTTAAATTATAGTAAACTTAAGCATTGAAGCGCTGTTTAGCTTTAAAGCTAATTATTCGCAAGAATTTTTAAATGCATGGGAAGTACTCATGGTGTTAAGTAAAATAAGAGGGATACAGAATTGTACATATACTACAGCTTCACATGCACGAAGTGGATAATGATACAAATTTACTTCAGGTGACGGTGTTATGGGTTGACTTTTTTTTCTTCTTTTACTTTGCATATTACAGACTCTCCACTGAAAATAGAAAGTAAGTTATAAACATTTTATACATAATAAAGGGATAAGTTTCAAAAGGAATAAAACAAGATAACTGAAAAGTTACTCTAGAGGTCAGTGAGGATAGGGTTCTAGAGGCATGGTGCCTGGAGCCTGCGTGTGCATAGTCACACGCCACTGCCCTCCTCCACACCATGGCACAGCCCCACTGCTGGGGGACAGTGGACCGTCTGTGGGCAGCAGGGAGATACCGTCAGTAACTGTTTTAATTACAATCATTTTATTTGGAAAACAAAATAAGTGTAAGAAGCCATTGTTCCTCTTGAACGAACATTTCTTTGTTTCATTCAGCAGACATTTTGGAGTGCCTACTCATTAGTTCCTCTGATGTGAAGGTTCTGTTCCGCTACTAGTGATTTTTTGTGCAGTGTTTGTTGAAATTTTCATAAATCTGCTTGCCAGAGTGCAGTGTTCTGTTATACAGGTAACTTGACACAGTTCCTGTTCTCACCGGTTCAAGTTTAATCATTAAGCGGGGTTAGCTGGTGAGTAATGAACAGTTGTGTGGAAGCCAGTCCGTGAATACCTGTGAACCTGAAAATGCTGCGTTACTCAGCGCTGCGCTTGGTGTGATCCATGCTGCTGTTTTTTGCTATACGACATGGTCAAGCAGCTGTGCAAATTAAATGCTGTTTTTCTAAAAGGTAAGCTTTTCCAGAGAATGGTGTGGTTTTCTTTGCTTTGAGAATTCTTTGAAAAAATCTAGGAATATTTTGAAGTCCTAATTCTACTTTATAATTTCAAATTAATAACTTCTTACTGCTGTAATTTCATACATTTTATACTGCCCCCAGGAAAAAAAAGTATTTACTTACTTTAAATTTCTTATATTGATTTCACTTGGTCTCATTCCACATTACAATTATGGCTTTCCATTCCACAAGGTATAGCTCAGAGTTGTGTTTCAAATTTGAAGTGGGTCATGCATTAATAAAGCTACTGTTTTTAATTTGAAGAAAGGATCTTTTAAGGAGTTTGTTGGGTACTGGGATAAATTTCTGAGATGCTTGTCTTACGTAAATTCATGATGGCCTCACATTGTTATTCCCCTGCTATGAGGCAGCGCGCTTGGCTTCTTCCTTTGCCTCTTTGGCCTAGCTGTCCTTGTGTTCCACGCGCTGCAACCAAGGGAGTCTGTAGCTTGGAGTGTGTGACTGAGGTGAACATTCATCTGTGTGTAGAAACAACACTCTGACACTCTGTGAAGTAGGTGCTGGCTCGCTTACAGAGAGCGTGAAGTTCCGCAGTCTTCACAGCGCTTATTAGCTTCCTTCACTGACTGTCTTTCTCTAATTTCGTCTAATAAGAAGCCTAGGTCCCATTTGCCTGATATTTAAGCCTATCTCGATATAAATCATTTTTATTATTCCTTAAATGTCCTGACAGTTTTGTTCTGATAGTGAATAAGTACCCACAGAACTGTTTTTCTTGTGAAGTTCTTGAAGTCTTTGACTTTAGATTAGACCAATGGTATAGACTGTCCAAATGCGTATATTTTTATTTGTTCGGTAACTGTTTTGCAGATACTTACTGTGTGCCTGTCCCTGTGCCGATGATGAAAGGTGTATTGGCAGTAGCGTCGTCATTACTTGCTGCTTATTACTGTTATTGGTCTTACTTTCCAGTACTATTTTGCAAGGAAAAAAAAATATGTCACTGAAAATGTTTACTTCTTTCTTGCTTGGAGTGCTTCCCTCCAGAAAAAAAAAAAAATAAAGTTATTCTAAATAGAAAAACAAACTTCCAAATTTAGAGAAGGCCTGTGTAAATGACTTGCGAATTTCTGGTGGAAAACAGTGTGCACTGAGGTTCTGTGGAATGAGGATTCTCCTTTTCTAGAAGAACGGCTCAGTTTTGTGTTTCCTGGTGAATATAGTTAAAAGTCTTATGTGACTGTTTTGTAGTAAGCAGGAAAACATATCTGTCCACTTAGAGTAGTTAGTCATTTAACCTGTCTTGATACCATGTACCTTCAGCTGTAACCACCTGTGAATACACTGTCTGGCCCGAGGCCTGCTATCTCCTGACATTTTGTGTTTTAGAAGACAAAGTTAGTTTACTCTCATAAAAATAAGTACTTGTATTCTGGTTTAGTTGAGGTGTCTCAGGAAGACAAGACAGAGGGATTCTGAGGACCATTGGGCACATGTGTTACGGGCAGAGCTTGTGGTCTGTGTTCAGGACAGTCACAGCATCACAGGGAGCACAGAGGTACTTAGGAGCAGAGGTTCTGGGACACGGTTATCCCTGGGTGTTGCTCCAATTCTGGTGCTTACTGGCTGAGTGACACTGAGCACAGTCCTTAACCTCGATGAGCCTCAGTTTCCTCTTATATAAAGCAGAGATAATGTTTCTTGTGTGTAAAATAACAGCCACCGCAGGAGGTCACCAATGAGAACTAAACGAGTTAATATCGGTAGGAGCAGCTGGACCTGTGCTTGATGCGTGTTGTTTCCGGGTGCTGTCGATCTTTTGGTGTTCTTCGCAGAGTAAGAGAGTAACATGTCGCATACAGTTTCAGGCCTGGTCAGTCAGTGCTGACCAGGCCCGGTGGTGACTTTCTGTTGTGTAGCCTTTCCACCAACGGTGCATTACAAATAGGGTAGAGAAGGCACATCTGTGCACCTCGCCGGCGTACTGTCAATGACCCTAGGAATCCAGCCCGCCCCTGAGAGTAAAATCTGAGGCCAGGCTGTCTTGCACCCATACGGAGGAGACCTTGGCGCTGGAGCGTGCTGCATCGTGGGCAGTGACCTGCCCCACAGCCACACTGTGCCTCCGTTCTGCATCCTGCAACCCTCCATTCTCGGTTCTGGTTGAGACGCAGGGTATATGGAACTGGATCCTGTGTGAGACACGAAGCACCCCGTGAAGCGGTCCCTCGGTGTTTGCTCTACTTTTCTCCTTGCGGTGTGAAAGAGGTCACGTGAGGCGCAGTTTCCCACGCGCCTCCTCTGGCTGTTTCAAGCATCTGTTGTTCTTTGCATCGTAAGAGCTTAAGGCTTAGAACAATTTAGTCTCCAGCATTATCATGTAACTTGGTTTTCTTCCTTCAAACCCATGATACAAATGTTATTTAGCAAGGAAGGGTTCAGAGGTAAAATGTGAGGCTTTCTACCCACAGACACGTAGGCAGCTTCATGGGTTAGCCTTGAGAATGACACACCGAAGCTACTGAGTTAAAAACAGCACAGATAGCTCAGGTCTCAGCCTTTCCTCGCTAGCTGGAAGGGCTGGGCGCCCACAGTGGGTGTGTGGGTGCCGGACTGGAGAAGGGAGAGGCAAAGTAGAGGCGGGGTTGGAGGGGGCAAAGCCGAGGCTGGTGGGGCCAGCCAGAGGGAGGTGGGCCAAGGAGCCCCGAGAGATATGAGCCTCGGGGGCAGACTGGCTGCTATCCTGTGGTAGGAGGCCGCGAGGAGCTGTGAGGTCTTAGCCCAAGCAGCGATGGCCTTTTGAGAAGGACAGCTAGCTGGCACGGCGACTTGAGCCCAGGAACACACTGGGCCTTAAGAGAGGCCCCCGTGATGTTTGGACGCCCATCTGTGTATGCCTGGGCTTTCTCTCTTCTTTGAATCCTGGACGTGTAGGTTACTTAAGGAATCTAAAACATTGCACCGTCTAGTAAACATGGAGATTCTCATTTATCTTCTCTATGCTTTTGCTCTGGATAATTTAAAGCCCCAATCTGGCCGTACTATAGTTTCCTGTCATTCAATTTGGAATTCTCATGTGCATTTTAACTTCTTCCATTCTTTGCACTAGGATTTAGTGAACAGAATTCATTTACTTAAAAGCAAATTTTATTGTGTCATTTTTATGTTTAAAATTTAGTCTGAGGCTGAAGGAGCTGGAGATGGACTAAGAAGACTTGGTTTGTTTTGTTTTGTTTTTTGCATTTAATCATACAAAAATATGAATGGCAGCCATCTTGTGTCTCTTATTTGCAAGAGAACATTCTAATGCCATGGGTCACAGAAATTCCCTCCCTGGGCATTTTAGACTTTCCAGGATTGGCCCAGCACTTACAACGTGACAGGCACTTCCCTACACCCTTTGCCTTTCACACATCGTTTGAGGCAGCCACTGTTTCCCATTTTACAAATGAGGATACTGAGGCAAAAATGGGTAAATAAATTGGGAATGTCTGTGTAGTTCTTGAATATCAGAGCCTGTACTGAACCGAGGCAGTCTGACCCCTCTGTCCATGCTCAGCAGCCTTTGTGTGTCACGTCCTCGGGGGTTCTCAGATCTGGTCCACACAGAGACAACTGGGGAGCTTACGGAGTGGAGAAACACACCTTACAGGGCTCTTGGTGAGACCACACTGAGTCCTCCCTCTTTCCCTGCTTCCAAGATTGAAGGGCTGTTGCCTCCCTGGAATCTCTCCTTCCTGTTTCATGGCACATGTAGGCTCCTAACTGCTTTACGGTTTAGCCCTGTAAGGTAGGTGCCATGGAGACAACGACGTGACCCTTGTGTGTACCCTGCATTGTCCAGCGCAGCCTTTCACACAGTGTTTCATATGCATTCCTCAGTGTGTGGTTCCATCTACTGTGGTAATTTTGCGCTAGGGGAGGCCCCTTACTGTCCAGAAACCATGGAGAGTTAACTGGATATATCTAAGTGTGAATACCAATCCTAGCATGTCGGAGCCTCAGTCTTACCTGCAAAACAAGAAAAGTGTTAATGCAGAGGACTGTTGTGAAGGCTAGATGAGACATTTAAAAATAAGGCATAGCCTTTGTGATATAGTAAGTGCAATAAGTGTTGAGCCCTTTCCTTGTAAATGAAGCACAGTATCCATAAGACTTGGATATGAAAAATCAACTGAAAATATACTGCCGAGTTTTCAGTCAAAATCAAGAAACAGTGGAATTTTTGGAGCTAAGATAGGCCTTGAGAGCTCAGGAAATGCAGCCTCTTGGTTTCATAAGCAAGGATTGAGCTCAGAGAGATGCTCTGGCTGTGGCAGACAGTGAGCCCAGGTGGAGTCTTTGTGCAGAACACTTGCTCTATGCGGTGTACCAGTGGGGGTGGTGAACACCTCTCCACGGTGATCCTCAGGGGCTTTTACTTCCTTTGTGTTGTCTGTCACAAGTACACTCTTATATGTGCTGTGTAATCTAGATTTCCCGACTCCGCTGTTAAGGTTTGCCTCTTAGATAAAATCCTGAAGGAGACCACCGAGGATGTGGGGTTAAGAGAGACAAGAAAATTACGTACACACACAGAAACCTTGTTGCTTTTTTTATAGGAGAGGAAGAATAATTACATGCAAAGCAGGCAAACTGTGAGGGGTTGAAAGTCCACAGAGCCCTTCCTAGTTCATGCATTCCCATTCCTGGCGAAAACAAGGCTCTGGTATCTTGCACAACTTCTTGCATGTGTAGGGTTAAAAACTGGAAGGAAATGAAGATATTCCAAAATACTGCGAGTAGCTCACTGAGATTTTGTCGTTATTAACCATCATACTGTAAAAACTTTAAAATGGCATTGTGTTTTGAGATTATTTTAAGCATTATTTGCTACTGATACTTTAGCATAGATTTTTATTTTCTGCTTATTTATTATAATTTGAATTAAAGGTGAAAATTAATTGATACATATTGTATTTTATTTAATTTAGGTACTAAGTGCTGTGGGAATGCACAAATTACAGTGAAGATAGATGCATCATTTGAGTCAAAATTCCTGTTTCCTATCCCCTTCCCCAAACAATACTGAAAATAATGTTTTGACCCTAAAGGAATAATTTTTAGAACTACCAACAGAAACATGCTGTGCAGTCAATTAAATACATTGTAAACCACCTATTGTTATCGTTTAAATTTCTAACCGTATTGGTTCCCTTTCTGCACCTCTTTACAGAAACTAAGATGTCTTGATTTTCTTAAATGCTTGGTAAACTTCCTTTTGTACGACTGAAATTAGCGTGGATTGTATAGGAGGGAAATGCTTATAGAGTTGCTTGCAAAAGATAGTGTTTAGCATTCTTAGCAGGGCCTAAACTTTTGTGGACAAACACCTATTTCTTGCCCCTTCAAAAATTTTGATTGTCTGAAAGCAGAGACATTTGTAGTCAGACTTTACTTGGTGTGTACAATATGCTGTATGGCCCTTGACATTTATTTAGCGCTTATTTTAGGTCATGATCAGCAATATTTTCATTTCCAAGTGGGTAGGTTTTAAAAAAACATAAAAATGAGAATGTGGCTAACTTTTAAAATTATTCATCATACAGAGAAGTACCCAAAGCTACAAATTTAAATCTCATAAAAGTTAATCAAGTTTGGTAGTACATAGATTCCCTCGGCATGTGAGTTTCATAAACCTTGAAAGCTTTGACGTTTAAAAAATGTTGGAGGAGTTTGTCTTCCCCATCCTTGAAATGCACATATTTTCCCAGACCACTTGGGGAGACCGTGGTGCAGAAGAACTCATAGGTCCTTTTCTAAGTCAGAAAAAAATAGTTTTAGTCACAGTGTGATAAGCAGAAGCTGAGCACGTCTCCATTGTCATACATGTGAAACGGAAAGCCGCAGTCATCACTGAAAGTTGATTCATGAGGCGTGGCTGGATCTTCCTGTTGAGAAATAGTGAATGATATTTTCAGTCTCCCAATAAAAACAAACTTCCACTATGAGTGATTCTCCTTATTGTTATTGTTCAACTGTTTTCTTTGTTCTGTCTTTTTCTGCTCATTCTTAGATAATCTACAAATACTGTTAGGATCCTGTGGGTTTCACTTTCTTTTCTGACTGAAGTTGACAGTGGCTGTGGTCCTGGAACAAATGGTTTCCAACAGAGTATTTACTCGCTGTGCATGCAAGTTCAAGGGCCAATTAAATGCGTTTGATTAATTTATCACAAAGAGTGCTACCTTGAGTCAGAACAATTTTACTCTGGAAAATGCTTTCTGTTCAGAAGGCCTTCATTTCTAAGACCATAGCTCTGATTTTAATTAAATAAAGAGCATTTTGTGCAGTTTTTTTTTTCCTACAGCTTAAGACTAATTTCTATGGTTACTAGGGATATAAATCTCTAGATCGCCTTAAAACAAAGATTTTTGTTCAAGAGAGAGTTGACAGCACCCTTTAAGAAAAGCTATTACTTAATTTTACTTTCCTAAGTTTGAACACATAAAAATATTTGTAATGATACCCCAAAGGCATCATAAAAATGTAAAATAATTATACTCTAAAATAGCTGAAATTATAGGAAATAGACCTCATTTTAAAAAATGAACTGAGATTCGTGGCTGGGGAGTTAGGGTGTGACATACTTCAAAACCAGAATCTCTTGTCAGACCTTTTTTGAAAAAAATGGTTATTAAAAATCTTTTCTCTTGTCAATCATTCAGACTTTAAAATACATTCCTTCTGTTAGGAAATATTTCTTTTTAGTTTCATTACCTTCAGCTTGTTTTACTGTATGGATGGATGTCTTAAATCCCCTGGGAGAGACAAATTTCTGTCTCTAGAATTAGAATCACAGAGTGCATTAACAAGATCACAGACACCCTTTGGACTGTTTCAAATATTATTTTTTAAAAGTTCATAGCCCAGTCTCTTAAGCAGCATAAATAACTCCCAGTGTTTTACTTATTCAAAGTATACTTCCTCTGTCATTAGATAATGTTAACTGGTAAATTGTTCCCAGGTTAAAAGTTTGTTGTATTTTAATAAATGTAATACAAAAATCTATACTAGAGACACCTCAAGGAAAAACCCTCAATTCTTAAAATAAATGAAATTAATACTTGTCCTCTTTCCCAAATTAATGTCACAGTATTTCTTTTGCATTCTTATTTACTAAAATTTTGGGGCCGGGGATTTAGCTCAGCAGTTCGGTGGCCTGCCTTGCAAGCGCAAGGACCCGAGTTCAATCCCCAGTACCAAAAAAAAAAAAAAAAAAAAAAAAAAA
>NW_022900947.1:4829659-4903227 GCF_012274545.1 Fukomys damarensis
GCAAAAGACCCGATTCAAAAACCAAAAAAAAAAAAAAAAAAAAAAAAAAAAAAAAAATATTGGGCTTTATGTAATAATCCTCATTTTATTAGGAAAAGCAAAATTATAAAATGTTCAGATTGAAATTTTGAAAGACATAGCATTTTATAAGTGACCTGATGCCACTGAGACTATAGATGTGCTTGTAGTTAAAACATGCCTGACCCACGAATGCTTTGCATTAAATAAGTTTATATTTTAGGAGCAAAATAAGGGGGGAAAAAACTACTTTCCCTCCTATTTTTTTTAAGAGACAAGAAAATTAAGTTGAATGTAGATATTGAAAGTGCTGTAAGCTGAATGTTTGAACAACAAAAGTAAACACTGATTATTGCAAATGTACATTTGGACCAGTTTGCTTTTATCTTTCAAGCGAAACATTTCCCACAGTTTTTGTGGGTTTTTATTTAAGTTGAGAAAACTTTGGAAGTTTGTGTGAAAGTATAAATAAGTTTTGGAAAGTCATGATTAGAGTTTGATAATAAACATGCAAAAGCAAATTGGGAAACTCTATTAAAGTCAGATGTAACATTTAATAATGTTTTCTCTAAAAACTTATTCTCGGAAAAAGGAACAGTGATTTATATGGATCTGGAACAAAGGCTTTGGCTCTACTTTCAAATAAAAGCTAAATATGAATTTTTCAATGTGGATGAAGTTTTTTGTTTTTTTGTTTTTTTTTTTAAGAGAGAGCCTTAGTGGTTGTCACAGTCTCCAAAATGACATTTTTCTGAGCATAGAATCAATTGAAAAGACAAAATACTTGATTTCCAGTAAAATTTGCTTCTTTTTTTTTTTTTACAAAATAAGAATATATGGAGAGTCTCTTTTTTAAGAAAGAATAATAGTTTAGTATTTTTTACATTACTGAAATGTACCACAATTAGGATATAGATAAAAATAAAATTTAAAAACCTTAATCTGAATTTTGTTTTAAGATTAACCTCATAGTACACAATCAGCATTTTTATTCCAGTTGCTTATCCTGCATTTTGGGGGGAGATTTGTCTGTTTTCTGCTGTAGTAATTACTACGAATGTAAGAGCCTATCACTTTGCCTGTTTTTGCGCATAGTAGTAGTAGCAGCAGCAGCAGTAGTAGTAGTGGCTACCTTTGATCAGATGCTATTGTGAAGCTTCTAAAGGATTTCTTAAACACTGTAAAGTTTTACTTTCTTTTCCTTATACAACTAGGTATGTCCCTTAAAAGTATATGTTCATTTGTTACTGAGGGTCAGATAGTCTTATATTTCTATGACAATTTTATTCCTTACAAATTGACGTGATTTTCAGTGAAATTTGTTGCTGTCATGATAAGAATGAAAATGTTTTATATGTGGGGTGTTTCAAATGCTTTACCTAATTGATGATCTGAAGAGCTAGCCCAGGGAATTTAAATCATAAATGCTAGTTTTACTTTTAAAGCTTTCATACTGTATTCTTGATACACAGTTCTAGCATAGGCTCTAAAATATTTTGTGTCCAAGTAAGATAATAAGTCTTAAATATAGAGTGAAAAATACATTATTTGATTTTCAAAATTAAGATCTGTAATATACTACTCGGGACAGAACTGTTATTATTCTAGTTGTTTTTAATCCAGGGATTTTTTTTTCCTAGCACATGTTTAATTAGGAACAAATTATGGTATGCTAATGCTGAACAGCTAAACAATTTTTATCAGAGAAGTCCTCCTTTTGTAAAATTTAGCAGCTACTTTGCTGCAGTTTCCTTAAACGATGACATTTTATCTTTTCATTTTTTTCAAGCAGAGTACTGTTTGTTAGAATGTTTTATAACTTATTCTTGCAAATAGTATTTTCTGCATCTTTGTGTGTGTTTGTGTGCACTGATGGACTTTTAAGTTTCATGCCTTACTCCAAATGAGGGGAAGGAATCTACAATTTCTGAGGACAGGAACGATGAACCGGGCCCTGGCTCTTGTCTGGAATCTGGTGTTTGTGTCACTGGTTGAGGCAGCCGTTCACTCGGCTGAAAGATTCTTGAGGAGGCCGTCTGCGTGTTACCCAATCCTTCCCTCAGAGCTTCTCAATCAAATGAACATTCCTTCTTTTGCTTTTGTTTTTACAAAGACAGAAGAAATGGCTTTGACTAGAGGAGAGCGCTGCTCCTTTGGGGGTCTGAGCGTGGTCGGCGCAGTGTTCTCTGCTGAGTGTAAAGTATTGGCATCCGTCAGCAGTATAGAGGTTGACTGTCTCCTCCCTTTGTACTGCTCGCAGTTGCTTTTGCTGTTCCCTGGCTGATGTGAAGCAGAAACTGAACGAGGTAACAGTCTTGATGGTGAGATTAGAGGTAGCCAGGCAGGCTGTCTCCTGGCTTTTAGAGACCTTTATAAGCTCAGGCCACCCCCTCCCTTGTTTAGATATTACTTGCTCTTTTGAGTTTCAGATTACAGGAGCAATTGATCTGCATGACCTATCTTAAGAACTCTAACTTTGCAGTGGAAACCTAAACCAAATGTATATCCTCAAGAGACAAATCATCTTAAACCCAGGCAGTTGTCATTTTAATGTACTGTATGGTTGGCTGTGGGACAGTGTGGTAGAGAGCACCACCTTGTGGAAAAGACCTGTACCTGCTGTACTGGACAGGAAGTTAGACCATCTATATTAGTGTGGTTCTTGCCCTTGGCTTACAAAGAAGCAAATGTCTGTGTTGTTTCTAGCACATAATTTTAATTTAACCCAGCGCTACAATTCCAGAAGGATGAGATTGGGAGCAGTCACGGTACGTCAGTTTTATTTGCACTTTTCCCACTGATGCTGTCTTACAAACATTTCCTCATTATAGCTGACATGATTCAAAGAAAGAACGTTTAACGTGCTCGGTCTGTGGGGCTTAGTAGTTTTGAGTGCGTGTTTAACTTCAGTGGAGACTGTGGGCGGTGAGCCTCTTTGTTTTCCACAGATTATCCTGTCCTGCTAATCTGGTCGCCTCACAAGAGGCAGAGTTGCTGATGATTGTGAGCTGTGGCCCTAACGGTCAGCTGCTGGTAACAGAGAGCATGTGCTTTGCAAAAACTGTGTGAAAAACCTGTCATGTTAGAAAAACAAGTCAGTAACATGTCGTAGCCCCCACTGTTTAGGGAAGGAGCTCCTTCATATTGATTTTAGAGTGATAAATCCTTCATGAACTATGTCACACGTTCCTTTGTTGAATGTTCCTAGACGCTTGCTGAGCTAGGAATTATACCAAGTGTGGGGAATCCGAATTGAACAAGGCACGGTTGGGGGTTTTGTGGGGGAGGAGGCTGATGATTTTCAAAAGTCTCATAATTCTTCACCAAAAAAGGGAGTAAGTGTATTTCTGGGATGCGGAAGGCGCTATAGTGGGGTATCATTTTGCTGGTTTGCTTAGTATTTTCTGTGTATCGGAAGAATTTAGAAGACAGCAGATCCTCTGAAGCGACTGCTAAGCTGAGCTGATGGCTCGTTCTCCTGTGTCGACTGTGGGAGGTAGTAGAAGGATGCAGGACACCTGCTCCCCCCTTCAGTCCCTCAGCACAAGTCTCATCCTCAGAGTTCTGTGCGGTTGGAAACATGCAGTGAGGAGCTAAGTAGCAGGAGTGCAGTCTGTGGACTCAGTCCCGGAGTGTGGACCCTGGCTCAGTCTCTGCTCTCTGTATGGCCTTGAGTTACTTTCCTCACCGTTTGCTCAGTGCTGCAAGGATTGTGGGCGATCATTGCTCAGCGTGGTCCCTGGGACAGTGAACCCCTCTGATTGTTAGGATGTGTGGTGACGGCAATGACTGGGAGGCTCTCTTCCTCCCTGTTGGCATGGTGGTTTCCGTGTGCCCACCATCCTTCCCCACCCCGTGGGCTCCAGCACCCGTACTTAGTGCCGGCTTGGCATTGCCTTGCACTCAGACTCCACCAGCTCCGGCAGATGGAGAGCTGCCACATCCTTCCTTATACAAGTCACGTTGACGAATGGGTACAATCTCCTCTGTGTGTGTGTGTGTGTGTGTGTGTGTGTGTCTGTCTGTCTGTCTGTCTGTCTGTCTGTCTGTGTTTTATCACACTGAGATCAAAAAAAAAAAAGTCTTAACCTAAGCATCAGAAAGCCAAGAGCCTCTGGTTAGGCAAAGATTTTCTGTCAGTGTGGATGTTCTCCCTCTCTCTCTCTATCTCTTCCTTTTGGGGGGCTGGGTGGGAGGGAAGATATTAGATTCATAGCTTTTATCAGCTTCTCAGAAGCATCTGTGGCCTATGGGAAGGTCAGGGACTACCCTTTAGATGTTTATGACTCTGTAAGGCTACTCAAGAAGTTAGAAATAAAATCCCCTTGTAGAAAATGAAATTCAAGTTTGAATTGTATACTACTTGTTTTTTAAGAAACAAATAATTTTAATTTGATGGGCTAAAATAAATGGTATGGTTTTTCTCAGTTGCCAAAGTTCTGCGGAATATTAGGAGCAAGGGAAGGTAGAGGATGCAGATTCCCAGGACGACTTTCCCTTCAGACACGGCTGTCCCACTTCCCAGTTACCGTGCTTCTCTCGTCTTCAGATGGGAGCAGTGAAGGCACCTACTTCACGGGGTTGTGATGAGAGTTAAATCTAGGGCTCCGTGCAGAAGCTCTAGAAGCTCTTCCTGGAACTCTCCGATAGCCATCATTTTATTGCATATTCACCCGGCAGTACTTAAAATATGTCCAAGTTAGTTGCCTTTCACAAACTGTCAAAGTGCTTCTTTTACTGTGTTTTTTCTACACCTTATGAACAATTATATATTTCTCATTTCTTCTGACCAGATTTCCAGAGTTCCATAGCTGAATTACCATAGGCCAGGTTACCTTTGTAAAGGAGAATCAAGGACACGGAACCGTAGAGTCATGCTAGAAGCTTCCAAAGGTGTAGACAGCAGGAGAAAGAAACCAGCTTTCTTGGTAGAGCTTTCGAGTTGATTACTCGTCGGTAATCGCCTTGGAATTTCTGCGATGCAGAGGACCCTGGTCATCTTGCTGCCTTGCCTTTATGGCTTGCAGATGATCTGGGCCTGGAGCAGTGACTCAGGTGCTCCTGCAGGTGGCATCAGCTCCCTGACTGTACACTGGGTCTACTCTTCCTGCTTTCAGAGGGCAGAAGGGATGGAGGTCAGGTGTGAGTGGTGGCCCCAGAGGGAGCATGTGATGAATCACAGAGTGGTCCATGGGGGAGAACATCAGTGCTGGAAGAAGGGCACTAGGAGTGGCAGGAGAGAGGTGCTCAAGAGCACACCAGTGGGGCAGTCTGGGGCGCGGCCGCAGAAATTTACCTGGCTGAGGTTGACTGTGTGCTTGGGAGAGGAGAAGCACTGTTCCAGCATACCTGTGTGCACTCAGCGAGAGTGTGCGGTGTGCTGTGGGGTACAGGTGCCACCGGGCTTGATCCCCTGTCCCCTCCTTGGCCTTGTTGCTTCCAGGGCATCTTCTGGTAAGGGTGTCTCACCGCCCTGCCTGGCACCCCCTTGACTAAGATTGTGCCTGTTGCCCTCTTCATGGCTCCTAAATGTGAACCAGCCCCTTCCTCTGACATACAATGGAAGGATCAGCGTTCTGTTCCTACTCAGGGAGAGACTCCTGCTTTGAACTCCAGGCACCGGTTGAGTTGTGTATGCTGCTGTTCACCTGGCCCTCTGTTAAATAAAATCCTGGGGGCTCTTGCTTTGGACTGAGCTCCTGTACTAGTGCTGGCCCCAGCAGAACTGACCAAAACCAAAAAGGAAACACTCATGTTAAAGGCCACAGAAGCAATCTGAAACTTTAAGGTAGACAAAATTTTTTTTAATATGGGAGATTTCAGGCTTCCAGCATCAGCATTGCAAGGAGGTCCCCTCTGCTTCAACCTGGACAACAAACAATAACCGGAAGTATCCTGAGCTTGACAAGTCAGGGTGTATGTGTTTGCCTGTGTTTAACTGTGCTGTTCTCTTGACCTTGCTTTATAAAACTCACTGTCTTTTGCCCAGTGAGCACTCTCATTGAATTTGGCAGAATGGAAGCTGCCTCTTTATGAAAGGGAAATAAAATTCGTTCTATAAATTCATTTTTGTCATTTTGACAGTTGTCACTGGACAGGTCAGTTTGCCAGATGGTCTCCTGAGTGAGACAGAGAGGAGCGGAAGAAGGAGAAAGCTTAGGGTTATTGGGTACCTGCCCTGTGCCGGCACAGTGTTGTTGTTTATAGATGTCAGCTTCGTGAATAACTTGAAGTCACTTTCACTGGTGCTGCTGTGTTAGGTTCACACCCGAGAGATGAACGCACAAAGAGGCTGAGGGACAGGCACAGGGCAGCTGCAGAGCCAAGCGCGGTAGCTGGGAAGAGTGTGACACACGTGTGCTCTCTCCACACAGCCTTGGGACCTGCAGGCTTTGCACTGGGTCTGGACAGGTGAGAGGCCACGTCAGATCCTTGGGTTGGCACTCCCTGTCCTGTCTCCCTCCGCCTCCTCTCTTCTTCCCTTTACCTCCTCCCTTAATGTGCCTGGCCCGAACCAGGACTCACATATTTGCCAAGTGGACAAATGAAAGAAACACAAGAACACAGAAAAGAAAGTAGCAACTGTTAGCCAGCACAGTCCTGAAGCCTTGGCCTGTTCTTCTGGTCGCTATGCCCTTTTGGATTGGGTTGCTAGGCAGCGGGTAGGGGAAGGCAGCATTTGGCAAAGTCTCTCCATGATGTTCTTGTAAAGAAGCATTTTTTAAAAATGGACTCATAGGGCAACTGTGATTAGTTGAGCTGATTGCCAGCAGGAAGGGGTCTATAGGTCCAAGCTTCTTTTTTCTACTCCATTTTTATTGGTAATTTTAAATTACAGATGTCTTTAGTGGCAAAACAATCAGAATTGACAATGACAGGATTCCAGGAAAAAAATATACACATAATGAAGACCTGGTTTATCCTCAGTGTGCCTGGAAAAGGTCCTGTTAGTTGAGGTAAAGTCAGCCCGACTGGGGACATACAGCTAAGCCCGCTCTGAGGTGACATTGGCAGAAGGCCGGGTCTGAAGCAAGAGAGATGATGCTTCCTGCTGAGTGCTGAGTCCACCCAGGGAGCCTCAGTTGACTTATGAGGCCCAGGAACTGCATTCAGAGGTGACGAGTGTGACCAGGAGCCCAGGTGTATTTCACTGAGGAGCCCTTGACAGGGTTGGCAGTGTTCAGCTTAGAGAAGGAAGAAGACTCAGACTCAGATGCTGAACTCAACTCACTTAAGCTTTCGGGGGGTCGCCCTGGGCTGGAAGCCATAGCCTCACACATCCTAAGTGTGCTACCACTCTACCACTGTGCTATATCCCCAGTCCTTTGACCTTGATTTAGAGTGAGAAGAACTTTGGACCGAACCGGAATAAGACCTGTGAGAGACAGTGGGCTCTTCATGCAAGGCAGGTGTCTCCTGGTGCCCTGCTGGTCCTGAGAGTCGAGGCAGGGGGCAGCTGGTCACCGGCTTGGTCCTCTGTGCACCATCCAGTGAGATAAACCAGCAGCGGACAGAGCTTTGGAAATAGAGGGCGTGTGTTGAGCAATGCCAAGTCAATGCAGTGTGGAGACAGAAGAATGGAGTGAGAAGGGTCAGTTAGAGGAAAGTTTTAAAGAGAAGGTTGGACCCCGAAGAAGTGAGGAGGGAGGGCTGAGTCACTAGCCATTCGCCTTTTCTTCAGCTTGGCGAACGCTGCATCCGGTGTACAGTAGAGGTGTGCTGAGATCATGGGAAGTTGAAGCCCTCGCTAGGGGAAAGGCTGCAGTTGGGCACACAGCCACACAGGCGCAGCAAGGACACATGTCATAAGGAGAGTGAACACAGGGACGGGCCACCAGATTCTCATGCGGGTGAGAGAGAAGGAAGTAGAAATGGCTGGTGAGTTCCTTGACTTGGAGGATCCAGGGAGAGGATCGGGCTTTGTCTTTGGACATTGTGGACAGGAGGGACCAGGAGTTGGAGTGCAGTGTGCCTGGCTGCTTTGGGAGCACTGGTGACGTATGCAGTGGCGTGCTGCAATGCAGACAGGCCGGGGCTACTGGACATTTTATGGAGGCAGATAGAGCCATAGATTGGAAGGAGTGGGCTCAGCAAGGAGGTGTGAGGAGCCAACAGATGAAGTCTGGAGGAGCGAGTTTCAGGGTTAGCATAGGCAAAGACGCAGAGAAAAGCCGTAAGAGGCTTCAAAAAACAACACCGGAGAAGAGACCCGCATCTTTGGGTGGGCTGAGAGCAACAGAAGCTTGCGAGGACTAGAACCGGGCTGGCTGGAAGCCCATGGGCCCACCCTTCCTCAGACCCTGTGTTCACTCAGGGCATCTTTCGGTAGGAATTGGGGGAACATGAGAGGAGACAGGCCGAGCCATAGGACCTGCTTACAAAGCAGTTGCCCAAAGAAGAGAACAGGAAAGGAGTGGACCACATATTAGCCCTTCACAAAGGGGCAGAGCTCAGTGGAGTGAGTGTCTGTGGCCGCGCCAGGCCCTTTGTGGGTGACTCGTCCCAGAGGGTTGTCTTGCGTGGGGACAGGACTGGATAACCCCCACTGTGGCTCCAGCAGGGGGACCAGGCGTGCCTTGGTTTTGAACTTTCAAATTTATGACTTTTCATAATTGGTATTGATGCATTTTTAAATTAAGACTGAAGGGAATGGATTCAGAATTTAGTTACTGGGCTCCAAATTAAACTCTGGAACATGATCCTTGTGAAAAAATCATTTTAGCTTATCAGTAGTTGGCAAACATTTATACAACAGCGGTTGTTATGGCTGTGCCTTTGGCTGCATACTAAACTGAACAGCAAGCTGTGTCCACTGCCTGAATGAAAAAAAAATGATTTTGTGTTACATGGAACCTTTTGCAATATGCCAGAGGGACCTACTGGAGTCTCTTTAATCTCAAACAATGCTTGCTTCTTGCAGAGGCAAATTATGCAAATGGGTGCTTGTGTTTCCTAATCAGTCAGGCCACTGTTGGAAGTGTTGAGTGCCAGCAAACAGAATTCCTGTCCTCTTGGGGAGGGGAGGGGTTGCAAGTCAAACCACTGCTGTGATCCACAAAAGACACTTGTCCTGCTCTTAACTCACCCTAAGTGAAACACAGCCTTTCTTAGAGAAGAATCCTGCTGTGCTCTGCAGGACTTTTGTTGCGGGGTGTATCTTGCATCTTGTATTGGGAAATTTACCAAGCACCCAGGAAGGCGCAGGAGGCAGGCTGTTGTGCCGGTGACTCACAAACCAGTGGGGCTTGTTCGCCACGATGGACGGATGGCAGATGTCAGCTGTGCCCCAGTTCCTTTGTATCTACTCTGCCCGTGTGAGCGCAGTTATTTAAGTCTTCCTCAACTTGGCCTCAGTGTGTGCATGTGTGTGTGTGCACGTGCGCCTGTGTGAGTGTCTGTGTATGTATATAAAACCATGTCAATGCAGCTTTTGGCCCATGTAGGTCAGTTGACCTTGTTTAATCCTTTGATCTAGATAAAAAAGAAAGCACTAGAGAAATGTGAAAAGCCCTCGGGAAAAACGGTAGTGTTTGTGAGCAAGCTCCTATTCTGCTCGTGTGTTAGCACTTGTGTTGCCATCTAGAGGGTAGTGGAAATGTGCAGCTGACCCACCATGCTTGAGGGTATCTGTCATACCTTTATGAACTCTCCAAGGTCATAGGAAATAAAACCCATTTGGAGCATTAAATAGTTATTGAGTGTCTGGGTGTGGTGGTGCATTCCTCTAACCCCAGCTTCTCAGGTAGCTGAAGCAGGAGACCAACTGGGAAAACTTAGCAAGACCCCCAACTCAGTAAACAAGCAAACCAACCCGGGGTATAGGAACCACTGTGGGGAGTACCTGTATGAGCAGCTGTGTCAGATAGACATGAAGACATGAGAAGATAGGGATATCTCTGAAGAGAGATGCTTCTAGAAGGGACCTCAGCCTGTCCTGGAAATGGCAGAGAAGACTCTCTGGAGCATGACCTTGAGCAGAGCCTCGTGGCAGAAGAAGGTCAGAAGTGGAGGGTTCCAACCGGGAGACTGACTCTGCAGAAGGCAGCAGGAGCTGACCTTGGGAGTGATAAGGAAGCTGGTTTGCAGTCGTAAAGAATTACTTTTCTGTTTGTTTTAAGACATTTCTAATGGCGCAGTTATACATGCTGATTGTTGACAATTTTTTAATGCAAAAAAGTACGGAGAAGCAAAGCCCCCAAACGGTGCCCCTGGACAGCTATCACTGTTTGGATGAGCAGTCCCTGAGGTCCCTCTCTATATGAGCTCAGCTCCAAGTAGGTGTTGCATGTATTTTACACGTGGACCACACTGTGCATGCATTGGGCAGCCCTGGTTCTGCCTGAGCTCTCCGTGCTCAGCACTGAGTTGTGTCCACGGCAATAGAGTGGGTTCATCAGAGCGGCACACTTGAGGGGTTTTGTTTTTATGGAATAAAACCTGCTAAGCTATAAGGACAGGTAACATGAGAGTCTTTCTTTTCCCCATCAGTGCATCTCACCTGGGCACCACACAACTACTGTTTTAGGATCAGTTTGCTTTTCTGGTAGATGGGTGTGTGGCCATTTCAATGTTTTGATGTTTGTAGAATTAGCCTTATTAAAGTAAAGCCAGTGAAAAATGAACTTGATTCATCATCAGAAAAAGATGAATGAAATGAATACCTGTAGTTTTAGAATGATGTTGAAATCACTTGTTTGGCTAAGAATCAGAGTAATGAAAAAGATGGATCTCAGCTGATCTGGAAGGTGGCTGGCAGCTCTGCGCTGTCCCTTTTCCTGAACCTCTTTGTTCTCAATGTCCCATCTACACTTTTATAAAAGCGGTCCTCAGAGACATCATTAGGCTCAGATGGGACAGCATGAGTAGACGCATTGCATTTGCTTTGGGGGTCAGACAATCTTCCATTTACTCTGAACCAATTATGTGTAATGTGTCAACACAGAGTCTTCTTATCTGGGATCATCATGGGACATACCCAGTGTGGTTATTAGGAGAAACAGAGACATCACGAATGTCCACTGCATCGTAGGTACACAATAAAATTGACCATTAACTTGCGCTACTGTTTTTTAAAAATAATTTTACCCCTTTTCCTTTGTAGTGAAGCCCAGGGAGATTAAGCAGATTGCTCAGAACTTCAGCTGGCAAAGGTTAAGAGTTTAGGGGAGCTAATAAAGCATACCCCTTTATTCCCAGCCTAACAATAGAACTAGCTGAAAGAAAAATAGAGGAGTTAGAGAAGAAGCCAAGTAAAGAGGCTGGCCTTATGGCCAAAGATGGGTGGCACTGGACCAGAAAATACCCTCTCTGCAGGCTGACTCATCTGAAAATGGGAGGGAAGGCCAGCATCTCACTCCCTCGTGTGGGTCATACATCAGGTAGACCTCTCCTTGTCTCCAAGAGTTGAGGAGGCTTGGAAGAGAGGCCCAGATTGTTGGTCTAACTGTTTCCTCCCCACAACAGTGAGTGGCAGAGCAGGGATTGCGACCCAAGGATCAGCCACCTCCCTGCTTTCCCACCCGTCTTGCTTTGTCTGCCCTGCTTTTCCCAAGCCACATGCAGTCCTTTGCCCGGAGCTTGTCCTCTGCCCTGGACCTTATCCGGAGCTAAAGGGTGACTGGGTGCTTGGTGCCCAGGATGAACAGGTCACACGTGTCCTGCCAGGCCTTCTTACCGTCCCTGTTTCAGAACACAGGCGGCAGCTGATTTTGGAGGAAACGGCTCTGGTCAGTGAGGTCATGCCTTTCCTGCAGACCTTTCTATAGCCAATGCAGGGACTTTGGTTTTGTTTGGGATGGGTGCAGGGGTATGTTTTGTTTTGTTTTGTTTTTGTGGTAGTGAGGATCAAAGCCAAGGAGGACCTCACACATGCTAGGCAAACAAAAACAAAATAACAAAACCGTTTTAAATTAGCATACACAAATACTCCCACATAAAAAAACTGGATTACATTTTTATGAAGAAAAATTAAGATTTAATTAGACCAAACTTTATTAGTTGATTGGTCTTTTGCCAGTATAATATAGCATAAATAATACCTTAGTCACACAGACCCACAGTTGACCCCAATTTTGCCCCTTATTGGTCTAATGATTGCGTGGGCCTCAGTTCCCATGTGTACAAGTGAGCAGTGGGTAATGTCTGAGTCACGCCATTTTTACAAGGTGCAGGGGTGACAAGGCACACACCCAGCAGCGTGCACTGCCTGGCTCGCACGTGGCTGTGCTTGGCGAGGAGCGGTTTCTGTCGGGTAAATCAAGCGTGCAGCGCGCAGCTGATGGTAGATGTGAGCAGGCGAGAACAGCCTGGTGTTGCTCACGTAGGCTGCCTTCCCCTCCCGGGCATGGCCCCCAGAACACAGTTCTGGAGAGCTCCTGCCTGGAACTTAGATAGCCTGGGTTCGGTCCAGACTTAAGCCGTGTGTCCCTGTGCAAAAGTCTCCTTCTCTCTGGCTGTGCTTTCTAGGCTGTACCACAGATAGGCACCATTACTGCCTCCTCTGCAGTTGCTTTGGGAAGCAGATTAGCTGATGCTTGCAGAGCTCCTGGAAGTCTGCCTGCCTCCGAGTTTTGTTGTTGATATTTTTAAAGTGATATTGATCCTGTTAAATAAAATGTAAGCAAAGGTTTTAAGTACAGAGAAATAAGATAGCTAGAGATTGTGAGGATTTAGTTTTTGGTTGCAGGATGGGCTATTACTAGTTTGATGGCAGAAAAATATTTACCTCCATGTGATTAAAAATCTTAAAAGAAGAATGATATATGAAAGTACACGTAGAAAGAGTATTACCTACAAGGAACCTGTGTGTGTACGCATGCACCAGTCTTGAGCAGTTATCTGCTCGTCACTGATCTGTGTCTTTCTTGCCTCCCTCATCGTCCTTTGAAGTGAATCCTTGCTGTTAAGTCATTTCATTGTGAATCGTTCAGTACTTACTCTAAAAGAGAGGAATTTAAAACAAAAAAGATAAATATAACCTAATAATGGTCCATAATACCATCTTCGCACCTAAGTAGAAGTTCCTTGTGATTTCTTGGTATCATTCAGTATTGAGTGGGAGATTCTTTAACCAGGATAGTAACAATAATACGTGACAGTCTCTACAATGACTGACGTCCAGTCAGGTAGAGAGCACAGCACACTTGCAGCCCAGCCCTGAGGGCTGTCGCACCAGCTCTACCAATTTCTTTCCACCAAGAAAAATATCCGTTCTCAGAATGAAGTGGAGCAGCTCACTCACAGTGACTGGCACAGGGAGATGTAATAAGAATGTTGCATTCTCTTCTGTTTCTCTTTTAGCCATTCTCTATCCGTACCCATCCTCCTGGAGGAGACATGGTCAGTGTCCAGTGGTGGACCCTCTGTGGGATGGAAGGTGGTCCACTTCGGGGACACGGCCGTCCCACGGGGCAGTCAGGCACCTTCCAGACACGCCTGGCAAGTTCCCTGGGGGACTACTGTGCACAAGTGCTTGGCCTGTCCCTCTCTGTTTGTGTATCCACATTGTTATCTAAGTATGGTCTGGGTAGTACCTTTCGGCCTTTTGGATCCAGCCAGCACGTTAGGATTTATCAGTCTTGAGGCCTTTTCTGTTATTCCCCTTCGTTTCCCCTTCCAACAATTGGGCACTGCTAGGACTGCAAAATAACTAGGACAGAGGTCTTGAGCTCAGGGACTTCAGTGAACTCTGGTGGGGGCCACAGATAGCTCTGGTGTAACCCAGGAAGTGCAAATGGACGTCTGCCGTAGACCGAGGAGGTGTTCTGAAGGCTTCGTCGGGGAGGTGACGCTTAAGGGAACCTGGAAAGATGAGCAGGGGCCTCTGGGTAGAGTGATGCAGCTTTCCAGGCAGAGGAAGAGAGGCTGCGGAGGCATCCAGGGTGTCCCTCAGCTGTCCACCCTGCTGCGGGGCTGCACAAAGTGGCTTCCAGCCCGACCGCTCCCTCATCTCCACTGTTGCGTCTGTCGCCGACCTGGTCCAATGGAGACCTCCCCAGTGATCCCTTCTCCTCAGAACCCTCTCCCTTCCCACACTGCTGATGCTGCTCAGTGACACCGTGACAAGGAAATCGACTGTAGTTAATGTACTTTACTTTTACTGTGATTTCCTTGTCAAACTTTACACCAGACTGATCTCACTCCTATTGAAAGAAGTATTCTCGTTAGTCATATGCACATGTCCTTATCACACAAGTGACTCGGAGTTAGCGCCTGTGTGGAATCATTAAAAATCTGAAGCTTACGAGTCTTTAACCTCTCTGAACATTGGAAGAGGTGAGGAGATCAGACTTGTGTGAAATAAGCAGTCTTTGGTAGTTTATTCTCAAAAATAAGGCTAAGCCTGACAATAAACAGGCCGCTTGGCTGAGAATCTCTAAAGGTGGTGGCAGTGTGTGAGTCCACACGGTCAGATCCTTTTCGTACAAAGATAACCCCATCATAATGCTGTTTGTGGACTTCACTGTGCCCATTTAGACAAGTCAAAGACTTGAAATTTTTTGTTACTGATTTGCTATGATTTTTATGTATATTTTTAAGGAATATAATAGAAATTTCAGAGCTCTCAAGTGTCTGAAATAATCTTGATGCTTCCTTTCTTTTCATTCTTTGCATTAGGTGTTATTTTATACAGTGTGTTCACGTTAAGTATCCGGCCTCGTTCTGATGCTGTTATTAGGTCAGTAATTAAGACTTCCATTTAACCTGGAACAGGCCTCACTCATTTTCACGAGCTCCTCTGTAGGCTTTGCCCTTACAGACAGAACGTGTAAAGCTAGGACCTCATTTGTTAGACTTTAACTGAAACCTCTTGTAATGATGTTTTCGTGAGATGCTCCCAGGGCCTTCGTGCTCCTGGTACTCATCCTCTTACCCTGGTCTGCTCTTGTAGGCTAGAAGGAACTCACAGTGGGGAATGGGGCAAAGGAGTATATTGGACTCCTTTGGGCCTATTTAAACTTTTCATGCAAAGCATTATGACTTCGGAGAAAAACTATTATGAAGATGAAGACACTAAATACATGTGTTTATTTCTTATTGCCACTTTAACAAATTACTATAAACTTGTGACCTAAACAACACAGACTTACTATGTTACAGTTGTGTGAGTCAGACGTCCGACATGGGACACCCAGGTGTGATCAGGCCGTGGGAGGGCTCTTCTCCATTCCTCGGCGCCGTCGTCCTCCATCTTCAGAGCAACAGCAGTGGGTTTTGTCTTCCTCACACCACGTTACTCTGCCTCTCTCTTCCGCCTCCTCCCACATTTGAGAACCTCCGTGTCCCTTGGGCCTCCGTGGCTAACTGAGGATAATCTTCTGACTTGAAGTCAGCTGGCCAGCAGCCTTAATTCACCTACTACATGAATCCCCCTTTTGCATGCGACAGAGTAACAGATTCCAGGACATCTTTAAAGGAAGGGGCTGGAACAGCATTATTCTGCCTCCCATGGTAGGTATGGTATCATCCTTCTGTGATTATTCAGTTGCCGCTATTTATCCAACAGTTACAAAATCTTTGAAGGCTCTACTAGGACAGGAGAGGAGAGGGTGCCCTCCAGCCCCTGGGACTTGCACACTAATGACAGGAAATCTGCCCATGAGTCGTCGCTGTGGTCGGCACGAAGGCCAGGTGCTGCCATGCCATGGGCGGTGCTCTGGGAGGGCCTGGGGACTGGCCACGGTGGAAGAAAGCAGCTCTGCTGGCTGATTTGCCAAAGAGCCATCAATGTGCAATTTGAGGGCTCAGTCCACGGGGAGAGCCCTGAACCCCAAAGAGAAACCAGACTTCACCACTGCTGTGTGTGCGCCCACCAATTCCTTTGCTTTACTCCTTTTGATTGTTTACCTGGCCCCTGAGCAGGAGTGAGGGGTAAGGAGTTTGTGACCCCTGGTGGGCAGCGGTTAGGGTAAGGGGATGGAGACCATTGAAGGTTTGAAATGGGAATCACTTGATCAAACCTTGTATGTGATACGATAAAACCTTGCTTGTACATGTCTTAAAAAAAAAATTTTTTTTTTTTTGTACCGCCGATCGAATGCAGGACCTTGCTCTTGTGAGTCAGGCAGCGGCACCACTGAGCTAAATCCCCAGCCGTCTCTTGAAATTTTTTAACGGACTTAAAAGTGAGATTTCATGATGCAGCTTAAGTGGAAGAGGAGCAGAATGTGAGGCAGACAGCTCTGGTATACCAGAAAATATGCAAAATTTGGGCCCAGCCCTGAGCTCAGCACGGCTGAGCACCACCTGCCATACAGGGAATGTGACTGTGGACCAGTCTGTTTCTCTGTCTGTCTGTGAGGTCGGCTTTCCCAAGCTGGTTAGCTCAGGGCTCTGGGGAAGTGGGAGGCCGGGGTGCGAAGGTGCGGTCAGTGCGGTGCTGGAGAGACTCCGGGCGTTGTCATCTGACCAGCACAGGAATGCTGTGGCCTCCTTGCTTTGTTTTCTTCCATCCCTGCCCGTAATGGACTTAGAGTACCTTCCTGAGCTGCATTTAAAATACTAGTCTAGACCGCGGAATGTCTTCTTTTGTGAAAAATGCTATTTTATGTTTAGACACATTTTCATTCCACCAGTGTGTATCGATCACACTTTGTGCTTCCTGGCCGAGAACTGCAGCGAATGCTGTGCATCTCCTCCCTGTTACGTCTCCCTTGTGGCTGACAAAGGAGCACGTGTAGAAGTGAAGTCAGCGTACACAGCCAGGTGTGACTGAGTGCCAAGTGGGTGGTGAGCAGAGTCCTTTCAAGTTCAGAGCACAGTGAAAGTTGGGCTGCATCGGCTGTGACAGGAAAGCTTCCTGCAGAGATGAAAGTTCGGCAGCCCTCTGAGGCCGGCCCCCTGTGTTTGGCAGGAGCACAAAGTGGGAGCACGGGAGAAAGACGCATGCCATGGCCAGTTCATCCTTCTCCCCTTCTGCAAACACTCACATGCCTGGCATCTGCGAGCCAGGGTTCCTTCCTGCTCCTCTTTATTTCATTTGTTTAATTGTGATTCCCAGCTCCGCACACAGTACCTGGCACATGGAAGATGCTGCAGGGTGGGTGCGTGAGGCAAAATCAGCCTGAGCCTTGGCGTTCCCTGCACTCATCCCCGGATGCAGACACAGTGGGGATGGAGACTTGCTGAGCAGAGAGAACGCAACTCCCAGGCCCTCCAGCCTGGCTCCTCTCTGGCCCCTGAGACACCATAGCGCCAGCCTTAGCATCCGTCCCCTTGAGCACTTGGGAGAAGGAACACGTAACACTGTAGATAGAAGACACACCAGGAAGGGGGTTGAACTTTGATGACGTCAAGCTGCTCGATTAGATTAGCAGACGTGTCGTCTCGTTTCATCTGCACAGTCCTCGGAGCTCATCCGTCGCGACAGTGGGAGGGAGGAGGGTCCGCTGATGCAGTTGCACAGAGCCTGAGAGCAGAGCTGCTCACTTCGTAGCTTCACAGCCTATCCGCAGTCTTCGTTCTGTCTCCATTAATGTGGAATTGGTTACATGATTGTAATCTGCTGTTTGCTTTTTTTAATTTTAGATTTCTCACATTGGCAAACTGAAAGATTTTCTTCTGGAGCACAGAAAAGATTATATTAATGCTTATAGGTAAGTGCATAATTTTTGCCATGACTTTGGTGACTGTGTTCTTTTCTGTACTTATATTGGTGTTGCTTTAGAGCTTTCTGTCCTCACATTTTACTTAACAACTGAGAGCTGTCCCGGGGAAGATCAGTTTGGCAGTGGAAGAGTATCTGCATTGTAAAAGAGAGGTCCAGAGCCAGGGCTCCGCTGAGCGCCTGGCCCCAGGCCTGATACCGTAACAGCTGCCTCTTCTGGTGTGTATCTCTGCAGGTGCCGTTGCCTCCTAGCAGATAACATTCCCTGCCCACTTCCAGAGCAGTGCTTGAAGCTGGGGCACATGTACTTGTATCCCCTGAACCTTTGAGGAGCAGGGTTGTCAAGCTCTGTCAAACTGCTTTTGCCTATCTCTCTGTCCTGGCCTGGGAGCGTGGTTTTGCTGTCTGGTGGTATCCTCGTGAGCATACTTCTTTCCCTCACCTTCCTGTCCCTTCCCTGGCCTTCCCTGCTAGTGCCCAGCCTCAATCCTGCTGGCTGTCTTCTTCTTTTGACCATTGCTACAGATAGGAGCATGGCCACTTTGGTGTGGCCTTCGTTTCTCAGGGCACTTTGGTGAGTCCTTTTCTTGGTTCCTCTGTCCGGTTTCCACTAATGCGTAGCCATTGTCTTTTCAAAACACCCATTGGATTATGTCCCCACCCGAGCAGACCCACCACCGAATCCCCAGCTGAGTCAGCATCAGCGCCAGCCCCACACTTGGCTTTGCCTTGGTGATCTGCCTCACTCACCTCGAACCCTGCCTGTGTCCTGCCGGGTGCTCCTGCCCTGCCTGCGTCCCGGCCACACACTGTTCCCCACCCCTCCTCTGTGTCTCCCTCACACTCCAGCTCTGTCTTCTGGGAGGCCTTTTCCCACCACCCTCTGTGAAGTACAACTCTTCTGCTAGGCTCTGTTTCTCTATCCTAGTTCTTCATAACACAAATCCTGATTTATAATTACTCAGTGATGGTAACAGTTTATAGTTTATCAGCTGTCTTTGTCAACAGTCTGTAAGTGTCACAAGGTTGGAGTCTTTGTCGTCTCTTGCAGTTAATAATCATCTGCCAAATGAGTGAGCAGCTCCACAGCCTTGAAGCCCACCATTAGCCCAGTGGTGGTCAGCCCAGGTGATTTGGGGAAGACCTGTCAGTACCTGGAGACCTCTTAGAGGAGTGCTCCTGAGACCTGGTGGGCAGAGGCCGCTGTGCCGTGGTCTCTTAGCGCGCAGGACAGCTCTCCTCGGTGAGGCAGTATCTGCCCCGAAGGTCGGTGACACTGGTCCCGATACCTCCAGCCTCACCTTTCGCTCTCTGCAGACTCACTCACTCATTCTCCAGATGTATGAATGCCTGCCCGGTAGCCGGGACTGTTTAAGGCACTCAGAGCACATCAAGAATAAAAGAGACAGAAAAAAAAAAGAATGAAAGAGACAAATGCTGCTGTATTTGAGGAGCTTGCAGTCTAGGGCTGGGCAAAAGCAAGCACCCAGCTTACAGCAAGTCAGGTGACAGGTCCTGTGGAGCAGAAAGCAGAGCGGTCCTGGGCTCGGAGGTGCTGGGGAAGGCTTGCAGCCTCACGGAGCGGTCAGATGGGCCCTGAAGCCGGCAGCCCACCTGGCCTCCTCCCTTGCCCTCCGTTTTTAAGGGTCACTGTCCTGTCTGTAACATCGCTGCATTCATGATTCCCATCTGTCCCTGAGGAGCAGGCCCTTTTCCCTCTTCCCTTCAGCGCACACCCTTGCCATTGCCTCCCCTTGAGTCACCCACATCGTCCCCCGCCCAACACAGAGAAAAGTGCGTTGGGATCAGACGCCTTCTCTAAAGGGCCAGAGAGTAAGCGCCTTAGGCTCTGTGGCCCTCATTTGCTTTCTGTCATTTATTCTTCTTTGGTTTTTGTTTTCTTTATTGTTTTCTCTTACAGTCTTTGAAAAATGTTAAGGCTGTCTTAGCTCTCGGACGGTGTGACCACGCCGGTGGGCTAGCTGTGGCCTGTGGCCGGTTTGCTGACCCCATGCGGCTCCCCGCCATGGGTTCCTCCCTGACCCCAAAAGTGTTCCTCCATTTCCACCACTCTCTGAAGCTTTCCTCTCAGCCCCTGTAATCACCAAGTCCAGTGGCTTTGCCTCCACCTGAGTATAAACGGAGTCACTTAGTACACTGTGTGGTGCCTTATTCCTTTCACACAGCACGTGGCTACGGAAACCAGTGCTGTTCTCTTTATCGCTGTGTCGTTCAGTGTGAGACTGCCACAGTTTATTTCTCTGACGGGGAGGTTGGGGTGTTCCCAGTTGAGGGCTGCTATGAATAAAGCGACTGTGAGGGTGCATCTTGGACACATCTTGTCTCAAACACAGACATTCGTTGAGTGAATGCCTGGGAGTGCGATTTCTGGGCCACACGCTTCGTGGGTGTGAAGTTGCCTTTAAAATAACTACCAAACAGCTTCCCGAAATAGTTTGACTCTGCCAGTAGCAGTGCACAAAGTTGTGTGTGCGCCACATCCTTGCAGATGTTTGGCCTGGAGAGGCTTTTTCATTGTAATCGGCGTGAATGAAGTCTGAAGTGAAAACTCGCTGCATTTTAAATTTATCTTTCTCTAACGATAATAATGTTGAATATTTTCTTGGCTTTTTCCCGGCTCTTAAAAGTTCTCCATTTCTTCATATTCCTCCCTGCCTGACTTCCATTAGAGCAGTACGGTCACCTTTGGTAGCAGCAAAGGATTGGGTTCCAGGACCCACCCCCCAGCCAGGAAACGAGTCCGTGGAAGCTCAAGCCCCCCCGTGTGCAAAGGCGTAGTTTCGCCTGAAATCCCCTCGCGATCCCTTACAGTGCCTAGCACAGGGTAGACGCTGTGCAAGCGGCTGTCAGACTGTACCGTGCAGGGACTGACCGGGAAAAAGGCCTTCCCTGCCCACTACAGACGCATTTATCTTCACCTGAATGTTTTCAGTAGTTGAATCTGCCGAAGTGAACGTGTTCATGAAATACAGAGGACCACTGCAAGTTTTGACTTTGACTACTCCATTTTTTTGTCACTTTGTCCTTTATTTATCTGGGGTTCTGTTTTTAGCACTTCTGTCTTACTTGTTCCTACTTTGCATTAAAAAGAAAAATCTACAGGGGCCAGAATTTAGCTCAGTGGTGCCGCCGCCTGACTCACAAGCACAAGGTCCTGAGTTCAATCCCGGTACCAAAAAATAAAAATAAATTAAAATTAAAATCTATAGCTATCTCTGTGTCTACACCCCCGCCTACTCAGCTCCTGATTGTTCATCCCGAGAGCTGGTCCTCTCTTCAGTACTGGGTCAGAGAGGCAGAGGTGAAAGAGCCTCGTTCAGTAGGTGCTCATTGTGCAGGTGAAGGGATGGTGCAAACTGCCTAAAATGCCTTTTGGAAAGACTAGGTAGTATTCTAAACAGAAAGAAAGCATTTTGACGAACTGCTTCAGCAGCGTCTGGTCTCAGCGCACCGGGGCCCCCGCGTCTCCACCCCTTCCCCGGCTGCACTGGCTTTTGCTGTGGGATCGTCCTCGAGGCACCGAGTGGAGCAGTGGGCAAGTAGAGTTAGACAGAGGAGGTGGCACCTTGGGAGCATCTTCCTGGGATCTCATCTTAACAAGATGAGCTATTTACTCTTCGGGAGTCTTCCTGTCACAGATTTCGAGAATCTAAAAGAAATCTTCTTGGCTAGGCAGGGGGTGCCTTTTTTACCATTGTCACTATATTCAAAATTGGAAATACTTTATATAAATTCTTCAACAGAAGAATACTTATACCCCCAGCGAGTTTTAAACAATTCCTGATGCTATGTCCATTTATACTTAGCATAGGCAGTGCTATGCTTTTGAATGCATTTCATTTGTATGACCTTGGAATACACTAAAATAGTCATCCTGATGCATAGTGTGAAGAAAACCTTTTTTAACTTCTGTTAAAATAGTGGCTTAACGCTAGATGGCAGTGTAAATTTTATTTCTAAGGGTGAATTTATGTATCAAATACTAATTTGATAGCCCATAAAAGGGAAGCCTCAGTGAATCTGGAAACTATAAAACTGATATAAACCTGTCACCCTCCACTTTCTTTCTTTATTGCCTGGAAACTTCGGTTAAAGATGTGATTACAAAGCCCTTCTGTAGAGCTCCAGTGTTAACTTCTCGTTGCTTTGAAAAGGTGTCCAGCAAGGCAAATGCAGGAAACCGGGAAACAGTGGTTTGGCTGCAGCCGCAGGTTAGAGCCTGTGGGAACCTAGGAGAGCCATTCCTGGTGTGGGTGCAGTGCCTCCTGCTAAGCCAGAGCTCAGGCCACTGCCTGTTAGCTGCAAATTGTTTTGCACTTTTAAATGGTTGGGGAAAATAAAAACAAGAATAATGCTTTACCACATGTGAAAATTGTATGAAACCCAGATTTCAGTATTCCCAATAGTGATCTGCTGGCTAACAGCCACTCCCTTTGTTTGCATACCATGTATGGCTGCTTTTGCACACGGACAGAAGTGAATAGCTGGGACAGAACATGAGGCGCACAAATTCTGACATCCACCATTGGCACATCTCAGAAAGTCTGCATGGCCACCTTGGGAGCAGTCACCTGCCTCGGGAGGCAGAAGAGAGGTTCAGGGGGTGGGGGGGCGGAAATGCAGTACTCAGCAGTCTCTTGTCATGGTGCATGTGTCCAGGTACAACAGTGTTAAACTTCTGATCGGAATGGTGCTAGGGAGGCAGCTAACGTCAGACTCAGAAGTTCAGCTCCCACACACTGCTTCCCAGAGTCCCTACCTCCCACAGCTCCAGTGGTGACTCAGCCCAGCAGACCATGGGCCTGACCCCCACCCACTCCCAGGTTCAGTGGTAGCAGACCTGGGCTGGGGACAGACCCCAGCTCTTGTCCTCTCTGAGCATCATACTAAAGCCCTGGAGCCCTCAGTCTTGACCAGTCCTCCCTTCATTGTAGAAACTCAGTCTTCTGTTCACTCTCTGGAGCTGACAGTTCATTGCCAAGCCATGTACCCTGGGTCCCCCGGCTGACCCTGCTCTGGTCCCTTCAGAAGAGCTTTGGCTCTGGGGCCAGTCACACCTTGGTTCAGGCTTAGCTGTGCCATGCTTTAGTCCTCTGGGTGCATAACGCACTTAACATCTCTGTTCCTGTTTTCTTTTGATAAAAGGTGGATAATGGTCTTGTGAAGATTAAATGAGATGTATCTGAGCGTTCCTGGCACACACAAGTCCCTCGGTGGATGGTAATTGAGTTAGAACTCCATTTGGCTTATGACACACTTGGAGGGGGTTGGTTATTGAACAAAACAAAACCTCCCTCTGTTTCCTGTGGGTGGGCCCTGGCTGGGGGGGATGCGGGATCCAGGAGTCAGATCAGAGACATCTTGTCGGGTCTGTCATTGGTAAAATCAGGTTGAGAGCCAGAGCTTAGGTCTGCAGGTAGGTGGCCTTGACACAGCTCCCAAACTATACAGCTGTATTCAGCTATTAGTCTCTGAATAGTCACGATGTCTGGAGCCCAGGCAGTATAGCCTTCACGGCATATGAGAAAGGGTCAGAGCAGAACTCTGCTGTCTACAGCAGGCAGATCCCAGACACAGAGAGAAGTGGGGGCAGATACATACCCAATTGTTTGGCCAGGGAACATTCAGAGAAGTCTCGCTCCTCTCACAGGTGGAGGGTGAGGAACTAGGAGACCAGGTGTCCTGGGGAAGCTGAACTGTGTGGAGACCTGGGGCCAGAGGGCAAGCGCTCCTCCCCCCACCCCTCCCAGAAGTGACAGGCTGCTCCCCTCCCTCCAGACACAAAGGTGGGACTGCTGCCCTTGGCCTGCTCCTGCAGTGTGTTACATGAGCGTAATCACTGAAGTGAAAGACTGCGTGTGGAAATACTTCCTGCAGACCTATGAGGCAGTCTTAGTTTGGCATAATTAAGAAGCTGTAATTTTTTCCAGAATGTAGAGCTCAGACTTTATTGACCCATTTAATTTTTTTGTTTTGTTTTTAGTAATGACATTTTACTAGAGCAGAACGACATGCAACCTAGGTAGCCTCTGGCTGGCTCTCTGAATAATAATTAGAAATAGCTTCTCCATCAGCTTCTCTGGTTTATATATCTCTTCCACAATATCTTGACAACAAAACACCACTTGGGGCAAAAAACCTTCTTGGTTTTTGTTGTTGATACTAAAATGATAGCACTATCAATTTCTACTTGCAAAGGGGTGTGTGTGTGTGTCCTAAAGGAATATCGCCTTTTGAGTAATCAAGTTTAGCAAATTAAACTTTAGACCTTTTTAGTTTCACTGAGCTGAGTTTCTATTCAATCGAAATACAGAGTAGGCGGACATTGATCTGTGTCCTTAGACTTGGTCATTTGCAGGTCTGCTCTGTCTGTGGGGTGCATGTCTACCTCAGAAGCAGAACCTTGCTGATCTATGAGCCCCTGACCGCTTCAGGCTCAATTTCTGACAAGCTGATTTCCAGGAGGGACAAACGAGACTCCTGTTCCCTCTGCCCACCCCTCCATTGCTTGCTGGAAGGAGAGGCGCTAAGACCCTTGGAGTTGGGTAGAGGCATCGAGCTCGCTCGCCTGCCTGCCCTGTTGCCTCCCCTCTGTGACTCGTGCCTAGAGAGAGTCGTTCTGTCATGATTCTGTGTTGAGCCGACTGACCAGGTCAAGGGGTACGGGGTAGGGAAAACTGAGTTCGCTGAGAGCAGGACTCCCAGTTCCCCGGGAGGCTGCGGACTCCTCTGCATTCCCTTGCCTCCCCTGGAAAGTGGAGGTGGGGTGGGAGTAGGGTGAGAGCCACGGAAGGAAGAGGAGTGCGGTTGATGGCTTGGTAGAAGGCTTCATTCACCCCTTTTCTCCATGGGAGGCCTGGACGCAGAATCCACACATTCCTGCTTATTTGTGCCATAGGATTTCTCAAAAATGCCATGGAAGATTAGTTACTTTCCTCGTCATTGGGATAAAAGTCCCGACATCCACAATTTAAAGGAGCAGAGGTTCACGGGGCTCATGGTTTTAGAGGTTTCAGTCCATGGTTGGCTGAGGGGAGCTGCTCAGGGCATGGTGGCCCAGAAGCAGAGAAGGTGAAGGGAGGACTGGGGAGGGAGAGACACCCTTCCGGGTCGCACCCCATGACCCACCTCTTCACCCAGACCCCATTTCCTAACGGCAAGTCTGTCACACACCTGTGAATGTATGAGGCCTCAGTCCAGACCACAGCCTGGTGTGCTGCGGGTGTGGGGTGGAGGTGAAATCACAGCAGGAAGACTCACAGGACTGTAGTTGCAGCTGTACCTCAGCCCCTACTGACCACTTCGTGGTTGATTGATTAGCCTGCTAAGCGCTGGACATCCCTCTAACGATGGGGATGTAGCAGTGAACACACGGTCCAAAGTCCTTGCTTTACGGAGCTTCAGTTCACGGGGAGCCAAGCATGCTGGCACATGCCTGTAACCCCAGTACTCTAGGAGGCCGAGGCAGGAGGAGCGTAAGTTCAAGCTCAGCCCAGACAGCTTAGCAAAACCTTTTCTCTCAAAAGGGGAGGAGGCTGGGGGTATAGCTTAGGGCAGAGTCCCTAGATTTAATCTGTAGTACCTCAAGAAAATCTAAAATATATAGGATGTTAAGCAGGATGAGTATCTGGGGTGGAAGAGGGGAAGAGGGAAATGTCAAGAAAGCTACAGTTTTATAAAGATATGTTAGGGAAAGGCTCGAGAAGAGAGTGACACTGAGGAAACACCTGAAAGAAAGGCTCTGTGTGCGTGCAGGTGTCTGAGGAAAGACCATTCAGAAGGGGCGCAGCCAGCCAGGACACAGGTCCTGAGGAGGGTGTGCCTGAAGGTTAGGGAGCAAGAGGAGGTGGTGTGACTGATGCCAGGGCCATGGGGACCAGGCAAAGTGAGTCAGAGTCAGCAGGGAGCCAGGACCTGCAGGTCGATCGAAAGACCCTTGGTCCCCATCAGAAGTCCTTCACCTTGCTCTCTGCTGGGAAGCACTGAAGGCCTGTGCAGGGGCTGGGTAGGATCTGGCACTCAGTGGCTCATGTGCCACAGCAGGAGAGGGCCTGGCAGAGCAGCAGACCAGCTGGAGGCCTCCGCCACAGGCCAGGGCACGCATTGCGTGTTCCACAGAGGGAGCAGTGGCTGCCACGAGGAGAGGCCGGGTTCTGGGGATATTTTGAAAGTAGAGTCAACAAAATTTGTTGGTAGATTAGATGTGCGCTGGGTGATAAGAAGAGCCAAGAGTGACCCCAAGGTTTGGAGCCCAAGCAGCTGGGAAGATGGCATTGCCACCAACACAGATGGGAAGCGCCCTGGGGAACACGTTTGAGGAGGGGCCAGCAGCTCAGTGCTGACATATGTGCACTGCGGGTAAACGGCTGAAGAAGCAGAACGGGCAGTTAGGTATGTGTGTCCCACATCCAGCAGGAGGTGCGGGCTGAAGTGTAACCTCGCCGAGTTAGTGTGAAATGGTCTTCAAAGCCAGAAGACGAGAAGAAGCCCCCAAGAGTGAGTGTGGAGTGAAGAGATGCACACGAGTGAAATGGGCAGGAGCCGGGAGGTGTCAGCAGAAGGGCCATCAACAAGCCGGGGAGGGAGCCAGAAGACGGGGCTGTGCGGGGTCACGGAGGCGAGGGCAAAACAAACCAGAGAGGAGCAGTTAGTTGCCTGCCCTGCTGGGTCTGTGGAAAGCACAAGCAAGGCACAGGCTGAGCCAGCAGGAGGCTGTGGGTGACTCGGCAAGCAAGGATAAAAGCCCGTTAAGGTCCAGTCTGAAATAGAGTGGCCAAAAAGGAGACTAGGGCAAGAAGTTTTGCTGAGAGTTCTGCCAAGAAAGGGAGAAGCTGGGTAGCCTCTAAGAGACATGGAATCAAGCTGATTTTGTTTCATTTTTTAAGTTGAGAGGAATAGCAGCATGAGATTAGGAAACGAAGTAGGTCGTAGCTGGTAAAGACATGCACTGTTTGCTCTGGGCCAGACCCAGGCTGAGCGCTGTGACACGGGTTTTAATTCACTCAGGGTGGTGGAGCAGGAGAGTGGCTGGGGTTGGGCACCTGCCTGGGCAGAGGGAGGGCACCACCAGGACAGAGCACTGCTGCCCTGGAAGGTGGGGTGTGGACCCACAGGAGGCACTGCAGGAGGGGAAGGGAGGGCTGAGAGAGCAGGAAGAGGAGGTGGGATGTGCTCATCTTGGGGTGGCTGGGAGCGAGGACAGCAGCGCATCAGTGTGGGCGCCCGGCAGCATCAGGGCCCCTAGGTAAGAGCATGAGGAAGCTGCTGTTCTGATCTGTCTTCCCACCTGACGCTAGACCAGCTGAAGGGAAAGCCGCTCGTTACAGGCTCTCACTTTGTCCCAGCCTCTGGCTCCCGATGACTCTTGTCACTGCCTCTACTCCTGGCGTTGTCCCAGGGCCAGACTTTCCTGGTGGCCCTCAGAAGATTAGGACTAAGTAGATGAGATAAATTAAAACGGGACCCAAGCAAGCAAGGCTGTTGGAGGGCCTGATGTGTGAGATGGCCTTTACCAGTTTTCAGGCTTCCTGAGCTCACTGGGCTGTGGTGAATGTTTCCTTGCCTAGGAACTGACCTCGGCCCTGGTTCCAGTCTGTAGCTTTATAATTTACGTGTGACTTTTCTTGTAGCACTTCAGAAAGTGGTCTGGTATTCCTTAAAATCTCCTTTAGTCCAGGATGTTAGCAGAAAATGGTCAGAGGACCATTTGCCTGGTTTCTTTTTTCAAGACAAACTGTTCGTCATGGAATATTTGGTTAGCACCAGTTCATTCCTTTCTTCCCATTTCCAGCGCCGTCTGCTCTTCCTGCTGGGCTGTTTCCAATGCTTCTTACTCATGCAGGCCCGGATCTCGGGGTTTGTTGATACTTTGCCTCTAGTGTCTGTTCTGCTCAGGGCAGTTTTACATCTCAGTCCTCTTTCTGATCCCCTGCCACCACCCACACCCTGCTGCTGCCACTTCGACAAAAGCCTGCTGACCACCTGCTTACTACATAGGTCTAGAGAATACAGCAAGGAAGGAGCCTGACCCACCCCTCGGTTCCCCTGACGCAGTGTGGCCATGTTTATCTTCACTAAGCTCAGCCTTTCCATTGACCTAGCACCGAGCCCCACCGACTCATCCTCCCACCTGTCCTGCTGATCTCAGTCCTGACTGTGTGGCCGTGGCAAGTTAAGTAACTTCTCTGAGCCTCAGTTGCTTCATGTGTAAAGTGGGAATTACAGTACTACTTGCCTTGTCAAGTTTTGAAAATTAAGTGGGTAACTGTGCATGAAGGCAGCAAGAACAGTGGTTAGCATCAGTGCGCAGAAGTGTTCATAACGGCTGGCCTTTGTTTGTGACATAAACGTACTTAAACCCGTAACACAGGGTGCTGAAAGCAGTGTGTACGTCTCACTCACTCCTGTAGGCCAGACATTAGTGTTTCACTTCAGAATGCATATTGGGCAGATGCATCTCATGTAGCTATAGTCCAATATATATTTTGAAATTAATCTGTTAATTTAGTATTTATAGAGCATAAATAAGGTTGTGGTGTTGAGCTTCTGCCCATACCTTTTCGGTATCTTTACCACAGACTGGAAAACATTTGTTATACTTTGCTCTCATCTCTCCTTGGGAAGTACCTAGTTGTACATTAGATTAATAGCCAGAAAGTTATCAGCGGTATTTTGTGACTTTTGAACATGTCTTGACATACTGATAAACTGAATAAAAACACATTCTTCTTTACATTTCTGAATCAGTGAATAGACTTTAGTACACAATTTTCTCCTTTCCCCAGAAGGAAATTGGCTGATCCAGATTGAGTCTAATATTTAAATAAATTGAGATCTGTATTAAATTATTTCTGTGTACATAATAAAGGAAATGAAATCAAACTTTGATGGATGTATACATATACGCCCTATGAGGAATTATTTGCCAGATACTTGACTTTTCCAAAAGAATAGTCATTTTGTTCTTGTGATGGCTTCATTTGAGGCTCATCCTCAGCAAGCTTTCATTACTTTTGATGACTGTCAGGTGCCCATTATACATCTAGTGGTGCTCTTAAAATATCGTAGGGATTTAAGAGCCAGAACCCTCTGTGTGCTCGGGACCCATCTCTTCCATGTGCGGTCCTCCCTCTGCCTTCCTCTCGGGCCCAGGCTGGAACACTGTTCCCTCGCTCTGCCCCCTCTGTCCTTCGTGGCCGGAAGTGCACTCCTGCAGTCCAGACTTCACACCCAGCCCACCCACACGACCTACAGAATGTCCCCTGGGTCTGTCACACGCACACACCCAGGACACTGCCAGAGCTCTGGCTCTCTTCATCTCTTACTGGACTGTGGCAGTGGCCTCTGAACCAGTGGGGCCACTAGGGCCTGCTTTCATCTGCCCACAGCCACTGACCTCAGGATCCATGTGGAGGGCAGCTCCTCTGTCATCTGTCCCCAGTGGCTGTTCCCATTCACAGCCGCAGGGGCCCTGTTCCAGCTGAGAGTGGAGCATCACGTTTTGTGTTATCACTGTGGTTTTAGAAAGCCTGTTTATACTGGAGAAACAACTGTTACAGAGTCAGAAACAATTTTAAGTAAGTATGCACTTTTTCATCACGATACCATCCACGTTTATTTGAGAAATAGCGCGGACACGTGGTAGGCACATTCTGTGTGGAGACACTGACCGCATGCATGTGCATATGTGAAGCCACCCAGCCAGCTCCGAGGGGCACCTCTGGGATGCTTGGTTTACATGGACTGGCTGCTTGCTCCGATTCCTGACCTCTGTGGGCTGGAGCTCACATTACAAGGCTGTGCTGCCCCACTACCTGCAGGTGGGGAATCTATAGCTGGTTTTTGCTGCTGCCATCCATATGAGTGCCTTCCCCTCAGCCTGGCAGCACAATCCCACAGGAGCTGTCCACTGTCCCCTGTGCATCACCGCCATTCACCGCAGCTCCTTGTGCTCCCTCGTTCTGTGTCATCCCTGTAGTTCAGTGCCCTCCGTGCATGTCAGTGTAAGCCTCATTCAACTCTGAGCTCCGGCCCTGGCCCATTCCCTGATGTACAGGGACTCAGCCCATTTGTACATTGTCAGGATGTGAATGCGTGAGTGGTTGAGTAGTGAGGATGCGGTCAGACTAAGTCTTCAGACACCTCCTCTGTGCCGGGCACCATCTGAGGTATCAGGAAAGCAGACTTGAGCCAAAGTCCCTGCTTTCATGAAGCTTCATTCTACTGGGAAGAGACAGACGTAACTTTTTAATATTTCAGGGAATGAAGAATACAATAAAAAAAAAGAGTAGAAGCAAAAGATAATGGCAGAGTAGCAGCAGAACTGGGGGCGGGGTCCCAGACTCCATGTCACAAAGCAGAGAAGGGCAGCTTTGAGCTGAGAGGCAGTCATCTAATGACCAGCACAGGTATAAAAGTACACGTCGTGCAGATGCCACTGGAAGCCCACAGGCTGTTCAGGGAGGTCAGGCCCGCAGAGGCCACCATAGCCTGAGGTCAGCAGGGCAGCCAGTGTGACCAGAGTGAAACAGACATGGGAGCTGATGGAGGAAGCGAGGTTACAGTGGGTATGGGGCAGTAAGACAGACTCGCTGGCTAGCAGGACTGGTGGCTAAAATGGCAATAATCTGCAACTGTACATCGTATGGGGTCCCTGTGGTTTAGACTTCCAGCTGTAAAATCCAGAGTGTTGAATTAGGCTAAGTAACATCACCATTACTAATTATGCTACCACACTCACCTAGGTCTTAGGAAGGTGAGCAAGGTAAAGAACTCCTGCATTTTAAAAAAGCGAACATCCTTATTAGCACAGTAATTTTAGGTTTAACTGAACATCAAGGGAAATGTAGTTTGTTTCTAAAAGGCCTTTTATGGTGAGTTTTGAAGAGTATTTGTCAACATCAAAAGATAACAGCCAAAACCAGCTTCTCACATGTATTTCTAGAGCCCCAGATTGTGTCCCTGCATGATTTTCCGGACAGCACCCTGGCAGTGTAGACCTAACTCAGTCCCTGTGCCCTGAAGCCCCTGGAGCTGCCCCTCGGATCCAGCTCAACTTTCTGTCCCCCAGGGCCTCTCTCACGGGTGACTGAAGGCTTCTCTACCTTCGTGTTCCTCCCCCTCCCTTCTCACATGTATTTCTAGAGCCCCAGATTGTGTCCCTGCATGATTTTCCGGACAGCACCCTGGCAGTGTAGACCTAACTCAGTCCCTGTGCCCTGAAGCCCCTGGAGCTGCCCCTCGGATCCAGCTCAACTTTCTGTCCCCCAGGGCCTCTCTCACGGGTGACTGAAGGCTTCTCTACCTTCGTGTTCCTCCCCCTCCCCTTGGCCTTGGCTTCCCTGTTGCCCAGTCAGAAAAGACTTTGCTCCCTCCATACCCCAGGCGGCACTGTCATTGGCTGGTGCCCTCTCATCTTCTTTCTTTTTTAGCCATATCATGTCTGAATATGGAGGGATGACAGACACAGAGCGAGACCAGATTGACCAGGACGCTCAGATATTCATGAGGACCTGTTCAGAAGCAATTCAGCAACTCAGAACAGAAGGTAAAGTACTCTGAAGACACAGGCAGACAGTCATGAATATGTCAAGTAGTTACGCAAGATCCATACAGCACCAGCACTTACAGTTCCCTCTTAGGTTCTGACTGAGAGTTTGGGTCTAAAACTTTAAAATCCAGCCAGGTGTGGTGGCACATGCCTGTAACTCAGCACACTAGGAGGCTGAGGCAGGAGGATCCCAAGTTGGAGCCCAGCTGAGGAAATGCAGCCACTTAGTGAGACCCTGTCTCAGAATAAAAAGTGAAAAGGGCTGGGGAAAGGCCTGGGTTCAACCCCGCCAGCATCAGAAAAATAGAAAAGAGCCCACCCCTGATCTGTTGTGACCTAAGCTGTTCACGGTCATGAGAAGACCATCGTTCGAGGTAAGCCTCTGAGAGGAGCGAGATGGGAGGGACCTGCAGAGCGACCGGAAATGTCCCAGGGCCAGGGTCAGAGAGCACACCACGTGTGTTGCCTGTGTGGTGTCCAGTGGGGCAGCGCTGACGACATGTGGTGAGGGTGGAGGGCGGTCACGTGAGCTGTGCTGCTGGTCTCCTTAACGTAAACGTAGGTGTGATGCCCTTGTGGCTAGGAGGGGACCCATGCCCTGGCTGCTGAGCAGGGTGCCCGGCTTTGCCATCTTCTGCCTGGGTAGCCTCACTTCCTCTCCTGGTCCTCAGTTTGTTCACCTTGAAAAGGCAGTCATCGTAGGGTCTGTCTTCTCGCCGTTGTTGTGAGAACTAAGCTACAGCCTTACAGCGTTCCTAGAACCGTGCCCGGCACCAGGAGGGCTCTCATTATCCTCTTTCCTTGGCTCTGACGTGGCTCCCCAGGTCCCGTCTCTTCCTAGTTGATGCTCTCAGGCAGATAGATCGCATTAACAGCAGGGTTCTGGTTGCCAGGAGCTATGTGATCAGGGCAGACTCTTGTACTGGACACTTCCCTGAGAGCTCTGGTGGGCCCCTCACGAGTATGATGAAAGCTACTGAAAGTCCAGTCGGAGAAACATGCATATACGGAGACTGCAGTCTCATGAGGTCATCTCAGCAGACTTCTGGATGGAGGTTCATGCAAGAAGGGCATCCTTGCTAGAAGTCAGGGACAGCTGCTGGAGACGGAGGGACAGTGTGACTTGAAGTCCAAGGGACCCTGGGAATGTGAGTAGGGGGAGAGGACTGGGCACACAGAGGCTGGGCACTTGGAGGTCAGTGTGTGCACTGGCTGCTGTCACTCTGGGGGGGCTGCAGCAGTTACTGTCCCTGGTGCTGACAAAACATAAATTAGGTGGCTACAGCTTTGCTGTGGGCTTAGTCTCCCACTCTGGTGGAGCCTAGTAAATCTTTCTCTTAAAAATGCACTCTCCCTCGAAACAAGACTTGTTTTATAGCCATGTTTTCAAAATACTCTCAATGAGTCTCCGCCGCTCAGGGGGCGGTGGGCAGTCTCCAGGACCTTTAACACAAAGCCTGAATGCTGTCCTTTTCTGTTCCAGCCCACAAGGAGATACATTCCCAGCAAGTGAAGGAGCACCGGACCGCTGTTCTGGATTTCATTGAAGATTACTTAAAAAGTATTTCATTTTCTCTTAAGTGTCAAACGTGGCCTTTCTGAGTAGATGTGTCTCAGCGTGTAGCTTTGCTAGCTGAAGGCTGTAGTGTCTCACTGAAGGCTTCCTTTGCCCAAGAAGTCATTGACACGGGCTCTGTCTGGCGTTCTCCCCCGCAGGAGTGTGCAAGCTTTACTCAGAGCAGAGAGCCATCCGGGTGAAGCGCGTGGTGGAAAAGAAGCGCCTGTGAGTACCGTGGTTAGCAGCTCGGTGGTCACCACGGCTTCTCCAGGGTGGAGGGCGCTTCCTGTGCCGTGTGCTCGGCTGGCTTCCTCCACGCTGAGCCACAACCGGTGCCTACTGGGTGCCGGGCACCATGCCCTCCTCACTGGGTGGTGGGGATGCGGAGGCCAGCAGCTGTGGTCACTTGCCCGTGGTCCTGCTGTCACAGGGTCTCTGAGCTGAGACCCCGCCCAGGCTGTTGCTTGCAGACTTGGCTTCTCTGCCACTGGTAGCCACTTTACCCTGGTCTCTGCCCATCCCACCACTGCCCTCTGAAGGTTTGGCTGGAAACAAGAGCTCAGCGCCATGGCCAGTGCTCCCCACGAGCTGCTCCTTGGGTCACCGGAGACCCAACAGTGCTCGGGAGGTGCCCCTCAGCAGCACCCGTCTCCTGCAGGCTCCATTCTGAGCGCCCCACACCCAGGTGACAGTGAAACTCCGGGTGACTTGTCCACAGCCTCACCGCCAAAGTGCGGCAGAGCCAGGCGCCTGCCTGGCTGTCTCTCCCGGGCAGCTGGTCTGTGCATCTGGACCTTGAGTGACCAGGTGCGAGCTTCCAGGGACCTCTTCCCACCGGAAGTGCCAAGTGAAGGCTCATGACAGTGTGTGGTTCTGCCCTCTGGGGACACTCATCAGTGTCATACCCAAGAGTTTGGCAGGGGTGGCAGGTTCCTGAGGCCATAGTGAGTTCTGAGGGGAATGGTGTGCTTGGGTGGAATTGCTCATGCTGGGAGCTCAGACTCCGAGGCCAGCAGCCTGTGTCTGAACCCGAACTCTGCACTTAACCAGCTGTGCGCCGAGCAGACTGCTTGTTCTCTCTGTGCTCTGGTTTCCCTATCTGTAGAATGGGAAAGCTAATAGTACCCACACTAAGAGGGCTGTTGTGAGGAGATGAGTTGACACAGGTGAAATGCTTATAGAGAGTTAGTGAATGTTTACTTATGCAAGGCACAGTGCCATACGCCTGCAGTCCCAGCTACTGGGGAGGCTGAGGCAGGAGGATGCAAGTTTGAGGCTAGCCTGGGCAATTTAGTGAAAGCCTGTCTCAAAAAGGAAAAAAAAAAAGGGCTGGGCTGTAGCTCAGTGGTAGAGCGCTTGCCTAGTATGTGCAAGGGCACGGACTCAATCCTCCGTACTGCCAAAAAAAGTACTTTTCTTGTAGTATTGTCTACCATTAAGCACTTTCTGTGTGTCAAGCAGTATGATGATTTATTTCATTTAATCCTTACAGCCACCCTGTTAATACATATTCATATCCCACCTTATAAAGGGGCGGGAGCTCGGCAAATTGAGTTAGCCAGACTCACAGCAAGCTGGGTCTGAAGCTGAGAGTCATGGAACCGAGGTCTCGAGCCATGGGTTTGTGCTGGCTGTTGAAAGAGAGCTATCTGGGCAGTGGCTTGGAGGCGAGGAGGTGTGTGGGGAGGCCGGGCACAGGGCAGCCTGGAGCGGATGAGGGAGAGGCAGTCCCTGGGCTTCAGGGCAGCAGAGCCAGACGCCTGCCACATGCTCCTAGAGGAGACCAAACAGGTGCCCCAGCAAAGTGAGGAGAGGCTTTTGCTGCTGCCTCCTGTCCCTGGCCTGGCAGAGGTCTGGACTGAAATACGGATTAGAATCAGTCAGATGGAAGTTGTTCTCATTTAGACAGTGGTATGCAGCAATCTCCTGCTTGACAGCTGCCCCCGGCCCCCGTTACCCCGAGCACAGGACCCTGCGGGAAGTAACTGAGTCCCCTGGAGCCAGCCATCTCCTAGTTCTTTCCTGGCTTCGGGCAGAGGTATCCGCCTAACACTACATGTGTCACACCCCTGCTTCCTGCATCTTACAGGGCTAAACCCTGCCGGCCTTCGAGGCCATGGCCTGGGGCCTTTGTCTCTTGGTCTCCACTGTGTTCACTGTACCAGGCCCTCCCCTGACTGTTCTGTGTGGCCTCACCCTTTGTGGCTCTTGAGCTCTCACGCACACTTAGTTCTCTGCTTCCTACACCCTCATCCTGCTCACCTGGCGAACAGATCCCTGGGCATCCCTCCGCCCCAGCCGAGACTGCTTCTTCTCTGGGAGTCTCCCCAGCCTGCAGGCATATACGACTGTTGTCTTAGTGCTTCCCCGCCCGACATTCAGAATTGGGCGCAGCAGGTTCTCATGGCTGCCAGAGCCCATCACGCAGCACAGCATGGGTCCTCAGGAGAGCAGGCGGCACACTGTGCATTGCTAAGTTAGACTGCTGGGTTCCTTATTTGTAAATTATTTTGTTTGGATTGCCAGTGGTTTTTGTTAAAAAGTCATTCTTGGCCTGGTGTGGTGGCGCACGCCTTGTAATCCCAATGTTGGGAAGTGAAGCCAGGAGGATTGCAAGAGTTCGAGGCCAGCCTGGGCTCCCTAGTGAGTTCGAGGCCAGCCTGAACGTCATAATGGGACCCTGTCTCAAAAATTAAATAAGTAAATAAAAATAAAAAGTCATTCCTACGAAACTGATTTGAGAAATCCAGCTGCTCATGTCTTTGATGTTACTATCATATTTGTTTTGGTTTTGGTGAAAGAAAAAGTACCTGTTAGTTGAGGGGCAGCTTAACTGTTTAATTTTTTTTATTTGTTTTTATTAGTCCATGTTTGCAGTATATAATTACATACGTCATGGAGAGTTGCTTCGTGTACGTGACACATCTATATTCCTTTTACTTCCCCCTCCTCTCCCCTCCCTCCCTTTTGACAGTATAGGAAGAAAATATTTCACAGCAGGATTTATTTTGGTAGAACAGTGACATCGTATCATAATCTATCATATAAAAGAGCCCTTATTCCCAACTGGGTGAAGATATTTTGCTCATTGAGCCAGAGATAGTCTCGGCTGACCTTTCTGTGTTTTTCCTACCAGGCTATGTCTTCCTAAAATGACAGTGCTGTTATTAGAAGTCACTGTTTCCCCCTCCTCTGGGCTTTTTCCTTTCTGACTTGACAGCGACATCTGTGGCAAGTTGCCGAAAGCTGGATGGAGAGACGCCGATAGCTATTCATCTCTTTGCTCTTCCTCCTGCAGTGAGACCGGGAGTCCTTTGAAGGCAGGGATTGCTGTGTGTTTAATCTCTGCGGCTCCAGGGCCTTTATCTGAACCTGCCACACAAGAGGTGTTCGATTACTTCTCCTGGCTTATGAGATCTACATAGTGAACACTTACACATTGGCACAAGTACCTGTCACCCCCAAGAGGTTGAAATTTATCCTCTTATCCTACCACCTAAAAGGAGTAGGATTTTAGTTTTGACTTACCTTGAAATAGCCATCACCTGCCCTCTTGGCTGAATTAATCAGAAACATGGTGATTTCTTACCAAAATTTTACTGCACTTCATTTTCTTTCTTTTTGAAAATACTAGCCCTCCGGACACAGCACTGCCATGCTTTCTAGGCCCTTATATAGTAACACATATATACTGTCACATGTGCTCGCCTGCACTGAGGCCGGAGCGCCTAGTTCCCGCACACAGGAAGAGCTCAGTGGGGTCACCAATAACTGGGGTGATGGTGGTAGTAATGTGGCAGGGGGCCTTATACGTTGCCTGGAAAAGGAATCTGCAGACAGTGGTCTGTGGGCCAAAGCCAGACCTTGGCCTATTTCTATACAGTCCTCAGCTGAACGTAGCTTTTATATTTTTAAATGTTTGTAAAATAAGAAAGAAGGACCTGAGGCGGAGACTGTATGACCTATACCATGTGAGATACCCCCGGCCCTTACAGGAAAAGCAGGCGCGCCCTGCTTCAGACCGACGCCCTGGGTGAAGGGCTTCACTGTTTTGCAGTATCTTGCAGCCCGTCGCGGCTGACGTGCCTTCTGCTGCACACGACCCATCCACAGACTGCCTCGGGGAGCGGGAAGCACTGAGAAGGCCAAGGCAGAGGGCTCTCCGTGCTCACTCCGCGCCGAGCCCGTGAGGACACCATGCCAGAAAGCTGCTTTGGAGCCGGTGCCGGGCGGTGCTGTCAGGTTCCTTTCCGCCCAGAGCCTTAGTGGGGGAAGTAGAAGAGCAGTACTGAAACCTGGCAGGGCAGCCGCCTTCGCCAGCGCATGCACGGTGCTTATTTGAGGTTTGCAGAGTTCGTCTCCCACGTGTTTTCTTGTTTTCAAACTGAAAAAACTCTTCCCCTCTTTTTTGTCTCTTTCTGTTCTTTTTAAATTTTAAGTAGAATTCCGAGGTTTTCCGAGAAAGGGGCCTGGAAACAGGTGTCGGCCAGGTGGGAAGTCTGCTGATGGAGCCCTGAGTGCTCAGCTGCAGTCAGAGAAATCAATGTAGAGAAATCATGGGGCATAAACTGATCTTTCTGATGACTTCAGACATTACTGCTTCTTCAAACTGCCTTCAATTGGTTAATTTGTAATTTCCCTAAGGGTTTTAGTAGGCAGCCTGTGTATAATCAGAATCTGTTTTTATCACTTAAAGGAAAAAAGGGAGCACTTCACTTTGCCTCAGTCTGCTGCAGTGCAGTCCTTTGTTCTTAAATTGAAAACGGGTACATTGGCCACAAAAGATGACAGACTTTAAAGGAGCCGTTTATTTAAAAGTCAATTAAGCTCATCTCCCTCCTGAACAGTGCAGAGCTGAAACACGAGCTAGGGCGGGGGAAGGGGTGTCTGCAGTGGACGGGAGGCTGGGCTCTGGGTGCAGCTGTCAGAGCCAGCAGCGAGGGTAGGGCCGGTCGGCCTGGTGCATCCGCACAGGAGTAGGTTAGGGCCGAGGGCGCTTATGTAGAGGGGTGGATGGAACAGGAAACTCAGAAGGCTGTGAGGAAGCGGGTTTCTCGCTGTACAAGTGAAGGGGGAAGGTCAGAATGAAGTCTGTGATCTTGGATTGGAACGGAAGATACTGATGTAGATTCAGCCAGTTCCGGAGGTCGGTAAATAGGGCTATGAGCGTGCCTGGGTGTGCGTGCACGAAAAGTCACACCCGCATCTTCTAGCTCTGTTCCCGGGGAAGGCCTGGAAGCAGTGACACCCCACTACAATAAACTTGCTTCACCCCCAGATCTTGGCTCCTAACTACCAATTTCAGCTTCAAGATGCCAGGGAAGGCATGAAATGAGCCTGGAGCATTTCCTTCTATGAGAAAGCAGGGAAGGACTTGGGGAATTCTTGGGGTGTGTCTAAAAGGCACTGCAGCCAGTTTGAAGGGCTTTCTGCCAGCCAGATTGGAGACAAATAGAGGAGGAAAACAGCTCGAAGCAGATTATAAACCGTGGAATGAAACAGGGCATCCTGAGTCCTTCTGGATAGGAATAACTAAATGAATAAATTAAAAACTTGAAATCCTTTCAATGCCAGAGCACCCCGTACTTGTTAGTTACAAGTGGGAAAAGCATAACTTTACGGCAGGGGGCCTGGCAGTCCCTCCTCGACCAGGTGGGCTGTGAGATCATCCGCAGCCTGATGGGTACCGCGAGGAGAGCAGTGTCTCTTAGGTGACGCCTGCCAGTGTCACGTAACCTCACGTAAACTCCAGCTCAGAGTTGTCTCGCACAGGAACCGGCCCATTGCGGTGTTCCAAGGTCAGGAGACACGGGAGACTGAGGACTCTTCCAAACAAAGGGGCCTGAGAGAAACAGCGAGCAGTGTGTGACTCCAGACTGGGCCCTTTGTTTGGAAGGATATTATTGAAGTAATTGGTCAAAACAGAGTGGGGTCTGAAGAGAAGGTGGAAAAGTCATGTATTGATGCATGTTACAGCTTATGTTTAGCTACCCACCAAAGCCTCATATGGTCATAGGTGGGGATTTTCAGAGGCGGCAGGATCCAGAGTGCGTGATTGATCCATGATGCCATGCTAGGATTAAGAGTGTTGGTCTGGCACTGCCCTAACCCTGGTAGCCTAGAAAGAGTGTAAAAGAAGCTGCTGAGGTCCCTTGCTTACTTCGCTACCTTCTGCTCACCATGAACTATTTCCCCTCTGTGATGCCCTCTGCCATGTGCCATGCTGCCTTGGAGCCAGCCGACTGTGAACTGAAACCTCTACAAAACGTGAGCCAAATACACCTCTCCTCCCTTCACTTTGGGTGTTGGGTGTCTTGTCTCAGCAATGAGAAAAGTAGCAAGGCAATGCACAATTCCTGATGTCTGGTTGTACTGTTTATGTTAAAGGATGCTCTTGTTTTTAGGAAAGACATTAAATATTCAGGGGTAAACACATCTGCTTACTCTGCTGGATTAAGACAAAGGGATTCTTGTAGTGTACTTCAGACCTTTCTGTGTATGATTGTTTAACCAAAAAAAAAAAAAAAAAAAAATTTTCAAAAGCCACAAAACAGCATTTCGCACTTATTACAATGTCTAGGTTTTAAGTGAGAGATGGGGAGTATAGAGCAACTGGAACTCTCATACATGACTGGTTGGAGTGTAATTCTGTATTATAAATAGCTGAGTACTCTCCTCAGTGAAATGATCATCCTGTGATCCAGCAGGTGCCCCATGCTGCCCTTGGGACTAGTAATGTTACTTCTCTTTTAAAATCTTGTCTAAGTCGCATCTACCCTGTGAAGCCCCCAATAATTTCTAAGCTGGGAGTGGTAATATAAGAACTAGTAAAGCCCTTCCCTTTAAATGGTATTTTTTATATCCACTATGCTGTTTAGTCTTGGCAACAACTTTAAGTGGTAGATATGTTTGGAAGAGTATTGGGAGCCAGTTTCTCAGTATCACAGAACTAAAAGGAAGAGAGCTAGAATGAGCCCTTGATGGGTGTTGGAGTGGAAGACTGAAAAACACTTTACAGAGGAGGGGACTGTGGCCAAAAGCTTAGACCGTGAGCCAGAGAGCAGCTGCTGCGAGCCAGCTCCACACTAAGCCCTTCCTCCTGCCAGCTCCATGCACCTTTGCAAGAACCCTCTGAGAAAGGTGAGTGTTCCCCATTTTGTAGATGAAGAAAAAGGGAATCACAACATGTTCAAGTTCATAAAGCAAATTAGTGGCTGGTGAGAATCAAGCTGTGTTGTCTCCAAACTGCATTTTGTAGCGTATCTTTGTCAAGATAGACAGCACAGGGCTCAGGACCCAGTCTCTGGACAGCCATGGGGTTTGTGCAATTGCTGGAGTGAGCTGGAGGCCCAGGCCATCTGGAACGACAACGGCTTGTCTGCTGAGCAGCCCGGCTGAGGAAAAAGCTGCCCCCTCTCAGACAGCCTGTGCTGCCACCCTTGCCCCTGCCCAGCCGGTCTCGTGAGATTGCTCACTTCCTTCCTCTCCATCACTGAGCCTGCAGCTGGGCACCCTTGTGCAGACTGCTCCTGTGCACCCTTCTCGGGATGCCTCAGATGATTTGTGGGTTCTCTGAGCACCTCTCTCCTCTGCTGCTCTGTGTCTTGTCGGTGAGAGAAAGGTACTATATATTGTTCTAGGACCATGCAAGAAAGTTCTCCATGAGCCACTCTGCCTTTTCTGAGTCCCGACAGCAGCAGCAGCAATAACATAATCTTAACAGTAGTAGCTAATGTTCAGCTCCCACTAGGTGCTGTCAGTTGTGCCAGGTAAGTGAGAAAGATACTTTTATAGCCACATTTTAGAGATGGGGAAACAAAAGGTTAACCTATGTGTCATTTAGTAATGGGAAAGAAATCTGAAAATTCTGGCAGCTGCATGTCTTATCTCAAGCTAGTTTGAATTGACTCATATGTTAGGTTGCTCAGTTATTAAATCCCAAAACAGTATTTGAGGTTAAATATTAAATGTTGTGATGGTATTATACACCCAATGCCAAAAATAGAGTAAATGCTCAGTTTAGTTTTAAATAGGTTTCTTTTGCATTGTTTTTAATTGGCTTTGCTTAATCTTTTTTAGACTTGCCCATGTGGTTGTGTTGTCAGCAGGCTGTTACTGAACAGCTCCACATAAGTGTACAACAGTTGACACCGCCATTCCTGTGTACGCGCCATTTGGGTTGCTTCCGTTGGGGGCTATAATCCTACCGTCTGCTCTGAACACTCTTCTACATGTCTTGTGGTTTCTCTTTCTAAAAGGGAGGTTGCTCTGTCCCGTTGGACATGCTCCCCGGATCTGATAAGAAATTGCCCTGTCGTCCACAGTAGCGGACACTATTTCACACATCTTCTGGCACTGTTTGAAAGTCCCAGGTCCCCCCATCCTCACTGATACTCGGTGTTGAGTGACACTTAAAACTACTTCAGCGAGTGTGCATGGCTGTCTCACTGCAGTTTTGGTTTGCATCCCCCGCCGACAAATGTCCCTCACCCTCAAACGTGTGTTCGTTGGCTGTATTCAGGTCTCTGACCATTTCCTTCTGAGTCGCTTTTCTTTTTGTTGTTATATGGAGTCATCCTTCATATATTCCGCATATCATTTGTCATATGGAGTCATCCTTCATATATTCCGCATATCATTTGTCAGGTATGCGCTGTACTTACTTTCTCCCATTCTGTGGTGTTCCTCTTCATTGTTCTACAGGTGTCTTTTGATGAGCTTTTTGATGAGGAAGTCTAATTTTATAAACTTGTAGTTTGTCTGCGCCAAGGTCACTAAGATACTCTTTGATGCTTTCTTCTGGAATTCTTATGACTCCGGGTGGTATATGTGTGCTATCGTGTATCTTCCTAGATGAATTTTTGATGGAGAGATGAGATTAAAGTTCGTGTAATTCCATAAAGATGCCCTCTCGTTCTCACAATGATTAAAAAGGCTTTCCTTTCCTTACTGAGTTGTCATAGCATGGACTCCGGGCCTGGGTCCCCTGAGGCCCTGTCTCAGCCTCGCCATTTGCTGTGTGACCCACACAGGTCTCTGAACTTCCACAGAGCTCAGTTTTCTCCTTTCTGGAAAGGTCGTTATACTAATACTGTGCCTGCCTTAGGGGGATGATTTGAAATTACATACGCATAGCCACATGGAAGACTTAGAAAGATGGCCAATACAGGTAAGTCCTCAGTGAACGTTAACTGGCGTTAGCAAACGTCCTCCTGTGTGATTACACTGTTCTCTCACTTGTATTCTGTCTGCCTGACGACATGACATTTAGCATAGATCTTTTTACTACTCTGCCTGTGATTTTCATAGTGTTACATAGAATCTGGTAAAGTTATTAAAAGGCCTGTTATTTCATAACCAAAACTTTTTCTCTCTTACTGGCTCTTTGCTGCTATTTACAAGGCATTCATTCAGCATAAACTTCTTGAACACTGTGTTAGTTTCCTGCTACTGTGACAAAATCCCTGATAACCAGCTTGTTAAAAAAGAAGGAAAGGTTCGTTTTTGGCTCACAGTTTCACAGGTTTCAGTCCATGTCCCTGGGCCCCGTGGCTTTGGGCCTGTGACGACATGGGACATAGTGGTGACACTGTGCGGCAGAGGAAACCGGTTTGCCTCATGGTAGCTGGGAAGCAAAGAGAAATAGGAAGAGCAGGGCTTCGATATCGCTGTGAAGTGCCCACTCCCCAAGGCCCCACCTCCTGCAGGTACCAGCTTGTCCCTAGAGAGCCACAGGCGGGGACCAAGCCTTTAACAGGGACTTGGGGAACCCTGATCCTAACCCAGCAGAGATCAGTGCCAGGCACTGGTCCTGGCCTGAGACTAGTCAGTGCTCACAGCTTCTGAAGGTGAAGGCCTGCTCCACATTGCACACATGCATGGAGCCAGGCAGACACATGTGAGTAAGAGGGGCACAAGCCGCTCACTGCTGTGGAGGGTCACGCGCAGAGCCTTGGAAGGGCTCCTCCTTACATGGGAAGTCAGGAAAGGCCCTCTGCAGGTGCCCTGTGGGCAGAAGTCTGGGAGGAGCTGGGAAAGGCCAAGTGCCGAGGTCCCTCTAGTTGCTGTTCAAGCCTTGTCTTTCCTTGTACGAGAGGACTCGGAACAGACGTGGGTGTGCATGTACCCAGCAGCACTTTCTCATTGGTCAGCGCACACCCAGCTCCCCGGGTGTGTTGGCAGTGGGGCAGGTGCCACCTGTGGGCACGCTCAGCACCTGCTGCTGCAGTCTCCCCAGTGCTGGGCACCATGCTGTCCTGGGAGTGCAGAGGGTCTGTGCGCAGCCCCCACCCCAGAGAGGCAATGCCCGTCCTCTCAAAACTGCCACCAGGGCTGGGCCCATGTGGCCACTGGCCCTGAGGCAGCCACTCTGCTCCTTAGTAAAAGGAGACAACAGAAATGCAGGGGTCACACGTGCCTCTTCTTTTGGAAGAAAGAAATCTTGTTCGGAAGTAAATTAGATGACTGAAGTGTCTTGTTTTTAGATCTAAGCTGGAACCAGAACCAAGTGCAAAGGCAAGAGAATCTGCATCTTCTGAGCAAGTTTCAGAGACCCCTTCCAAGGACTCAGAAGAGAAGCCTGCCACTAAGGCACATCCAGGTAGGAATTCAGATGACACTTGTCCCCCCCAGCCACCCGGCGGGAATGCCACATCAAACAGAAGGAGCCTGGCCAGCTCTTCCCACAGGCCAGGGCACAAGTGTGGTTCCCGTGCTTCCTGTCCCCAGGAACACTGGTGGCCCAGGATCCAGAGCAGCTCCTGGCACCTAGCACGTGCTGAAGACATGAAAGCGGGGCCTGTGTGGGGTTAGGGAGAGTGTTTCAGTCCGCATCCGGCCCCTCCTCAGCAGCCAGGAGTGCGTGTCCCACATCACACGGCGGAGGGGTAGCAGCAAGGGGTCTGTGTGTGACCCCAGGTTGGGGGCGCAGAAGCCCGGGTCTTCTCCATGTCCCTTCTCTGGTCTCACACTCCCTCCTCCCTGATCCCTGGGCTGACCACTCTCAGGACGGCACCTGGCCCTTTTCTCAGCAGCACCCTTGGCAGGGCCCAGAGAGGCTGGATAAATTGTCCAAGTAAAAGCTCCCGAGTGGCAGCCCAGGGCTCTTGCAGGGTCTGTTGGGCTCAGGAGCCTTCGTCACACAAGCTGCCTGCCTGTCCTCTGGGCTCCCTGCACCTTACGAGAAGAGCATTTGGGGTGGTCCAGCTTCTGAGCCCCGAGGCCCTTACTGTAGTTAGAACTCTCGTGGCTCTCGGGGTCCTTTGGGGAATGTGTGACTGTGGGTGTTTCCTGTGTGAGGAAGCTGGTCTGCAAAGTTCAGCTCCGAGAAGGGCCTTCCTCAGGGGTCGGGAAGAGATGCCCTGATCCCAAAGTCAGCAGCTCTGCGTGCCACCCTGGCGTCACCCACGAAGTCACAAATTCCGAATTCACTCGGGCCACGGCCCTCCAGTCAGCACCATTTATATGAGGCGAGCGGCAAGGCTGATGGGAGTGGGCAGCAGTCGGAGCGCAGTGGATGCCTGTTGGCCATCGCGCAGCGCCGTCCCCTGTGCCTCGCCGCTCCTCTCTGGGCTTGTGTCTGCCCTTGCCCTGTGCCAGCTGAAACTGTTACTTGCTTTTCACAGACATTTTGCCAAGTTTATCCACAGTTGACCAAAAGATTTTTATTTATTATTTTTTTAATCTTACTGAGTTTATTGGTACATTTTAGGTATACAGTACAGTTACATTCATCATTGGGACCTTGCACCTTTACATGACAGGTCTTGGTTCCCCACTCCCCTGCCCTCCCTTCAGCTCTTCCACCCTCCCCTATTTACAAAGAAGACTTTTTAAAGCTGCGCTCTATGGGTGGCGTCCTTTTACTTGCCTCCACTTTCAGTTTTCTGTTTCCATTGTAAAATGAGATGGCACAGAGTGTTCTGGTGCAGGGTCAGGTGGTGCGGGTGGCGGCAGGTGGTCTGTTCCTTCACACTCCCACCATGTCCACCCGCAGAGCCCCTCTGTGCCCTCCCTGACCTTCTGTGCATGTCTGCCACTGAGCTGAGCAAGTTCTGGATGTAGGGAGCTGTGCTCCTGAGCAGATGCCCGGCCTGGCAGCACAGAGCCGGGCGTGGGTCATGGTCACTGAGGGGCACCTGGGCAGCAGTCAGTGGAGCGCATGGGGAGGAGCGGCGGGGTCTGGGAGGGGAGGTCTTGAACGCCAGGCCCCCTGTCTGTACCTGACCCTGAGCACTGCACCGCATGCCGGCTCCCAGAGTAGCAGGGCGAGGTGGCTTCCGGCGGCCTAAGCTGAACAAGTACAGAGCACGGGTTCTGTGGAGAAAACGTTCCCGTCAGCTCGGAGCTAATCTGTGCTCGGTTCAAATAGGAGCAAGGTTTATATGATTCTAATTTTGTTGTTCTTATCCTTAAGAGAAAACAGCCAAAACTTGAAATGGGTGCTAATGTGAAGACAGGCAGGAACTAGAGAGCACTTAGGGGCAGGGAGTGGATGAAAAGTACTAGTGTTCCTACTTGAAGAGTGTTGGCTCAGAAAAACGCCAGCTAGCCTGAGGGATAACGCTGCTTTCGCCAGGCCTTTCTCAGTATGTTTTCCTACAGTGACTATTCTGGGAAGAAACAGCTTTTTTAAAAACCTGTACCGAGTTGTGGGTGATCTGTGAAGACTTTTGTGAAGAGAGGTTTCCAGCAATCGCGTTTCATGTGTGGTTGGCCTGACCCGCTTTCTCTAAACCGCTGCTCTCATGGTGGTCTCTTCCCCACGAAAAGACCCTGTACTTCTGCCCATGTCATGGGGCCTAGGTTAACTGCAGGAAGTCTGCTGGGGTCAAGAAGAAAGGGAAACAAGACAGGTTTGCCTGTGAGTCCTTGGCGAGCGGCTGCCAAGCCCGGGGCACTGGTGAGGCATGGCACGGACAGTCTCCTCTGCAGATGCCTTCCTCACCCTCCCGCCCGCCACTCTGTTCCTCCCGGCTGTGTCCTGCCCAGGCCTCTCCAGTATGATGCTGGGAGGCAGCCGTCCTCCCTGGGCACCTGTGGTATTGCTGCACTTCCCGTGTTCATCAGGTCTTGATTCTGGGATTCACTAGATGAGGCTTTTCACCTCCCCACCCCAACCAGCAGCTCCGTGGCCAGGCTCCCGGCCCAGGTAAGTCCTGTGATGAGAACACAGTGCCATTGTGTGGATGTATGGGCTTAGCAGTGGAGACGCAGGGACCAAAGCCTAGGGTACCCTTACAATGGCATGGCATACAGCAGCCTGAAAGAGCAAGGTTGCCGTGGGGTCTCCAAGGGGTGTTGATAAATCATAAAAAGCGAGTGTTAGAACAATATGTTACCATTGGTATCTTAAAGATATATGCCACTTGTCCCATAAAATGGTATGTTCTGGGTGGAGGGGTGGGCAGGTATGGCTCTGTGTATTTGTGCGTGCGACAGATGGAGCCTGTGAGGCCATGGCAAAACAGTGACTCCTGAGAGAGGACCTGGTTGGAGAAAAGTATATCGTCTCTTGTATTGTGAGTCTCTCTGTGTGTGAGTGTGTATGTGTGTGTGTATTTTTTAACAACATTGAACATGTCTGCATATCTTGTCTTTAAAAATAATGAAAGGGTCTGAGTGTGAGCGTGTTTTCAAGTGCTGTGCACTTTCAGACTGGATGTGAAGCGTGTCTGTTTAGTTTGCTGCCACTGCTGAACGTGGAGCAGCATTAGAACTGCTGCTCACATACCCACAGGCCCGGGCCTGACCCCTGTGTGAGGGTCAGCGTGGCAGTTGCCGTGTATTAAGCAATAATCAAATGTGGGTAAAGCTCCAAGATTCTGCTGTTCCTTATTTTTAATATGCCTGCTGCCCATGGCGCCCTACTCTAAAGTGCATATTTGGCCTTCTGTCTGTTTTCAGTTTCTGTTTCTGTTTTGGTTTTGTTTAAACAGAAAAGACCGAGGCCAACATGCGACCTGAACTGGGAGCCTCGGGAGACAGCAAAGGTGAAGATGAGTTATCCCCTGAAGAAATACAAATGGTAACGCCTTTCTCTGCCCAATCATTTATTGTTAACCGATTGTCCTAAGGCCATTTCACCGAGTAGCAGGTCATCCCAAACGCCCTTGCCCTGATTTCCATTCCGAGTTTTAAATATTTTAAATATGTATTTTCTGTATACTTTCCCACCTCATTTCCTAATTCTTAATATGCTTTTCCAATGTTTTAAATTTGCCAGAGCATAATTAAAGAAGAAATTGCCTTGGGATGGTTTTACTAATAATAGATGTCTTTCCACCAGCAGTAAAATAGGCTCCTAGATTAAATGGGTCTTTTATAATCGCTGGGATGGTGCTTTTCAGTTGTGCGCACTGCTGGAGTTGTGGTAATGAGAAGGGAGCATAAGTAACGACCGGGGACGGACAGGAGCAACACCTGTGCTGTGGACCGACTCCTCCAGTCACCTTGCCCTTCAGAACCGACTGCTGCCGCCCGTCACATCTGGGTGGGCTCAGAAGGAAGCCAGAAGGGTGGGCAAGAGTCCCGCCGGGGCTGCCCCGTGGTGTGTGTGACAACCGCCGAGGGGAATGCGGCCCCTGTGCTTGGGGGCCGTTGTCTCCTGCAGCCCTGATGTCACGCTGTCCTCCCCCTAGCATAGACAGCGAGGCCGCCCCATCATGCTCATGGGAGGGAGTGTGCGTGACCACCAACTCCTGTCTTGGCAGGAAGCAGGAGGGGTCCCCCCCCCCCAGTTACAGGACTTGCACAGTAAGTTTCCCTTTCTTACCTGCGGTACAGGTATCTCAGTGCCTTTGAGTTCGCAGATACTTCATCATCAGGCTGAGTGGAACCAGATTGTTACCCATGTCACGTCGCAAAATTCCTCCTTTCCTCAGCCCACATTCATTTCACTCAAGTAAAATCACCTGCATTTATGGATAATAAATAAATAGGACAGTTTTGAAAGATGTGAAGGTGACACTTGTTTTCTGGGTCTGCATGAATGATGTCCCTGCCCTGTGTCCCCCGAGGGAGCCTTGGCTGTGTGGCTGGCCAGCTGGTGGGACTTGCGGTCTGTGGCCAGGATCAGCTCTGGTGTCAGCACGGGCGTTGGGGGTGAGGCCACAGAGCCTGACCTTTGGCTGTGGTCGGTGAAGCACATCTGGATGAGCCCAGAGAGGGCCTGGGCTGTGGACTCAGAGCCGTTACTCAGCTGCTCTGGGCTCGTGGCAGTACAGATGCCCTTCCCGGCCTCGTGTGATACTCAAGGGCCTTTGCTGGGGTGGTTTCCCTTTTAAAACTGTAATGGAGAGGATTATTAGACTGGAAAAGGGCTTCTGTGACAGTATATTCACAATGTGGGTGGGAAACTTTAAACCAGATTAGCAGCCCTGTAGCACCCTCTTGCTCGTCTTTAAACTCCTTTCCTCATAATCCTGCCTTCCGTGGAAGCTCCTGCCACAGACGGACCTCTGTCTTCACCCTCATCCCCGAGACCTTGAGGCAGCTGCTCTCCCCTCCTCTGGGGACCTGGTTTCTCTGTGTTGGCACTGGCACCCCCAGGGTCACAGGCGGTCAGAGCCAACATCTGCTCCTGCCCAGGCTGAGACAAAGGCTGCATTCTCAGGATGGTCCAGCAGTTAATCACCTCACACCACTGGCCAGTTTCTTTCAGGAACAGAAAAGGGCTGGCTGGGCTTACAAGGGCAGGGCCATATTGTATCATTAGAGAAATTCAAAGAAAATGCCTCCCCAAAAGGATCCTGAGTGGGACCTAAGAGAATTAGTCAAAGAATTAGCACCTACAAGCAAAGTAATTACATGTTTTCCTTAAATACTGGACTCTTCAGTCACTTTGAGTTGACAGTCGACAGAGCTCCTACTTTCAAACTCAAAAGTGAAATTTTTATTCCCAATAGCTTTTTTGATGCCTGATTTCAAAGGCCACAAGCAGTGCCTTGGCCGCAGCCAGCAGGCGCTGCTCGTAGTGGCTGAGGGGCCCCTCAGGGAGCTGGACGCTGGGCCAGCCCACCCAATGCCTGACAGGGATCTGATGTGCACAGGGCTGAGAACCAGTGTCCTGCAGCAGGGTGGCCCTGCACCGGCTAGGGTGCAGGGAAAGAGCCTCCCCCAAGCAGGCTGAAAAATGCAGCACACAGCTGCATGCACCAAGAGCTCACAACACCCACAGTGTAGCACAAGACAGAAAATGACCGGTGTGCTAAGGCGTGCTCAGAAGGTATCCTGCCAAAGTGAGGAAAGTGAGATGCAGGCTGAGGATGCTGGAAAGTAGAGGGACCCCTGACTCAGGACCTGTGTGGGCATGCCAGGCAGGACGATAGTCTCCAGGGGAGTGTTTCCTGGCCACACCCCATGGCAAGCCCCTATGCCCACCTCCTCTGGCTCAGCCAGAGTGGTCCTGGGTACCAGGTATCTTCCGCACTTTGGCGGGTCCATCAGTGTGGCTGGCAGTCGGGTGGCCTAGGTCAGCCTCTGCCTGGGCTCCTCCCTGCTCGCCACAGCCCCCACGCCAACCAGATCCTTCTCCCTTTCACACGTCCATGAGGAGCTGAAATCCATATCTGTTGGGCGGCTCTGAACCCCTGGTGGCACCTGCATGACTGTCCATTGGGCAGCGTGGGATGGGCCCATTAAGGTGGCAGAAGCCACCCGATGGGATAATCATTCGTGTACCGCTAGTGGTTGGAGCCAGTGGGAACATGTTAAAGACAGTGCTGCTGGGGGCCAGAGAGGAGCTGCTCCTGCTTCACAGCCACAGCCGTGATGTCAGCTGGCATCCTGCAAGTTTGGGTGCAGGAGCCCCAGGCAGCCCAGCTGCTCTCTGGGTGTTGTTTCTTCCTGAAGCAGGGCTGTCTGACACAGATCTGCACTGTGCAGGGAAGAGGGGGCGCATGTGGACTGGGGAGCAGATGCTTGTCAGGCCCAGCATGGCAGCATCCTGAGTGTATTTGTTTCCTCATAGTTTGAGCAAGAAAACCAGCGACTCATTGGGGAGATGAACAGCCTGTTTGACGAAGTGAGGTGGGTACGCAGTTCCTCCACTGAGCCCTGGTGACAGGCACGGCTGGTCTGGAGGGGCAAGTCGCCCTGAATGTGATGACCACACCCCCGCGCACAGAGGTGAAGGCATCGCTCCACAGGGGCTGCTTCGATGAGCCACACGCACCCATGGGCCCTCCTGGCCCCCAGTGGAAGCACTCAGGCCTCAGCTTCGGTGAGAGTGTTTGGAGCATCGTGAAAGCGAGGCCTGGGTCTTTGCACAGCAGGACTTTGCACTGCGGACTCCCCGAAAAGAAAGTCCTGATGCTGTGCTTATCGCTGGTGCTCCCCCCGACAGCCCTCCAGCCCTCCAGCCCCTCCCTCCACCCAGCCTGTCACTCCCTGGCCAGGCCCCTACCACACCGTTCCTCCTGAAGCCTGGTACTTGCTCCTTTTCTTTCTGTGACTTCCTATCCCTTCCCTTCCTGTCCCATTCTGTCCCATCCCTACCCACCTCTCCCTTGGTCTGAGGAAGTCATGGCCACCCATGCAGCCCCAGCTGCCACTTTGTGCCCGAGCAGTGGCTGACTTTAGCCTGTGCCAGCTTCCATTCCTAGACACACACAGGCCCAGCCCACCCCAGGGTACCCATGCCACCCCCAAAACAGGGAAGACACTTGCCAAACCTAGATGTGATGTTTTCAGACTAAACGGGTGGGGGTGTCTGACGAGGGGTTGTTTGGGTCCTCGGTGTGTTCAGTGTCTGTAATTGCAAGCACGTGTGACCAGGTGACCGGCCAGGCCTGGGACTTGAGAGACTGGGCACTCTGTAACCAGGGCATAGCCTCAGGCTGGCCCAGAGTCAGGAGGGAGCCAGCGGGGGCAGTCATCCTTCCCCCGGGAGGGGGAAACATATTGTTCCCGTCAGATCCCTAGGAGCCAATGACTAACGCACCTTATATCAATTCTTCTTTTTCTGAAGGCAAATCGAAGGAAAAGTGGTTGAAATCTCCAGGCTGCAAGAGATATTCACAGAAAAAGTTTTACAACAGGTAAACAAAACTGAAAAATGTGATTGTTTCAAGCTTTAGCTCAAGAGAGAAATGTCCTAAGGCAGAAATCTCTGCCCGCAGATCTGGTTGGCCCTGCGGCTGTGCAGTGTGTCTGCATGGTGGGCGCTGTGCCCAGCGTGGGGCAGCTGAGGCAAGGGCAGGAAGGGCTGTCCTCCGGGGACCCAGGTCAGGCCCGTGGCCACCCCGTCTGGGAGGTGGAGTGCATGGGCCCACAGGAGGACAGGGTCTGGACCTAGAGTCTGGCAGCTCTTGGCTTGGCTGCCCTGGGGGGAGCCGAGTAGCCCCTCTGGACTCCGGGCCCTGTCTGTAAGATGCAGTAACCCTGCAGGGTGGCTGCCGGGTGCAGAGGTGACCCGCAGAGGCACCTAGCCCCGAGCCTGAGGGAAAGCAGCTTTCGGTCCAGCAGCGTCACAGGCCGCGCTCCTCAAGGAGAGCATTGCCGTCTCAAGGCAATCGTCCTGTCTCGTCCACCTGCCCAGTCCTGAGTCGCTGCCGCCCAGTAGCTGGCTAGAGTACTGTTACAACCTGACAAAGCTCCCTTCCGCCTCAGCACCACAGGCTGTGGCAGGGTTCAAAAGATGGCTTCGTTTCCCCAGTGTCAGGTGGGGCTACGGGTAGCTTTCCCTAAACCTGGCATCGCTCAGAGCCCCAGGAGCAAGGTGTACTGAGCCCAGCAACAGGATGGAAGTTCAGGGTTGTAGAGCTGCCCCTTGCGACTGCACCCTGACGGATGCTCTCAGACTCGCGTGCTGGGCCCAGCAGCCTGCCGTGTGCAGGTTCTCCAGCTGCAGTCAAGCCAGGCGTGGCCCGGGTCCAGTGTCACATGGCCAGGGACTACTCCCATCCCCATCCCTTTCCACATCTGTAAAATGAAACCGGCATCCCCGCCTCGCGCAGAGCCAATGAACAAGAAGGACGTGGCACATCTGGCCCACGGCGTGCTCTAAGTGTGTGGGGCTGCCATTACTTTGGGCGTGGCCTTGGCGAGTCTGGGCCTTGTCCTGCTTCAGTAGCACAGCCGCGGCCCCTGCCCAGAATGTCACCTCATTGTCTCCTGTGCGTGCACACGGAATGCCAGGTGGGCAGACTCTGCACTGATTCCCACTCTCGGCCCAGCTCCGAGATGTAGCCAGCATCCTTAATGCTGGGATCCTCATGCCCGTGGCTGCCTGAGGCCCAGGCCTGATGTGTCCTGCAGAGGGCAGATGAGGCCCTGCCTCACCTCTTCCTGCCACTGCCGCAAGGGTCTGGGCCTGGGAGGGATGGGCACAGCTCCACCAGGGCCTTGGCTTAGGGTTCAGGGGGTCAGACCTGGGGAATAGGTGTCGGTGTTAGTGTTTCTGGGTGGTTCGTGGGACATAGGCAAGGGTCACTTAGCTCTTGCTGTGAGATCTTGCTGAAGGTGTGGCCGCAGCACAAAGAACCCCGGGCCTTGTCCTCCTCATCCCGCTGCTGTGTGACAGTCGCTGCCGGGAAGCCTGTGGCCCAAGCCCCTTGAGCAATGTGGAGCCCGGCGGCCTCTCCAGCACCCTCACGCACTCCCCACCCATGGGATGCAGCAGCAGCCTGGCCACCCTCCAGGGGAGGGGAACCCCGAAAGCCACTGTGGGGACCCAGGGGTCTCCCACAAGGGAGCCAGGCTCTGCTTCCTGCGCATCCTGTGTCTGGACAGCCTCTCTGGGAGCACCTGCGCTGACCTCACCGTCCTGCAGATGCAGTGCTGAGGCACGCGTTCTGAAGCCAGCATGTGTGTTTTAAAGCAGAATGTCCGGACTTGAGAAAGATGGTCTGTGTCCTCATCCCCCAGCGAGGGGCCTGGGCAAGGTGGCAGGCAGGGCATGGAGCACGAGGACAGGGCCGGCACCTCTTCCAATCCTGCTGCCCCTCTGCTCTGTGACACTGAGTTAGGAAGCTTCTCTGGGCCCTGAGTTTCCTTCAGTAAGATTGGGTATCCCTACATCTGGGGGCACTGTGCAGGTGAGGCCTCTGGCCCTTGGGAGGTGGTTGCTTCTCTCACCGTGATGGGGGCTGTATTTACCTGGCCCCTCTCCCCCATAGGAAGCCGAGATCGACAGCATCCACCAGTTGGTTGTCGGGGCAACTGAGAACATCAAGGAGGGCAACGAGGACATCCGAGAGGTGGGTGCTGCAGCCCTGTGGCTCCCGCCCTCCGGGAGCTTCCAGGAGCCAGGGCTCTGACCCCGCTCCCTGGGAGCAAAGGGTCACATTTCTGTAGGGTCATGGTTTAGCATCGAGGACAGCGAGCCAGTTTCCATGGGACTCCAGCCCCGTTTGTTGGCCTCACTTCTTAACCAGCCATCTTGTCAAGGCGGCCCAGTGACCCCGCTGGCTGTGGGGAGGAGACATGGGACCGGGGGACCCTGCGGGGCTGTGGGTAACAAGGCAAGGCCTGTGCTCCACCCACCAGGCCATCAAAAACAACGCAGGCTTCCGCGTGTGGATCCTCTTCTTCCTGGTGATGTGCTCCTTCTCCCTGCTCTTCCTCGACTGGTACGACAGCTAGCGGCTCGGGCCGAGCGCCAGGCCTGCCGTGTGCCTGTGGGCCGGCACCTGGCACGGCACGGCCAGGCTTACTCACTGCGCGCAAGGAGCGGCGCAAGTGAGACAGACGCGTGCTTAACAAAAGGGCACCCAGGCAGTTGGCGGCCAGAGAGAACGTACCGAACTGGAAGGGGTCCATGCCCCGTCCCGGGCCAGAGGAAGTCCTGCCCCTGCCCACCCCAGCAGCTGCCCCGGAGGCCGTGCCCGGTGACACCACTCAGACGCTGGGTCCGTTTCCTCGCGGCTTCCTGTCAGGCTGAGCCGGCTGCTACACAGTCACGGCGCAACAGAAAGGAAAACCCGCACTCTCCTCGGCTCATCGACACTACCCAGCCACCCAGTGTCGGTGAGTCCGAGACGCCACGGCTGCTGCACCGACAGCGACGCGAGGGCAGGCTGGGGATGGGCACTGCTCTGGGAGCGGGGTCCAGGCTAGGAAGTAGGCCACCGAGGGGAGGGCCCGCTGCCCCGCGGCTGTGCCACTGCTCTGGGGGAGACACCCGAGGCGTGCGTGCGGACAGACATTCTCTCGGGCGGCACGGTACCCTTCAGTTCTTTATTTGCAGAGTGAAATGTCAGAAGTTATTGCAGTCAATTTACAGTCAATAAAGTACACATCTACTGGGAAACAAATGGGGCTGCCGTGTGCGGTTTCCGTGGGCTGTGCGCGTGTGTGCGGGACACGCTTTGGCACATGTTATTGCTCTTGATGAGTTCCCCACAGTCTCTCATCGTCCCCCGCAGCACGTGCCTCTGTGACACACACCCAGCAGGCTGAGGCCACAGCTTGCAAACACCCTGGATCGCAGAATGTGTTTCTCCTGGAAGCACACTCCAGGAGGCTTCTGGAGCGACCGAGACCACCATGCTTGTTCGCAACACACTGCGCTACTCGTCGTTTATTTCCAATCTACTCAAAGACAGTGAAACTTTAGACATGCCCACCAGAAACAACACGTTCAAATAGCATGAAGTAGAAGCGAGTGTCATTTTCTATTTAATTGTCTTACACACTTAGTTCCTCTAACTGGGGATTTTGTAAACATTTAATGTCAAGGTTCAAACTGAAACAATTACAAAGGTTGTAGGTTGAAGTCCTACCTGCAGGGTGCCCTCCCCAGCTCTCCAGCCTTCCCTGGTTTCTACAGCAAGGGAGTTACTTCTTCTCACAGAACAAAGCTTACAGGAGCCCGGGCTTGCCAGCGATTACATCGTCACTTTTCCTACCCAGCTAATTTTTTTTAAAAACTTGCATACAGGGCTGCGCGTGCAAATTTATTCATATTCGGAGTTAACAAAAGGGCCGGTGGTGTTTCCTTCCTGTTCAGTGCCTGGCCCAGGCCTGCTCCTACCCACCCCTCCTTGGGCTCTGCGGAGAACCTTGCCATCTCCACCCGGTGGTGCCTGCTCCTCTTCAAGATGCGGGGACAGGGCACCAGAGGTGGTCCAGGGTGGCCGTGCTAAGGCCACACGGAGCATCGCGGCAGGGCTGCCCGCGGAGGAGTCGGGACGGGCCCCCTCCTCCCTTCTCTGCACCACACCAGGTACGGGAGGCTGGAGAAACAGGAGTCGGCTTGCCCCTGTCAAAGAGAGAGACCACTCCAGATACGGCTGTGGAGTATGGTGGGTGAGAGCAAGGTGGCTTCAAAAAAAAAATCAACCCCACAAAATGCAGTATTTAGCTGAAGTCAAAACTCCTGACATGTCCAGTGTACATTTATTTTTTGACAGCATCCAATAAACCTGGTGAAGGAGCTAAATTAAGAACCCTTACCATGAGTGTGTCAGAACCTTTAAGCAATGCTGATATGCACTTGGTTTTATGCCCGTGGGTGGTCGGCAGCAAGTTTTATTTGCAAAGCAGCATAGGCAAACAGAAGCAATTGCACCGTAAATGAGTAACCTCTAAATTACCAGTAGTTATATTTAATGAAATGTCCCTCAGAGTCCCTTTTGACCTTCAAGTGACACTGTGAGGAACTTGCCCATCTCACTAAGCCGACTTCTCGGCTGCTTCCGTCTCCTGCTCCGACAGCTTCTCTTCCGACAGAACCGACATCCAGGGCGATACGGAGCGGGTGATGCTCTGCTTGGCCAGGTTGTAGTGGTTTACCACTGTGTAGAACTTCTCCCGGGCGCTGGAATCTCGCTCTGCATAGTAACTCTCCAAGCCTTCCGGGATACACTGGGTGTTCTGCAAGACAGGAGCCACTGAGACACTGTGGGTGCTGGGGAATGCCAGCGTGTGTCCCCCTGCACAGCCCACAGAGTGACCAAAGGCAGGCGTGCTCCTGACCCCTGCGCACAGCCCTCCACAGAACAGACCCAGCCAATGCCGTGACAGACGCTCCTGCAGCACCCTCACCGGGTATCTTATACCGGGTCTCACTTCCTTCTACCCTACTGAAAAACTGACACTTTGGGCATGCCCAGAGGCACCAAATCACATGAGGAGGGAGGTGAGGACTGTGTCCCTGTGCTGGGTCCCAGGGAGAGGGACAGGCAAGCACTGGAGGCAGAAGGAAGGGCCCGAGAGCAGAGGTCATGGAGCAGGAAGCTGCGGACAGATGGCTGGACCAGGAGCACACCGAGGGGAATGGAGAAGCTAGGAAAGAAGAGGCGTGGGCTGTGCCTTGTGAGCCGCGGGGCTGTAGGGAGCCACAGAGGAGGCTCAGGTGGGGCTGAGCCAGGAAGCTGCCCTTCCAGAGACCCTCCACACGCATCAGGCCGGACAGCCTCACCTGAGCTGGCTGCTCACAGGCCAAGAGTGGACTGACCTGGAACAGTGCTGTGGGGCACGGGAGTCTTCGTGCTCCCTTCACTCCAGCCCCACAGGGGAGGTGTGCAGAGGCTGCCAACTGTCTGTCACACCCATTCCCTTGAGTCAAAGGGGACACACAGCACCCCAAGAAATGATGACATTTCCCAGCTTGCCTTGCAGCCAGATGAGGTCATGTGACTGACTTCCAGCCAGGAGCATTCAAGTGGACCTCGGGGGCAGGCTAGACGGCCCTGAGGGGATGCTGCACGCCTCAGCTCTTCCCATCGCCCCCTCATAGCCAGCTGCAAGAGACAGGACTGCACAGACCCACGAAACCTGCCAGCTGGGACTCCGAGAGAGGGTAACACACCTCCTTCCTGGTCACAGTCTCTGGAATATGTATCTGAGCACCCAGCCATCACACTTGTGCCAAGGATCTCCTTACCAGATAGGGACACAAGGCCCAGTCATTAGGGGTCTCCATCTGTCACCAAAAAGCTTTAACTCTGCAAATGTGCGCCATAGCCATCCGTATTTTAGACATCTCCGCAAGGGCCTGAGGCTCAGTCCCACCGCATCCAACATCCAGGCCAAGGCCACAGCACTCAGCCTGCTCCCAGTTGTGACAGGAAATCCCTGCAGTCTCCACCCTACCTGCCAGTGGGGTGACCCTGATGGAACCCTCGACAGCCTCGGCTAGGACACAGTGGCCGCTGCGCCCATAGATGTGGGTGGCCGGGGGCGTCTCATCCAGCCCACAACACCGGGGACCTCCTCTTTCCTGAGCCTCTGAGTGCTAAAGGAGGGTTCACTGGGCCCCCTAACTGGGGTCCCTGCTCCTCAGGGCTGCCTTGCCACCTCCCCTGTCCTGGCAGCAAAGGCATGGGCACCGGGTCTGCACCCACTTCCTGTTTCCCTCTTGGTGGCTCCCCACGGTCTGCAGGCCTCCCTCTGCGGCAGGTGCCCCTAGTCCCATTTCACAGGGGTGGAAGTGAGGCTCAGCGAGGTGAAGCAGCTCCCCAGTCACACAGGCTGCATCTGCGGCCTGAGGTCACAGCCCTCCACCCCACGCCATCGCCCTCCCAAGAGCTGACCGAGACTTCCCACACAGCCCAGAGACAAGGAGAGTGGGAGAGGAAGCCCCAGCCAGGGTGGAAGGGCTGAAGGCGCTCTTCTCCCGGAATGGGCCCCTGGCAGCCTACAGTTCGGGCAGCAGCCATTGAGTCGGGTGCTGGTGCACACGGGCTGCAGAATGGATGTCACCCCCTCGCCGGTTACTGTCACCGCAGGCTTCCTGCTCTGCCCTGGAAAGCGCAAATAGGATGCACAGGGAGGCGGAGACCTGCCTCCAAGAGTCAGGCTTTTGGGGGCTCCAGCAGGCCTGGTGTAGAAGCCCCCTGAGAGCCCCCCGCCCAGGCCACTCTTCCTTGCCCACTACAGCGGCCCCTCAGCCACTTCGCCGCCTGTCTGTCCCAGTTCCAGTGAGGACCTAAGGGATCGTCCCCATCACACCCCCTTCCTCCAGGTGCCATACAGTCTGCGACAGTGGCCCCTCTCCCCCTGTGCCCGGGGCTGCCACAGGGGCCGCTGAATAAGGGTCTATGAAGGTGGGGGGACCCTAGCGTCAGCCTTCTAGAAATACAGCCCTAGTCCCTGCCCCTTCCCTTCTTTTCTGCTTACGATCACTCAGGACGCCCATGCTGCAAGGTGTGAGAGTCACAAGGGACTGCCTCTGCTGGTGCAGCTCCTGGAGGTGACCGAGCACTGGGACGAGGGAAGCGCTGCCATCAGGAGCCGTGCAGGACAGCAGTGTGGGAGGAAGCAGGTCCCGGCTGGGCCATGGGAACTCTTCTCTCCCGCTACCTGTGCTCCATCCACGAGTCTAAAGCACCCAGTGACACTGCTGGGCCTGGCAGCTCACACCGTGCTTGGAGTTCAGAGTGCCAATCACTGGGAGGAGCAGTGTCCGGTCACGCCTGGAAGGCTCGGAACATCCAGGGTGCGGGGCACCAAGCACTCAGGAGACAGGAGCCCGTGGCAAGCATGTCACTTACCCCTCTTCTGTGCAGCTTGCGCAGGGCCCCCCTCTCTCTGCACGGGGCCTGTGTGTCCTCCCTCTTCCTGCGGCCCAAAGTCCCTTCCTTTTTCCCCTCTTGCCTTCTCTTCCCCAGACTCGAGGTCACAGCCAGGACCTCTACCCATCACTCCTGACCTCCGCCTACCTGCCCAGCTACCAGTGAGGCTCCTGTTGTTGTGACAGAGCACAGGGCCCCTGCTGCACGGGGCCTGCTCCAGCCAGCTGGGAGGGACACAGGAGCAGCCCCAGGTCAAGGGAGAGAAGAGAAGCTAAGGTGCCCCCCTGCCCCCACAGGGAAAACAAAGCTTTACCTTGAGGACGAACCCATCAGGGCAGGCACGATCATACTTGTACACCTTGTAGACGACCAGGAAGACCACACAGGTGAGGAAGGCCAGGGCAAAGAGGACCAGCACTGAGACCTGCGGGCAGAGGTAGCAGCCATCAGGGGCAGCTGAGGAGGCAGCCAGGCAGACACGCGCACACATGCGCACACGCACACTGGACCAACGTGTAAAAGTCCAGAAGAGGCAGGAAGGTGGACTCCTTCTCAAAGGGTACTTTGGAGACACTACAACAGTTTCAGTTTGCACCATGTGCCTGCCACTCCTTCACCTTTCTTGAGTTGTTTCTAGTGGGCCAGGCTTGCAAAGAAAGCACTGGGTAGGGACCCAGGAAAGCCTGGGCACTGCCCAAGCCTCTCCTCAGCACCTTGAACTGAGGACTGGGAAGTGAGGCCTCTGCTGTCCACGCCCAGTCACCGAGCCGGGACATCCGCTTCATGGACACCTCACCTCCAGAGCCCCAGGCTCAGTGCTGGGATGCAGTGTCACCCCGATCAGCTGACCCCGGGGGACAAAACATCTGCAGCCCTGCCCCCCCTCTCTCGACAGTGTCCCACAGTGCAATGCATGTCCACGGCAACAGTGGGAGTCCTACACTGGCCCAGCACACAGTAAGACCGCAGCATGGGAGACAGCTGGCATGGAGGCAGGAGACCCGTCCCTGCTGGAAGGCATGGGGCACAGGACCCTGGGTGACATTGCACCGGGACCCTGAAGATGTTCAGCTGGCTGCTAGGAAGGCTGGCAGCGGGGAGCATGAGGCTGAAGGTGTGACCCCCTCCAGCCCAGGTGAGCAGGGTGGCCATGGGGAAGGCACAGCACACTGAAAAACGAGATGCTGGCTCCCTACCTCCCACCCACCCCTTCCACTGCCACACACAGAACCTCCCAACCCCAGGGGTGGGGAGCAGGGGGTCCTGCTGCTTCCTGGGGCTGCAGAAGAGACCCAGGTGCAGCCTGGCTCATCTGAGTAGAGCCCAGCGAGAGGCCATGCACCCTGCTGGCCTGGGAAACATGGCCTTGAGTCCATAGGGGGAGTGGGGTTCCCTTCCCACCTGTGAAAGGGAGCAGAATTATCCAGGAGCCGGCCAGGAGCAAGAGGAGGAGATGCAGGATGAAGTGTGCCTCGAGCCACACAGCATGCTCCCTGGAAGGCGGAGCCGGCCCCGCAGTGAGCGCTGATGTCCAGTGGACACCTGCAGGCCTGCACCAGAGCTGTCCCTCGGCTGGCTTCACCACGCACTGATGCTGAGACTCCTGGAGCCCCACCTACCCCAGTCAGTTTTGCGCCTATGGGACTGTCATGTCACTGTCAGGCTCCAGACCTTGTCACTGACACCTCAGGCACCCTGCCTCCATCTCCCAGGGCTCCTGACCTCCAGGGTTCAGGTCTGCTCAGCCACATCCTTGCTGCAACCCCAACTGGAGGGTCAAACAGAAGCAGAGGGCAGGGGTGTGGGCGTGGCCTCAGTGGGCACCACCCCCTCACAAGGCCCTGCGGCACAGCTCTGGGTCCAGGCACCCTGGCCACACTCAGGTCAGGACAAGGCAGCACCAAGGTCCCCGGGCCCTCTGCCCAGGCCCCACCCACCCAGTCACAGACCACACCCATGGCCCCCAAATCCTCCATTCCTTACTGGAAGGCTCCCGGGCAGGTGGAATGAGGCGTGTCCCCCAGGAGGTCCTACTTTGTCCAGGTCTGGCCCCAGGCTCCAGCCTGTCCCCAATCCTACTCCTCTGTGGCCCCACCCTGGGACTGTCACCTTCCCTGAGGACCAGAGGCTGTGGTCTGCCTGGACAACAGGTACCGCATATGGAGGCGCACCCAGCACTGGGATGCACACAGGACAGGGCAGGCTGTCTTCAGGGCCCAGAGAGCAGAGTGCCTACCAGGATCCAATGGCGACTGCCAGCTCATGGCCCAACTTGCCACAGACACGAGGCAGGGTGCAGCCTGGAGCAGCAGGAAGTCGGCGTCTGCTTTAGAAACAAGGGCCGCATCTCGAGGGTGCCAGAGAGCAGCACGGCACAGGGCAGGGCTGGCTGGTGACAGCCACCAGCCACAGGTGCACGTGCCCTGTGGCTCTGGCTTCCAGTCCAGCAGCAAGGAAAGCAGTCATGCAAGGGCTGGTGGGAGGGCCAAGGAGCAGGCACGGTGCCAGGATGCTGAGGACAGGGCCTGGTGTGCTGGACACAGCAGGTGTGGCTCTTGCTATGCTATTATCACTGCTGTCCTGTGTTTTACCTGGGGTCAGAGAGACAGCTAAGCCGGCCCTCCACCCAGGTAACCCACCCCTGCTGCCCCCCCAGCCCCCCTAGCAGGGTTGTGTCACTCAGAGTGGACTGAAAGGGGACATCATTCACCTGCTCCTTCAACCTAGGAGCCACACGGGAGCCAGGTTCATGGTGCCCCATCTGCTAGAGTTTAAAAATAACCCAGCCCTCCTGGCAGTGTGGGGAAATCACTTCCCCACGCGCTCTGGAACCCGGCCTGGGCCTTTATTGCAGGATTCCCAGGCCTGGCGGCCAAGGCGCTCATGGAACCGAGAAAGGAGAGCAGGACAGTCCCTGGAGCTGTCGCGGGTGGAGGACAGAGAAAGAAACCGAGTCAGCAGGCGGAACGGGGCTGTGATGCACTTCCCAGCCTCCCATCCTCTCCTCCCCAGGCCTCTGCAGACCCCAGGGAAGCCCCTCCTTGCCATGGCACTACATGGTACCAGGACATGCGTCCCCCTGTGTCTGTCGTGGCTGAGACAGCGCCATGGGCCTTTCCAGAAGGGTCCCCGCCTAGCTCGGAGCTGTCCTGACCGCACAGTGTGGACCATGAGCTTGAGAGGCAGCCTGGCCTGTCAGGGCACCTGTCTCATCTTGGAATGGGGGACAATGGCTCAAACTCTTGCAGGCTTTTCAGGAGAGGGGGTCTGAGAGCGTGCTGTCAGTCCCTCAGCCTGGGACCCTTTCAGGCCCTCCAGAAAATGGGCTGAAATCTAACCACAAGTGCTGCGAAGGAGACCTTGTTCAGCAACAGGGCCTTTTGCTGATTTGAACACGCTGAGGTCATTAGATTGGACTCTGTTCCAATTTTCCTGGTGTCTTTTGACAAAAGGGAAATGGGGACACAGAGACGATACTGCGAAGACTGAGGACCAGAGTGACAGATCCCCAAGCCAAGCCACGGAAAGGTCAGCAATGCCCAGAGACAGGGAAAGACAGGTGGATCCTCCCTACAGGATTCAGGAGAAACCTGGCCCTGTAACACCTTGATTTCAGCCTTCCGGCCTCGGAACTGTGACAGATTAGGTTTCTATGGCTGTAAGCACTCTGCTTTGGGTCACTTTGTTATGGAAGCCACATCAGGTCATCCTGCCTTCTCCCCTCTTAGTCAGGCCCTGGACTCCAGAAGGTTCTGGGACACCCGAGTCTCTCTCTGAACACCAGTCCCACATACAGCCATCAAGTCACCAAGCATCTGTTTGTCCTAATTCAGTACAAGGAGTCCCAGTTTGGAGACTTGCATGAACCTCCCCCTCCCCACGAGACAGCTAGGAATATTCTAGAACACTGGGTGAAATTACTGAGCAAGGCACTGGGGCTTCCTGCCCCCCTTCGAGTCCCCTGAGGCTCGCTTTGCCTCGATAAGCGTCGCTCTGTGCGTCCTGGAAAGCCCTGCAAAACTGTGTCTTTCGACCAACTTCTGAAGACTTTGGCCAAAAATGAAAGGTGGAGTGGCCACATGGTACCAGGACAGAAAGGCACTGGCCCTGCACCTGTGCTTGTGTTGGGTGCACAGGGCCCTGGGGCCAGGCAGAGCAGGAGTAGTGAGCCCTCATCCCTTACACAGCGCTGCAGCCTTCCAGAGGGAAGACACTGAAGTACCAGGCTCAAGCCCACCACGGTGGCTGAATAATGGCCCCCAGAGACAGCCACGTCCTCATCCCTGTGCTGTGCTTTGAATGTGTCCCCCAAAATGCATGTGTTGGGAACTCACCCCCCAATGCTGAGTGTGGGGAGCCAGGGCCTAACCCAAGGCAACTGGGTCCAGAAGCCTCCACCCTCAGGACTGGATTAATGCCCTTGTCCAAAGAGTGGATTTATTATAAAAGGCAAAATTAGCCATGCATGGTGATGTGCGCCTGTAATCCCAGCCCCTCAGGAGGCTAAAGGAGGAGGCTTACAAGTTCTAGGCCACTCTGGACAACTTGGCAGGACCCTACTTCAAATCCAGCAGGGGTTGGGGTGCAGCTCAGACCGCCTCTTCAGCATGCATGAGGCCCTGGGTTCAACCCTCAGCACCACAGGCACAATCGCTGAAAGAGCAGACTCGCTCCCCTTTTCTCTTGCTTGCTCTGGCAGCGAGAAGGTCCCTGCCCACTGAGTCCAGGACCTCTCCCTGGGGGCAGGTACCCTGCTTACCTGTCACAGGGGACCTCATGGGGGTAGCCTGCGACAAAGGAGGTGACATGAGGCTGGGCAGGGACTGGAAGATGGACTCAGTGGGCCTGAAGGGAAGAAGGGCCAAGGCCCTGGACTTGATGCTCAGGCGGCCTCTCCCATGACCACAACAGGCAAGGCAGGCCTCAGGCTGACTCCAGGAGTGAGGGGGTGAGGGAGTGAGGGAGGGGCACTGATCCAGTCCCTCGAGCCTTGCCGAGCCAAATCCTTGAGACCTGGAGCCGTGCTCATCTCGGTTTCTCTAAGCACTAGAGCGGATCCAGGATAACTTTTCCTCCATCACAAGGTGCCTGGACTGCAGGCCTGGGCCAAGGACCAAGGCCACCGGGCCACCTGGTTGGGACAAGGAGCTTCCCCAGGGCTCAGAAGCCAGGGCCTGGGCCACCATGCTGGTACATGTTCTCCTTTTCATTTTGTATTAGAATCAGAAGGGAAAAAATGACACAGTACGAAAGAGTATGAAATAAGGAATCCAGCCTGGGCTGCATCATAACTGTCTTTACTCGTCTCTTTTTCTGTACAGAGAAGAGAGAGCCCCTGCCTTCTCGTGTCTTCCAGGGTCCCCAAGTGGTCAAGGGACTTTCTGGGTGATCTTGGCCGGGAAATGTCAAGGGAGAAAGCAGGAGACAGAGGCAGCCTGGAGGGGTGGCCTTTAGGGAGCTCAGCGGGGAGGAAGGGAAAGGTGAAGCTGTTAAACAGGAGCAGGAGATCTCCAAAACACAAGCCGGGAGTGGTGGCGTGCGCCTGTGATCCCACCACTCTGGGAGGCTGAGGCAGGATTGAAAGTTTGAGCCCAGCCTGGGCCACTTAGCAATTTTGCAAGACTCTATCTCACAAAATAAAAAATGAACAATAAAAAAGAGGTGGAGATGCAGCTGCTCAGTACCATGATGTTGGTGCCCTTTACCTCTCGGCCGCAGGCAACACCACAGCTACTCAGGGTGATGTTTCAAACACATGGGGTGCTATACAGACACTTGCAACAAAAATGAATTATGCCAAAATACTGTTATCAAAATACTTCAAAACATAAAATTCTGACATATATGTGCTTTTTTATGAACACACTACTAAACAATGAGATGTCATACATACTGTGATTTCCAAAGGAGGATGAGCAAAAACACTATCCCAAGGCCTTGGCAACATGAAAACCTCCGTCATGTGCACTGCAGACAAAAGGTCACAGGTCCTGCTAACCCCGCTGTAGCTTACTGCCTGTGTTCAAAAGTGTCCACCGATAACTACGACATTGCTGAAGGAAATTAAAAAGGCTCTAAATCAATGGACAGATACCCTTGGCCATGTATTGAAAGAGGTAATATCATTACAGTGAGAACAGCGGCCCAGCTCACTCAGAGATTCAGTAAAACTCCTGGCCAAATCCCAATGGCCTTCGCTGCTGCTCTTTGTTGTTGTTGATGGTGACACTTTTGTGGTTGCAGAAATGGAAACCATAGGGCCCCTGAGGAGTCAAAAACAGTCTTGAAACCAAAGAACCAAATTGGGGGACCCAATTTCAAAACTTACTACAGAGCTCCATGGCACCAGCAGGGAAAAGGCAGATAAATCAATGGACTGGAGCAAAGAGTCCAGAAATAAAACTGTCCATGGTCAAATGATTTTCATTAAAAGGCACCAAGACCATTGAGTGGGGCAAAAAAATAGCTGTAACAATCAATGCTAGAAAAAGTGTGTAGCAAAGGAATGAAGCTGGATCCTTACGCCATAAACAAAAAGTAATGGTTAGAATGGATAAAAGACCTAAATACAAAAGTTGAGCCATAAAACGCAAATCCAAACCACAGTGAGACACCACTTCCTACTCAGTGATGACACTAATTTTAAAAAATCATAATAACAAGTGCTGGTGAAGTTATGGAGACCCGGGAACCCTGGTCCATGGCTGCCACTGCACCAGAAAACATTGGGGCAGCTCCACACCATGTGAAATATAAAATCACAGGAACCAGCAACTCCGCTCCTGGGTATAAACCCCAAAGATCATACGAGAAGGTATTGATTACCTACCATGGACAGGATAGAATGACGCCCATGACAAGGTGTCACACCCGGAAAGCATCGCGCTGAGCAGAAGAACCACACACAGAAGGTCGCCTCTTGTAAGAGTCCTCTTATGTGACATGCCCAGAACGAGGCAATCCACAGGGACAGAGGCTGATTCACGGTGGGCAGGGGCAGAGTGTGAGGGCTCCTTCTGGGGTGACGGAAACATTCCGGAAGCACATAGCTTGACGTTTGGGCATCCCAGTGAGTACATTAAACACACTGTAAACTGTGTGTTATGTATTTTACTACATTTTTTAAAATCTGGGCTGGAGGAGGGAAGCTGGGTATCGCAAGCTGCTAGGGGGTCCTGGCCAGCTTGATCTGCCCCACGCCACAGCAGCCCTGAGAAGCCAGAGGCACCCGGGGGTATTTTCCAGACAGAACAGCTGGGAGCAAATACAAACAGGATGTGGGCCTGCAGGGAAGTTTGTCGCAAATATATTACGGGACTTGGGTCAGCCCCAGTGGTTGCCGACTGTTTTGTCCACTGTTACTCACAGCGACGACAATCACAAAGTCACTGAACCACCAAGGTACTAGCCCCTTACTAGTTCTCTGAGGAATCAGCAAGGATTCCCTGCGCCTTCTGGTGTGGGGCCACCTGTCCTGCCAGGGGACTCTGGAGCCGCCAGCCAGCTGCGGGAGAGACGGGCACAGGATGCCTGCAGCAGCAGTCACCCATGGCCCCAGCTACAGAGGACAGGGTGCCCGGCTCTGTGGTGTCAAGTGGATACTGGACTAACTCCTGCATCACCCCTGGGTGCCCTTGGCCCCACCTGCAAGCTCTCCCGCCTTAGTTTTCCACCCTCCAGACCACGACAGCAAGGTCAGCCTCTCAGAGACAATGATCAGGAAGGCAGAGAAGCAACACTGCAGGGGCTCAGGATCAGGGTCGATGGTGGTGGTGGCTGTCACTCAGCTCTGTCCTCACTTCCTCAGGCTAAGCAGGGAGGAAGTAAGCGCTTCTGCTGAGTAATGCACTGCCAAAGAAATCTCCGAGAAAGAAGTCAAACCCTGACATCCTTGAGCGTTTACAGCACTAAATATTTTAGGTGGCCACACAGCAGTGAACACAGACACACGCCTCCAGGAGGCTCAGCCCCTCCACTCTGGGGGGCCCCACTGCAGCTGGACCCCGAGCTCATGGCTCTGCCACCACAGATACAGGCGGCCAAATCAAGCAGGGTGTACAGCGAGGCTCAAGGTTGCTGGATGTCCAAATGCACTCGCTCTCGGGTCTGCGGCAGGACCACCACTCGGGAAGACCCGACAGGCTGCCGAGGAGACAGTGTCACAGAAGATGAACACATCACACATGCACCTTGGGACCCGCCGGGGATGACTGGACAGGCGCACAGAAGCTCAAGGTCAGGAAGGACTCGAGAAAAAGATCCCCACCACCCCCAGGGGCATCTGTGACCAGATGCCAAGGGGCACTCCCCCCAGCAGGAATGCCAGCCCTGAAGATCAAATCCTGAGATGTCCTCTGTCCCTGAAGGATGCTCACAGTTAACCCTGGAGTCCTCCAAGTCCCCCAGGGGTGCGTGGTACTGGGTGAGGGGTTTGGCTGACCACCAAACCCTTCACTCCCAGGCACAGGGAGCACGTGTAGACTCAGCAAAGAGCCAGGCCCTCTGTGCCCCACAGCCCACGACAGACCCTCCGTCTTCCAAGGCGGGGAAGGGACTATGGCCTGGCAGCCCTGCAGCACAGGACACATGCTCTGAACAGGTGAGGGGAAGCACAACTTTAAAAATGCTTAGGTCCAGCTTCTGTGAGAAACATCTCAGGCCCCGTTTCCTCTCAGCACAGACACACCTCAGATTAATTAAATGCCTGCTCCTCTTGCTGACACCAGCTGCTGCCGCAGCCTAGACTCTTGGCCACCACGGATGATTCATCCCGCCACCCTTGCGTGGCGGAGTCTTACAAAGCCCTTTCCCCACCAGCGGTTACCTAGCAACAAGCCTAGCAACCTCACAGCCAAGAGATTAATCCCTGCATGAGGATCATAAAGTAACATCCAAAACGACCTGTCATTTCGAGGATGGCATCCAAAGGCACACAAAGACGAGGCGTGCCCAACACACAAATTAGAGACAAAGGGGACACGCTGTTTACCTGTTGCTTCAGTATCTGAAAGGCAGGATCTCCTTCTCATGCTCACACAGGAGCAGCCCTGCGGCCAGGGTGTGCATGGTACATATGGGCCAGCGAGGGCAGCTCCTCCGTCCCGACCTTCCTGTTCCCACACCCGCTGGACCCGGGGTTCAGCAACCAGGCTCCTCCACAGGATGGCCACATGCCTTCTGTGTGCATGCGCTCGGGGACGTCACAAATGTCACTGTGCCATAAAAGGCTGGGGACCGTTCCCGAAGGGCGGGCACTCAGCATTCCCAAAAGGTTCCAGCCAGAAAGTTTCCAAGACCTGGCAGACACCGGCACCACCCAGAGAGCAGGCGAAGGTGCTCATTCCCAGGCGGCTGGCCCAGACACACCTGGGGAATGGGCTTGGAAGGTGGCCCCTGAACACAGGCCACTCAGCTACTAAGGTCCGGCCACGGTGTCCCTGTGTCCACAACAGGCTACCTGGCTCTGATCACACCTCTCAGGCTCCCTGACTGGGAGGCTGCACAGGTCCCCGTGGAGGACATACACCCGTAACCGGCCCACAGACAGGGCTCCCTCAGTGAGCTGACAAGGAGCTTCCATGAGCAATGGACCCACGGGGATGCCCTGGAAAGCGCGCCAAGGCCCCCTCACCAGGGGCCGGCAGCACCATCAGTCACGCATTTACTCAGCAAGCTGCTGCACGGGGTGCCAGGAAAATGGTATCCAGGATGCCATCCGCTGGCACAGGCTACCAGTGAGTCAGTTCTGTGTGTACACAGAGTCCCCACACCCTCAGTCTACAGCCAGCACTCTTGCCTCGGGGGCTGCCACGGCCTGGTTCCCTTCCCAAGGTCACCGACTTCTCAAGGCCACCCCTGGGGACCCCAGACTGCAGGGTCCCTGCACACATCCCCCAGTGCTGGGATTTCCGGCATACGCCACCTCTCCTGGCTCGCAAGGAATCTCGGCCACCCTGTAACCATCCCAGGGGCTGCCAGCTCCCCAGAGAGGGGACCCGGGAGAGGGGCTGGCAGGGGGACGAGGGAGCTGGCATGGGGTGGCCTGAGGAGCCTGCACCTGTGCAGACTCCAGCACAGGGGCCACACTGAGCCACAGCAGCCTGGCCCGGGTGCAAATGCACCAAGCAGGGATCGTGGAGGGGCAGTTGGCCCCGCAGCGCAGTCACCTCGGGTTGAGACTTCCCACCAAGCTGGGGCGGAGGCAGAGCAGGCTGCCTTGGGATCCTGTGCTCTGCCTCAGTTTCCCACAGCCATAGGATGGAGATGACAGCGGCGCCTGCCTCGTCGGTGTCTATAGGGCTGGGTGAGAAAACAAGCCCAACCAGCTAGAAGAGGTCGGCTCGGCTCCCGGGAGCACACGCTGCAGTCTGATGCTGTCACAGCCTCCTTGAGAAGGCAACAGGGACGCGAGGGCGGGGGCGGCTGATCCAGCGGAGGGGCCCCAGGGAACTTCAGCCCTGTGCAGGTCTGGACTGGGGGCGGGGAGCTTCCTGCTGGGGCTGGAGCCTGGGCCAGGGCCCTGTGGTCAGGAAGATGCTGCCTTTAGTTATTTGTCATTTACGTTTGTGTTTTGAGACAAGGTCCTCATTATAAGGTTCAGGCTGGACTTGAGTTCCCTATGTAGCCCAGGCTGGCCTGGAACTCTCGGTGATCCTCCTGCCTCAGCCTCCTGAGTGCTAGGATTACTGGTATGGGTTCACCACTCCTAGCTTTTGAAATTTTTATTTTTTTAATTTAAAAAAATTTTTATTGTTTTGAGACTGGATCTCACTAAAGGCACTGACTTTGGAGCCAGAGAGTCATGGGGAATAGTGGCCACTTGTGAACACCTAAGACTCATGTGAGGGCCCCATGAGGAATGGGCTGGGAGTCATGAAGAGGGACAGAAGCTAAGCACAGAACACTCTGGCTGGTGTGAGGGCAGCCGTCCTGCCACAGCAGCCAGCCCCCTGCAGGGCACGGATCATCTGAGGCCTTCCAGGCCCTCGGGCTCCAGGCAATAGAAGCCAAGGAATCGAAAGGTCCCAGCCGTGGCAACGGACAGCCCTGGCGGCACATGTGCGTCACCCCTGCCTGGAGTAAGAGACCCAGGGGCCTTTACAGGTGACCTTGTGGGAAAAGCACAAACCAAGGACACAGCAGGGACAGAGCCTGGCACACACCGATGCTCAACAGAGGGAGCAGCCGCTCAGGGGCCCTTACTGCTCCCTGCTCTGCAGGGACCAAAGTGACAGGGCTGAGAGGCACAGCACAAATCGAGAGCAGAAGCCCAGATACCCCTGGACATGGTGACACCGAGACCCTGACTTCAAGGTCACTCCTGCCTTGACCCGGGTCAGCAGCTGCTCCCAGGGGGCAATGGGCAGGTGAGGCCCCTGCCCATGTCACCGGCCAGAGCAGGGGACAGGTGCCGACCTGGACTCAGTCCCTCTTGGCCTGGCCACAAGCCTCAAACGTGTCAGCTGTCGAGCCGGGAGCTACCACAGGGCATCTCAGGCACCGCAGCACAGACTTCAGTGCTCCTAGCGTCCTCAGCTGGGAAACAGGCAACCACACAGCACCTGCCATGCCTCAGAAGGCAGTGGGCAGGGGCTGCGGGAGGAGGAGGAGGAGGAGGAGGAGACTGCCCACTCAGTGAACACAGCCAGGGGTGCAGAAGAGAGCCAGGCGGATGGAGGGAAGGACGGATGTGAAGGTCACATCAGCCCCAGCGCTCCCCAGTCTCTCCACCGAGCCCCTCTCTGGCTTCCCTTTCATTTATTAACCAGCAGGGACAGTTACCTCCTGGAATTGACAAGATTAGCCTAGGAATGAAACAGGAGATGATATGCAGAGGTGCTCTGGACCGCGCAGGGAGGGAGTCCCGATGCACCCCAATAAGAGCAGAGAGCTAGCACACCCAGGGGGTGACCAGAGCACCAGCCAGGGAGCCTCTCCAGGCCCAAGAACCCACGCTGTCTTCTGATCCAGCCCTGTTTGTCTGGGCGAAAAGCACGGTTGCCCCTCCTCTCCTGCTCCCCAGAGTGGGTCCCACCCAGACTGGCTGGGCTCCACCCCTTCTGCGGCCCCCCTCCCAGGAGGGCAGAGGTACCCGTCCTGGCTCCTAGTCCTGCTGAGGCTCAAGTCCTGGAGCTCACGCAGCTGAGGAGCTCAGAGTCAGTCTGGCACGCGGTAAGCGCTTTGTGTTAATTTTTTGATGCTGTCTGCTTCCTTCCTGGAACTGTTAGGCAAATGTTTGAATGTTTGGCAAGTGACTTTTTCTCGTGTTTATTATAACTTTGTCACAAAGAACGTTTGTGAGTGGGTTTGCCCTGTTATAAAAATAAGTAATAGGCGATCATTCTGGAAGTCGAAGACAAGGAAAGATTTTCTACAAGCCAGGAGGATGACACCTTGGTGGGCAACTGCACAGTGGATGGGCTCCCACTCCTCTTCCGTCCCTCTTGTTCCACACACCTGCTGCGGGTCACCTCTGCAGAGCTCGCCCCGCCCCAGGCCCGCTCACCTTGAACCTCTCGGTGACGCCCTCCGTGATGCTGACTGTGAACTCCGCAATCTTGGGAGGACGCGCTTTGCCTTTCTTGCGGTCAGGTTCATACTCCGTCTTCGTCTTCACGACCACCTTAGCAGGGAACAGAGCAGCACCAGTCAGTGGTGAACCCAGATGTGCTCAACATTGGTCCCCAAGCAGGCGGGGCTGGGAACGATCGTGTCCAAGGCCACCATTTTGCCAGGAAGCAATTCCCAAGCAGAATGAGCACAGCCGCCTCTTACCGGAAACCTCCCTGTGCCAGCACTTCAGGTTCATTATGCACTCAGAAGCAGGAGCTTCCCCAGAGAGACCGGTACAACAGGGCAGAGAGGTAAGCGTGCTGGCTAATAAAAGGCAGGGTACAGGCTGCACGACATCGACTCCTAATCCAGTGCTCCTTCCACCCAGCAGAGATGCGTTGGCCGGCGTTGGCCCAGGGACTCGGGAGGCTGCGCCTGCTTTTGCCAAGGCCCATCTGTGCCACCTGCCCACTGTAGGCAAAATCGGATGGTCAGAACACACTGTCCCGCATTCCATCACACACAGCTCCCCCAGTGGGCAGGGCAGGTGTCCCAGCCTGAGCTGGCACTTGGGTGGCACCGGTGGCCCTCACATCTGCAAGGTGGTGGCGTGCATGTGGTGGATGAATGGCGGACGGGGAATGGGACTCATCTTAGCAGGCGACAGAGGAGGAGACTGGAATCCCAGCCCAGACCAGGGACCCTCAACCTGTACCTGCAGTGACAGATTAGGTGACCTTGGACAGGTCCCTTGAACTCTCTGAGCCTTCACTTCCACATCTAAACAATGGGGCCACCTTGGCAGTGCCCTCTCGGTGTTGCCACGCTGAAGAACCTCAGCCTATAAAGTGGCAGAACAGGCATCCACCAAACATCAGCCGGGATGGTCCCTGCCATCGCTGCCCCCCGTGACATGGCCCCTCCTTTCCAGTCTCCCAGTGTGTGCACCTGGGGCAGGTGACGCTGCCTCCCTGAACCCAGACTGCTGGCAACACAAGTCCATATGGTTCCAGGTAAGAGGTCGGCTACAAGTAGAATGAGAGATCCTTCCAGACCCTTCCAGAAACTGCGTGTCCAGGGTGGCCTTAACCTTCAGCACAGTGACCTTGGGCATAGTCCAGAAACCCTCTGAGCATCGGTCTCCTCATCTATGACCTCAGAACCCTTCTAGCCCAACCACGGGTCCCTGCTGGACCTTCCTTCTGGGGCACACCTGTCTGCCAGGCACCCCTCAGTTTGAACACTCCCAAGAATGAGAGATCGGGCACCTTCCAGGGCCACCCAGGCCACCCCTGATTCCAGACCTGCCTGAACCACTCCTGCCTGTAATACGGCAACTGTGCCAGACAGTTCTGAGTGAGATAGGGCTCAGGCCAAGCAGGGGGTCACCTGACCAAGGTGCTGCTTCAGGACACAGGGTTCCTGGCACCCTGAGTGGGGACAGCTGGGGTTTCAGGTGGAGGGGAAGAGGGCATCAGGCCAGGCTTTGCTAACAGGACCAGCCTGGCACCCACATGGGGAGGGGTGGAGTGGAGCCAGAAGCCTCAGGGACCCTTCTCTGCAAAGCACATCCTGGCCCCTGAGCACCCCCAGAAAGGCCCTGCGAGGTAGTGGGTGCACAAGAGTGACCAGGTGATCCCCCTTCCCCCAGGGGAAACACCTGCTGCCAGCCCCCCACCCAAATCACAGACAATAGCTTCCAGGGAGGCTGAATTAATCTCTGGCGATCCCATGGGAACAAAGAAACCTCCAGGAAAACGACCCCACGGGGACACCTCCCACCCCACCCCTGCAGGCAGCTCTCGGAGCCCTGAGTCAGAGCCTCCCTCCACCAGGGACCAGATGAGACAATAAATGTGAAAGACCTCGGGGAGGGGGGCGGGGAGGAGCACAGCGGGAGGGTGGGGACTGAAGGCCCGCAAAGGATTTCAGATGAATCTTGCAATACAGTTGTTAAGACTTTTAAAGATCCTGTTAACCTTATCGTTAACTCTGCAATACCATCTTACTGGAGAGAGAACGACTTGACTGGATGCTACATTCCTCAAAAAGAGGACATTTTTTAATTCAGCAAAAATGCTCCGGGGAAAGACTAACAGCGGTTGTCCCCGGTTACACGGCTACACTAATACTGAGCGAGCCCGGCACTCATTAGGACACGGCGCAGAGGGAACAAAGAGAGAGGAGAAGGAAGGAGGGCCTCGTGAGAGCTCACACGGCGCTCGCCAAGGCCGGTCAGCCAGGGTAGGCAGAAAGGACCGGGAGGGGGAGCCGGTCCCTAGGGACACCCGGCCAAGCCCCCACCTCAGTGGGCCAATCGGATTGAAACGGGACCACCCGGGAAGGCACAGGGGCAGCCGCGCCCCCCAAACCACCCTGGTGCCGCGGAGCAAGGAAAGTACAGGGCAGCTAGGGGACCAGGGGCCGCTCCCCCTCGACGTGACTTCCACAAAAATCAGGGGACCGCGGTCAGGATAGAGCTGACACCCAACGAAGGGGACCCCAACATCGCCAGATCCAGAAGGCAGTGCGCGCGCGAGCGGGTACACTGTCCCCGCCTGGCCTGCCTCTGCCAGCGAGAGCCCGCCCCCCACTTCGCGTCCCCGGCGCACGCGGCGATTCTTTTGTTGCGGCTACGGGAGATTTAGGGGTGCGCATCCCGGCAGCTCAGAGGGCGCCGCGGGTGGGGGGTCTTACCTTATCCGGGGGCGGGAACTGCAGCTGATTGACGTCGAGGGGCGTCATCAGGGGAATGGTGTCGAAGCCATCTTCCAGCAGCGGCTGCTTGGTGCCCTTCTCCGCGAAATT